>NC_057808.1:285046729-285391387 GCF_018294505.1 Triticum aestivum | reverse complement strand
TGCCATGTGGCGGCTCGGGAGTGGTTGCGGTGGGCAGCGCGGTTGTCCGGCGGGCGCTGGACGCGTCCGCCCGCGGAGAGAGGATTTAGGGTTTCCGGAGACTACGAAAGTATTTCGGGATGCCCACATATTTATAGGTAGAGGGAGCTAGGAGGCTCCAAATGAGGTGCGGTTTTCGCCCACACGATCGTGATCGAACGACCTAGAGCATGGAAGAGAGTTTGGTGGGTTTTGGGCTGGTTTTAGAGGGGGTTTTTGCTGGACACTCAAATGGACTTTGCGGATGCCCGGTTAACCGTTGGAGTACCAAACGACCTCCAAATGGAACGAAACTTGACCGGTGGTCTCCGGGTGGTATATTAAGGCCACTTGAAAAGCCTCGGTCCATTCCGAGAAAGTTTGACACACGCACACGAAAGAAAACAAGAGGGGTGCACCGGAGGAGATAGGAGCGCCGGATTGGAAAACGGACAACGGGGAAAATGCTCGGATGCATGAGACGAACACGTATGCAAATGCAATGCACATGATGACATGATATGAAAATGCATGACATGACAAAATACAAAACGAAAGACAAAACCCGACAACGGAGGGAAAATGATGACACATAGCCAGAAATGGCAAGAGTCGGAGTTACAAACATGGCAATTTACATGCGGGGTGTTATAATATATCATTTGTGTGTGAAAGAAAGCGAGGTTAAACGAGACTCAGATAAAGAGAGCGAGATTGAGTGAGTGTGGCCCGCCGTGCGGAAGAAAGAGTGAGACAGTCTCGAGGGAGTGACCTAGATAGACAATGTGCGTGCATGCGCACGAGAGGTTGGGGGCTAGATAGGCAATGCATGTATTTAGCGCGAGAGGGTGAGAGGGAGAGAGAGAGAGAGAGAGCTCGGCATGGGATGCAATGGCGGGTGTGTGAGGTAAATACATTTGGTAACCGAGTGGAAAAAGGGGGATGTGTAGTTGAGAGAGTTAGAGATCGAAACATGGAGAGAAAGAATGAATGTGTGTTGGAAACCAATAGCTTCCTAAGGTGGTTAGGAGAGGAAGATTGACCGATACAGGAAGTATGTAGCGTGTGTGCGGGGGGGGTGGGGGGCTAAAAACAACATTTGAATGTAGATAGTACGAGACTTAATATCGATGTTTCAATTCGGTGTACATTGTAAGGTTTGAACTGAGGACCATGCATATGGGTAATTATTTCGAATTCGTGCCATACTAGGTTTCGAAAAGTTGACATTGACTCGATTTGTTGTGCTATTTTGTAGGTCATATGTTTGAATCCATCCAAAAGTTTTCTCACTACCATGGTGTTCATCATATACATATGAATTTGTATTAAACAAGTAGCGTGGATACAGTGAAATGCGAAATCCATGTTAGAATTGGAGATCGCTATGTGACACACACTCTAATTCAAATAACTAATTATGTGACACACACTCTAATCCACGTTAGCGTGGATACCGTGGATACCATTTCGTTTTTTTTCAAATAACTCCTCATTAATTAATTTATAGTATCTCGTTTCAAATGACTAATTATTTGCAAGGAAAACACGGGCATGGTAATACATACAGATTCATTTACAAATGAAAGAAGATTCGTTTGCATTCTCAAATCTTCTCTCAAATGTAGGCGCACCACGCAGACCAGGGTCGTGTCATGGTGGTCGCGTGTGTCGTACGGTGTCTTAGCACCCAGCCACCCACCGGGACGATGCTTCAGTGCCTTAAGGAACCTACCTTTGTGTCTATGACATGTGGGCCCAACAGGTGGCTGGCCCACATGTCAGTGACCCAAAGGCAGGTGCCTTTAAGGCACCGAAGCTGCGTCCCACCACCCCTCCCCCTCCCCCCCAAAAAAAGGACGACGACAAAATAAGTTCGCGCTTCCACGTTTCGGATTGAAATATCTGGCGGCCCCAATTCCAGCCATGCAAAATCTCCCTTCTCCATCGTTCCCTTCCGCGCCCAGATAGCTCAAATCCCTAATTCGCCGCCAACCCAAGCAAAGTTCGAATCGCCCCTCGTCTCGTCTCTTTCCCCACCTCTGTGCCGGACGACGACGACGAAGATGACGGTCGCGCTTCACCACCGCACCGGAGCTACCTCATCTACGCCCTTGTCCACCGCACCGGGTGGTGCACCGACAACGTCGGCCGCCGCAACCGACGTGCCTCACAGACACCGACTTCCACTGCATCAGGTGTGCTTCACCGACACCGTCTCCCAGCTCACCGGGGCTACTTCACCGAGCACATCGTCGCACCTCCGCCCCCGAGGCCGCTGGGGCTTCACCAACGGTCTCGTCCACCGCATCGTAGCGCTCCGCTGCCACTCAAGATCTGCATCCGTGCGCGGCCAACCAACGCCAGCGCATCACCTCAACGGCTCTGAAGTGACCCTTACTCTAGCTAGGCGAGCATGCCCAAACGCCGGCCCAAACTAGGTATCCACACATCACTCCCTTGTGCACTGTTCCGACGATGTTTGGATATCCTTTCACTGCTCTCTTAGCTTACACGCCTATGCAACTCTGACTTTAACTCTTATTTCTTCTGGAGATATCATCTGAAACAAGCAAATCCATTTTTAGCGAAGCATGACGGCGCTACGGGATCTGGTACACATCCTGCACACCCATATAACCTTGTAAGTATCTGTCCTCCGGTACAACAGCAAGGTCGATTCCTCTTATTTGATCAACCATTCGCCATGTCAAAAATGCAGAGGGGGATGCAAGGAGCACAAGTCCTGCACATCCAAGCAAGTGGTAACATGGACTTGTACATGGAACATCCCAAGCGCAAGCAGAGCTGCAGTGAGCCTGTACAACGAGCTAGCGTAAGTCCCTGCATTTCATTTAATTCGTACTGGCATTCGTGTATGATTTGTGTGCAGTGGCGGATCCACGAATTCAAGTTACCAGGGGCGAACATTTAACTTAAAAAATACGAAGGCACTTCAACACTGGAATCAACATAACTTGAGAAATGTGAAGCTACATGCACTTTGAAAACCAGCTAATGATCCAAAGTAGTTCAGATTATAAAACACTAAATGATGCAAGCACCAAAAAACACAAAATGCAACATGGTGTACAAGTACTACAAACATGGTCTGTACCTGCTTGAATTATTCGTTCTCTGGCTGAAAATATCGAAGTGTAATTGCACCTATAACCAGTGCGCAAACTGCATATCAATATATCTATCCTGCACAAGTATGCCAATAGTTTCAAACAACAGATTAGAAAAGTATTTATACTATGTTGTCATGATACGGGGACTTTCTGGTAGATGGCCTCGACGTTTCCTCAAGCCATGAAAATGCACTATAATTTGCTTGTCATCAATGCCTGCAAATCTCTATGTCTCTCTCAACATAGCAGATCATCATTAGACACTAAATCCTTCAATGGGAGCTTGCAAAATGCTTGCATTAGATCCCTCATTAGACACTATATGTTCATCACCAGGAGCATGTAAAATGTTTGCATCAAATCCTTCATTAGCAGTCTGTTCATTAGACACTTCAGGCTCAAGAACAACATGAGCTTGGATGTTTGCACCGGAAACTTGATTAGATACATCAGATTCAGTCAGTTCAGTATTGATTGGGGGAGTTATAAAATAAGTAGAAATTGGTTTCATTTTCTCATAGATTCCCTACATACAAGCAGTTTTACAACACCGTCAGGTTTAACTATTGGCCAGAAATTGAAGAGTTGAATTAGATATAATCAGGGATGTGATGTACCTGCTCGTTGCGCATGCTACTCTTGCAAGCTGCGACTGTCCGTTTGCGCAAGCTCGATGCCATGCCGTGCTGCCGCCGCTGCCTCCCACGCAGGCTACACCCAGGGTTGGATCTTCATCTTCTTGTCCTTCCGTTCGCTTGAAGCCCGGCGACCGCCCTCCAACGAGGGCGCGAGGAAGTGCTGTGTCGGTCTGTCCAGCGGCGGCTAGGTTAGGAGCGAACCAGACTGGAGGCTGGAGCGAATGAATTGGGATTTTTCCTGCTGTCGATCGATATGGGAGGCGCTCGTTTGGGTCGCGAGCCTGCTATAGGGCCTGCCTTGCACTTATGTTATTGTCCCATCCAAATTGAAACATTTTCTTCATTTTTTACATTGCCTGCTCGTGCGTTAGGACGGACAAAACTAGCCCGGGCCAACCTGGACGACTCAAACTAGGTGCACACTTTCCAGCCACCCGAGGCGGCCGCCCATACCAGCCCCTATGGTGGCGTCGCCCCTTTTTGCGTGTATGATTGGGGTAGTGAAAAATATTCCAGTGGCGCTTTTGATTTACCCACAGAATGGTTGAATTGCTTGTTTCTATGAACTGAGTTCGCCAATAATGTGAAGGATGCCAGTCTTTTCATCCTATTGTATATTGCTTAGATCTCGATATGCCAAAAGTAATCGCATGAAATATACAGTAAAAGCCAGTGTGATGTGTGTGGCTACAACTAGTCTGACTACACGTCCTCATATAACATATCAAGGACGCACCATCTTACCAGATTAACCATTCGACTTACCAATGCAGTGTGGGAAGAAAGAAGTATTGGGACTGCGTATCCAAGCAATTGATGCCATGGACTCCTTCGTACAACCTTGTAAGCGAAAAAGAAGTTGCAGTGTGCCTGTACAAAGAACTAGCGTAAGTTCAGTTACCTGCTTCTCGGAATTTTAGTTAGCCACTTATTGCAAAATTGTTCAATTACGTTGCTTGGCTTAATTTAGTTTGCTACTGATTACATAATGCCACAGCCTGTTAATCCTATTATAGACTGCGCCTATCTATGTGTTTGATACTTACTGTTAAGAATTACCTGTTTGCCTGAACTTAAATAGCTACTTGTTTGTTTAACTGCTTTGCTGCTGCAACAACGGGTTACAATGATGTTAATAACTACTTTTCAGCATCCAATTGAAACTCTTTAATTCCTTGTTTGTTTAACTGGTTTGCTGTTATAACTCCCAGTTGAGATGTTTTGCTAACTTCAACTTTTCTGAATCCAATCGGAACTTTAATGGCAAAACAGGTTAGCCCAAGATCAAAGAGCGAGGTCCCCATGGACGTTGTATCATCCCACAGCAGTGGCACCGGCCCAATCGTGCATTATGAATTGCCAACTGCTGATGCTCTAGAGGCTAAACTAGTGGTAGAAAGAGATTCTGCTTCTGCACTTAGAGATGAAGTTGACATGTTGAGGAAGCAAACAGCACAATCACAAGCAGTACTCAAGACAACCATTAAATATTTGGTGGATTTCAAAACGAAGCAAGCTGAGACTGACCACATTGTTAAGGTCCTGAAGGAAAAAAGGAAATTAAATTCCCACTTGGTAAATCATAGGTGAAATGTTCTTTCCATCGTTGAATAACCTTTGTGTTGTTTGTTCATGTAATCAATCAAACCATTTGTTTTAGAGATCATGTAATAATTGTTTTTTGTTTTTTGGTTTGTAATTTTATTTGAGCACAAGTCTGTATTAATTGATAAGACTCGGAGACATTTCATTTTGATTGCTGTGCCAGACCTACAAATATGCCAATCGGGCTGAATGTGCATTCAGCAATAATAGTAGTATAGATGGACCATAAGTGGCACGCATCGGAAAGGGCCAAGATGTGTAGTAGCTTGGCTAAAAAAGGATGTTGTTGTAGCAAAAAAAAGTACAGCGGCCTGGCTTATGTATGTTAGTTGATATTATTGATCCATATACTCTATAAGTGTTTATATGTCTGTTAGTTCTGTACATTCTTGGTTGATTGACTCGGTATTTGAATCTTGATACATCGCTTGTGTACATATCTAAATGGGAGTACACATTATGCTGCGTGTGACATTTGAGTTGGACATGAAGTGTTCCAAATATTCGAATTCACCTTAAACTGGATTCTAGCTTCTGAATTTGAGTATCGGCATTTGTAAACCATATTCATATATGACAGTGGAATACATCTTTGTCGTCCTTTTGAAGATATATAAAAACACATAGAATGATTTATAAAGATTCGTATAGGAATACAAAATGGATTCGAATTTAGTTGCCAGGGTAAACGTGGATGCTTATTGTCCCAAAATTCGAAAGAAGCGGCAAAATGTCCACTCCCACGTCGGCTGCCCGAAGCCAAGTGTTTGGGAGATGGAAATTACTGTCTACCCATTACACGGACAATCCATCGGCCCGATTTCCACTGCTCTAAATAGGGGTAGGTTAGTAACTTCAATTAGACGTGACACGACCGCCTCTGAGCCCATTCCGACACGGTGGGCGCCAAACATGGGCGGCAAAACACATTTGATTCAAGCTCGTCCGAAAGACCTCTGTTTCTCCCTCCATTTCCCCATTCATACACGGTGGGCGGCAAAACAAACTCGACTCGGCCGAAATCGATGTAGGCAAATATTTTCAATAGGGGCAGGTTTGTAACTTCACTCAGACGTGACACAACCGCCCTACCTGTCAGCCCCGTTCATACACCGTGGGCGCCAACCATGGGCGCCAACCACCCTCTCCTCGCCCGAAATCGCTCTGGGCAAATATTGGCGAGATGCGAGATTACCGTCGTATCCCCAACCGACGAGACATCCAAATTTTAAATGGGGGCTAAGTTCGTAACTTTCCCATATTTCAGACAGGCGCGTCCCAAAAACATGGTTCCCCGTACCTCTCCCTCCATTTTCCCATTCATACACCGTCCGCGCTAGAACAACATCCCCACACCAGCCTCCGTTCGCCACCCCATCCATTGCCGCCGTCCTCCACCCCATCCATCGCCGCCGTCCTCCACCACATCCATCGCCACCGTCCTCCACCATGCCGGAGTGCCTACCAAGACCGCGTCGTCCACTGCTAGAGATGGACGTTTCTCATCCACGGCGACGGACCAAGAGCCTTGCATCACATCCTCTCGCTTCATCGGAGCCGTCGTCCTCTTGGTCGAGGCCGCTCACACGACCTTCTCTTCCACCGCAACGGGACTTATCCCCCGATGCACCCGTCTACCGTCGCAGATCTACTTCAACGCCACCAACAACCATCGCACCCCCGATGCCTACACGGGCCGCAAGAGAGGTGGTACTTCATATCTCCTCAACTTTTTTATCTCAACCAGAAAATAGATCTTAACTTGGTTACTCTACTTTCTTTCCAGCTCTTAGAATTTAGTTCTTAGTTCGAAGCAAACAATGGCTGCTAAATATCATTTCTCCGGTTTGTAGCTTGAAATCTGCCATGGCACAGTCATAATACGATTTAATTGATCATGTTGTTTCCGTGGTGGTTTCTTTAATAGAAATCGGAGGGGAAACCCTCTTTTGCTAAAAAAATATGCTTAGAGTTTCCCCCTTTTTTGATCACTATACAATCAGAATACGTGCTTCGTGTCATAATAGCACTGCTCCACCCATCAAGCTAAACAAGCTTAGTTGTTCAAATACGAATCTAATATTATTAAAACCGAGTCGTTTAATTGGTCAGCAAAATGTTCCTAAATTAGTTTCGAAAATGCATGTTCGCTGCTCGGGTGTGTATCTCTACAGGGTGCCCACGGTGGGCCGGCCCACCGTGGGATTTTGGGTCGTCCCAGGCCCCGATTCCCCTCTGTTCTGCTACGCGCTTCCGATCTCTACTCGCCCCCAGCCGCCTGCCTCGCCGGCGACTTGCCGTCCCCGGACAGCATGACTCTAGGAGGAGACGCCGGACTAACAGGAGGTCAGGAGCCGCTCGCCCAACAGCGTCACCGCTGCCCGGGCGCGCCGCCGTGCCTACCTTCCCAGTCCGTTCAGGGCTCAGGCGTGCAGCACCCACTAAGCCAACCCGATTTATCCTGAGATACGTCCTCAACACTCAGCAGCCACTCCTCATCACCCATTTTCTAATTGATTCATTACTCATTAGGCAGGACTGTCATTAGGGTTTGTTGTGTGCTCAGTGCTACCTACACTTAATGGTTCAGATGTATTTCGGTAATCTTTAGTACCTTAAAGTTCACAGGGTTTTCAAAATTCCGGCCCTCGGAACAGACACTAGTCATTTTGGATTGTTGGTCGTAGTGACATTGACCCAGATTACTACTGCAAGCCAGGTTTGTTGACAATTTTACTTGTCTTTCTTACTCATTCGATATAATATCCAATTATTCACGTCGATTAGTTGCAAACAATAAGTGCTAGACAAACTTCTTGATTCAGATTTTGGACGGTCTCTTACTGCAGTTACAATTCTGCATACTTGTCCTAGTAAGCTCACAAGTAAATGATTGATTCACTACATCTATGCTTGCCTTGTCATATTTGTTGTCAATATTCTTTTAGGGTGGACCACCCTGTTTCTAAATACTGGAACCGTAGACATGAGTGAATAGTATTTCTCTATGTGATCTCTTCCATCATGTGTGGGCAACGAACACTGCATTGTATAGAAAGAAAGTGTCATTTCCAGCTTTTACATAGGCTTCGATCTTTTACATGGAATACAATCTGCCTACTTGCTTTGTGTCGCACTACCAACACTCCACCCTTGAAGCTAAACATTATGCCACTCATAATTCCTTAGTTTATTTGTTCAAATACGAATTTCATATGATTCTAATGTTCCTACTTCAGTTTTGAAATGTGTGTCTGCCTGTTATAGAGACATAAGGGGTTTGTATTTCTGTGTGTGGTCTGGTCAGCACGGTTGGGGGTGAACTTTGCATATGCAGGGGTTTATAGGGAGACACTCTTCGAGTTGAATCCGCAATGCATTCCATAGATAATCTGACTACTTTTTATGTTTTCATGAATCTCAGATTCTGAACAACATCATAATGATTATGAGCTTGCGCGCATGAAAAGAATAAAGCAGAACAATGCCATGGCTGTCAAACTTGGCATTAAGGGACTGAAATCAAGTCTGGATGCAATGCAATGCAAACGCTCTCCACCTACAGATTCATGCTCAGAATATGATCCTAACAGTGATTCTGAGCTAGAGGGAGACCTAAGTCAATGTAGCTCCCTAGTGGAGGAGTCAGAGGAAGATGCCCTATCTTATTCACCCATCAAGGTGCTTGCTCTAACTTTCCAAGGTTATATTGGTCGCACATATCTTGCAACTGATGCTTTGCATTGCTTCTACTTTGTTGAACTGCCATTAGCTTAGTTTACACATCGTGTATGTGAATACGCCCTGCCTATCCATTTTCAGTACATATTCCATCTGTCATCATACCATATTTATCCATTCAAATGTTGTTCTTGTGTATCAGACGTTCAAAAGGAAGAGGGCGATTGCTGATCGTGGAGGAGCACAAGCAAAGTATTTGGAAAAGGTAGTGGCACCTGATAAATCAAATAGCCCATTAGGTGTAGTTGCAATATCACCTGACCCACAAAACACCCCAACTCTAGCAGACTCTAGCCCTACTACACTGGTCATTTCTGATGCCCCAACTCAGCAGACCCCAACTGCAGCAAACAGTATGATTATGCCAGTTGACATAGCACCAGCTCTACGACGCAAAACCCCCATTCCAGCAAAGAGTACACCAAATCCAGTTGCCAAATCCCTTTTCGAACCAGAGAGAGCCCCAATTGCAGCAAATAGGACCCCTGTTCCATTTCTTCCCAGTTTAGAAGATGAAGCTTATATTGTTGTCAGGAACTTTGTGCGCATCTTTCCTTCATGGAAAGATTATACCGCAGACACAGAACAATTTCCAGTCTTCCTCCGCAACTTACGCGTAAGTAATGTACTAATGTTATTCATGGTCATTACTGCATATGTTTCTGCTGACAGAAGACACAAGATTTCATTCTTTTAAATAGGCGAGGACCAAACTGGATTGTGAAGACGAGCAAGGGTTGGTTGCGCTTTTCAAGCACTCGTTGATGAAGTATCGTTCCTACCTGAGGCAAGCGCACTTTGATGGCAAGCCTCTAAAGGAAATTTCTGTAAAGTCTCCGGTGCTACATTTATCCGACGGTGACTGGAATAATCTTGTTACACATTGGTCTCGGCTGCAGCGTAAGGTACTGTCTATGATATCACATCACAATTTGAACTACATTTCTGCATTTGCCTTAACGTCTCACTTGTACGAAAACTGTTAGCAGAAGAACATTCATTCTCAAGGGACCACAGAATCTCGCAACTATACTGCACACTGCATTGCTCTTGTGAGTACCTCTTGCCCTGTATGACCATACTTACTTTCATAGTTGTTTGATTATGTAGCATCACTGCACATGTTAGCCTCGTTATCGTCCATTTGGTGGACATTATAAGATCCGTATGGACTCTTACATAAATTTAGAATCAACCCAATGCTTTTGAAGAGGTTTAGCTCTGCAGTCCTCTTGTAAGGACTGAACGTCGTCTATCACTGTACTTACATTAACAGCTACTCCCTCCGTCCCATAATATAAGAACGTTTTGTACAGTACACCAGTGTTCAAAACACTCTTGTATTATGGGAAGAGGGATTGGTTCATTGTGTAGCATTCTGCATCTTATCTCCCTCGCCCACCATTTACTAAAAAAGATCAGATCTATATTTAATCTTACCAAAAAGTAGAATACACAGACAATGCCAGTGCAGAAGTGTAGCCCATTGCTCTTGTCAGTACATTTTGTCCTGTAACGCTTGTACTTCCAGGGATTGGTAGTTGATTATGTAGCATCAATCTGCATCTTATCTTCATTATCCTCTATCCCTTCCAGTATTATCATATCTATAATTACTCTCTACAAAATGTAGAGTACAGGCAATGCTTATGAAGAAGATTCTGTGCTGAAATTCTTGAGTTATCCTTCCCTTGACATGGAGAAGGGCATTATAAAGCCGGTGTTAACTGTTAATGTAAGTCAGTCCTTCTAAAGCCTTTATCCTCAACTGCTGTTTAATTTGCTCATACTCCCTATCGTTTACTGCTGTTTAGTTTGCTGTTTCTACCAAAATGCATGTTCGCAAGAACCGTAAGTTCTAAGTTTTACTTGTAAAACCAAATTCCTTATTCATACCATGCACATTACTCAATACTCCCTATATGTATGCTTGTTTTTGTGGATCTATAATCCAGTGTGTGGTGAAGCAGCCCACTTTGCACCTTGTCATCTCCTGTTTTATCTTACTGATGTGGCTGATGATATGAACAACATGCCATGCACATTAACCAAAATAGATACAATGATTTTCTTTGCCCTTCATCTATGCTTGTTATGTTGACATGGTAATCCAGTAGTGTGGTGAAGCTCCCCGCATTATGAACAATGCCAAATTATGCTATTGATATTTTGAACTTACTCTTTATTTTCTAATTTGAAATTGGATGGAATTGATAGCACAGTTATCATCTTTGTTTATACACGTGCAAAACCTGTCATCTCTCTGCTTTGTTTCAGGGTGATATGCCTGATGGCATGCACAAGTCTGCTGAAGGCTGTGAGACAAACCCAACATATATTGCAGCAAAGAAGGCAAAACATCTTGAAGATAGCGAGACAACCCCAAAGTCTTGTCTTGATGCAGTGTTCAAGTTACTTGAGACTAGCAGTCAGACAAGCTCACAGAATTCGTTGTCTGAATCAGTTCGACTTCTTCAGTCCCAAGTTCTAGCAGAAAGGCATTCTGCAACTCAACTTCGACTTGAAGTCCTATCTCTAAGAAAGATTGCGGAGAACACCAATGAGAACCTCATCGCTAAACAGCTACACCTAGAAGCTATGACCGACATGCTAGGCCGGTCTCACAGCCTTGCTCAGCAGCTTGCGCAGCAGTTCCCCGCAAGGCTAACCTTTCTTGAACTGTCTTGGAAGTGGTCTCGGTTCAGTATTATTTTGTTACGCTGCAATGGTGCCCAGTTTTTGTAATCTGCTTCTTCGTTGCGCTTTATGATCACTGGTGGCGAACTTCGATGCCCAGTGGATGTAATATACCATAAATCCTTTATTGTATAGTGTAGGTTTATTCTTAGTTACTATGCGTAATTTCTTTATTGTATAGAGTAGGTTTGTTCTTAATTCCTACTAGTTACTGCCATCATTCGCTATCTGAAAAAAATCTGATGTAGTCGACCGGGCCGAAACATTCGCCTCTAACGGGCCTGGTTTTTAGCGGGCCACAATTGGGCCAGCCTGCATCTTTCTTGGGCCCGAATGATTGGGGCCTTTTGTGGACCCAGCGCTTAGTTTGGCCTAGGTAGCGTTGGGCCATTAACAGGCTGAATATTGTACTGGCCTGTTACGGCCCAGATGAAACCATGGGCCTTTAGCAGGCCGAAATGCATGTTGGGCCTGAATTTTCACTAGTCGTCGACGGGCCTTCAGCAGGCTGAAATGTAGACCGGGCCTTTTTGGGCCCAGTTATATCACGGGCAGTTACCAGGCCGAAACATATCTCGGGCCTTAGTTGGCCCACTGATATCATGGGCCTTTAAGAGGCCGAAAGCTTAGTACAGACATCAACGGGCCAAATTATGCGTCATGCCTTTAACAGGCCCAAAGTAACGTTGGGCTTAACTGTTTTGCCACCTTTATCACGGGCCGTTAGTGGGCCCGATGTCCCGTCGGACCATATATGACCCATGGGCAGCACAGGCCATTCCCAGGACGAAAGTCACATCGGGCTGAAATGGGCCCATGTCTACATCGGGCCTCTAACAGGCCGAAAGTCACTGGGCTGTAATTGGGCCCAAATATTCGGTGAACAATTAACGGGCCAGATCTGGCTTCGGGCCGTAAATGGGCCCAAATATTCGGCGAACAATTAACGGGCCAGATCTGGCTTCGGGCCGTAAATGGGCCTTTATTAAGCAAGCCATTATTGGGCTGGCCCACTAGTACCTGAGTAAGTACTATGGGCCTTTGACTGGGCCGACCTTTTAACCTATATGGGCCTCTGTTGGGCCCAGCCACGTGTCGACGTATCGTAGGCATGTCTCCTCCAATGGACAGGCGACATCTGGCCCATTGACGAGCTGAAAGGTGTTCCCTCCGGCCAATCAGAATTTTACGCGTGGAAATTTCCCATTGGTCCCGGCTGTTAACAGGTTATAGGATCCAAAATCGGACCCGATAGCTTAATCGCGTTCCGTTACGGTGGATGCCACGTGTTGGTCACCCTTGATGAAAGCACTTCTGTGACGCCCGATTTATTGTCATGGAAGTGGACACTTCCGTGATGATAATTTTGGTAATGTCATGGAACACTTCTACGACAGCACAGGTATGACTATCTTGATTCTGTCATAAAATCGTCATGGATGTACATGCATGACAAAAAACGCGACCTACTGTGACAAACACGTATCATCACGGAAGTGTATTTTTTTATAGTGGAAGCAGGCAAAACAGCCCGACAAGGCTTGTCGGGCAAGCGATGATGTGACATTGAGTGGTGCATTTAATGCACCCTGTCAACCTGCAGGGTTAACTATGATAGCACTGTTTGCTATCTTATCAGTACATAATGACTACTTTGCCATTGTGGTGACCCCTTAACCTATGAAAGATGGCCCATGGCAACCGTAGAAAGGGTTAGAAAGTCGGATACCCACACGTTCATATGTGCGTAGCCACTGTTGCCCTAAGGCAACCCTGTCGGGCAGTGTACTGCGCTCCACCACCATTCTTCAACCATCAATCCACCAAAGCAGGAGTAGGGTTTTACGCCTCAAGACGGCCCGAACCTGGGTAAAAATTGCCCGTGTGATCTCTGCTGTGCTGCCCTACGCCCTTCTGCTCTTTGTGCGACGTGACATCCCCCCTGTCGAACCAGCAAGGGGCCCTTGGTCCCATAGGTGGCCGTGGTTTCCCACGACATCTTTGGCGCGTGAGGTAGGGGGATCACTTGCGCGAACCTGAAAGCGTGTGCAGCGCGTCATCTTCATCACCATGTTTGTCTTCAACGGTGCCGTCGACCATGGCGCCTAAGAAGAAATCCGGTGCTTCGGCTCACCCGTCCACCTCAAAGGCTCCGCCGCCCGCAGCCACCAATGCTACGGGGGATGCGAAGGCGCGCAAGGATGTGGACGCTGCTGGGGATGTGGTCGGAGCAGGCGGCACCGTTACCACTTCCCCCGCGGCCGAAGCAGGAGCCGGAGACACCGGAGGAGAGCAACGTCGGCAACACCCCGATGCCCATGCTCCATGAGGTATGGGTGAAGGAGTTACTCCGTCCGCACCCCATCCTTTCGCCGATGGGCACAGCCGCAGCGATGGCGCTCGATCCAGGGCGAATCGCCGCCCTCCGGCCGCCCCCACCATGGGAGCGACCGCAGCGCGTGCACCTCCCCCGGGGCGAGTCGACCAAGTCGCTGCGCCCGACGGAGCCGCTGTCCCTCAAGCGCCTTCGCCATGCCACCATGCCATCCAGGTGGCCGCCCCACAACAGCGGGGACGTGGTACTGTCACTGCTGGCACCGCCAGGAGCTGAGCGACGGTGCGATCTACATCGTCTTCACCCATGCCAAGTACTGCTACGGAGGCCATGGCGCGGGCTCAGCTGCTACTAAAGTTTCCACCAACGGCCGAGCAGATCGATGACTGGCGTGCCACCATCCAGAGTCTGCTCGGTTTCGCCGAGGCTGGGGGCTCGTAGCGAGCTGGCCCATCATGGCCTCCCCAAGCGATGACGACGACTCTTGTTGTTGGTCATACAGAAGGGGCCACCCCCATGGTACAGTCCCTGCCGCGGCAGCCAGCGCGAGCGCGGCAGGATCAAAAACCTGATGACGTCTCGATGGCCTCTTCTGACCCTCGAGGGCGTCCAGGCCGACGGCGAGCCCTGGAGGATAGGCGAAGGGGAGACGCGCGCGTCGTCGTTGAATGATGCCACGACGACCACCGCGGGACCAATGGGTGCGATGGCCCTGATGTCGACGAGCCTGCGCTCGATATTGGCGGGTACCTACCTTTCAAGGTTGGGTGCCCTGCCTTTACTCGTGAGCTGCGTCAAGTCCGTTGGCCGTCCATCCGCACATTCAAGCCAGAGATACCCGAGAAGTATGATGGGAGGCTAAACCCGGCAGAGTTTCTGCGCATCTACACCATCGCTGTTCAAGCTACCGGGGGAAGAGATGAGAAGGTGTTTGCGAACTACTTCCCTTTGGCTCTCAAGTCCAATGTGTGGTCTTGGCTAATGCACCAGCCGAAGAGCTCCATTTCGTCATGGGCTGACCTGTGCCATCAATTCATTGGCGCCTTCACTGGTGGCCACCAAGAGCCAGGGCGGCCCAGCGACTTGCAGCTTCTCCAACAGAAAGAAGGAGAGACCTTCCGGAAGTATTTGCAAAGATTCAGCAAGGTTCATAGGAACAGCCTGGATATCCATCCAGCAGCTGTGATAGCTGCCTTCTAGTCCAATGTGCGCAACCGCAAGATCCGTTCCAAGATGAACGTATGGTTGCCCAAGACTATGAAGGAGCTTTACACCTTTGTGGATAAGTGTGCTCGGACGGAGGAGCAAAGGAAGCTACCCGGAGAGGAGGATTGCATCAATGTCGATTCAGAGGATGATGACGAATCCACCAGTCAGAAGAAAAGCAAGAACCACAGTAAGAAGCGCAAGGATAAGGCAGTGATGTCTGTTGAGGGATCGGGTACACCTAGTACCGGCAAGAAAGCTAAGGCCCAAATCCCCAGCAAGGAAGCTGTCGTGTGCTCTGACTGGCGGGAGGCTGTGGCTACCGAGAAGGCCGGGAAATGCGATGGGTCATACTACAAGATTCATTGGACCAAGGGCCACGACCTTCAAGAGTGTTATCAGATTGAGCAGCTCATTAAGAGCAGCTCATTAAGAGGCAGAGAGCAGAATATGAGAAGCGTGACAAGGAAAAGGGCCAGAATGTCACTGGCGGTAAGGGTCGAGGCGGTGAAGTCAATCGCCCCAACAAACCCCTTCGGAACAAAGGAAAACCCGCCAGAGGTCGAGAGAAGGAAGCCCGTGATGATGAGAGTGATGGAGGGGATGAAGAGGAAACCAGTGAGCAGGAGTTTCAGAAGGCCACTGATGCCCTGTGCACTGACGGGGGTGCATCCATGCACACCTCTCACCGCCAACTCAAATGGTGGGCGCGTGAGGTCAATGTTGTGGAACCAGCACGAGAGGCCCGGAATCCACTCAAATGGTCATGCACGCCCCTCATCTTTGACGAAGAGGATCATCCTGACCGTACCACTGCGGTAGGGTGTTTGCCATTGTTGGTCTCCAACAATTCGCAACCTCAAGGCCACAAAGATGTTGGTGGACGGTGGGGCCGGGTTGAATATGATTTCCCCGACGGTTATCAGCAAACTTCAGATAGCAGAGGAAGAGTTAAAGGTCACCGACACGTTTCAAGGAGTTAATCCCAGCAGGAGTCATCCTAAGGGAAAGATCACATTGCCTGTGACATTTGGGGGAGAGGTGAACTATCGGACTGAAAAGATTGTGTTTGATGTGGTCGACCTCCCCTTGCCGTACAATGGGATCCTTGGGCACCCAGCCCTGGCTAAATTCATGGCGTCATCCCACTATGCCTACAACACCTTGAAGATGCCTGGGCCAGTAGGAGCCATTTCCATCCCATCAGATGAGAAGGACACAATCATTTGCGTGGACAAGATGTACCGGGACGCAGTCATGACATAGGCAGCGGCAGCAGCAGTTCCCGCCAAGGAGAATAGAGGAAAGAAGAAGGATAGCAAGGACGCTGGCAAGGAATCCGGGAAGCGTACCTCTTCGGAGTGTGCTGCGCCTATTGATGACTTGCCGGAGAGTTCCAATAGCAAAAGATCCAAGGTTACTGCACCACAAGTGAAGAAGGTCCCAATAGGGCTGGCTGGCGTTGATGGTACTTTCACCACTAGCGCCACCCTCGTTGAAAAATAGGAAAGTGCGCTCGTTGCCTTCCTGCGGGCGAATATCGATGTGTTTACCTGGCAACCATCTGATATCCCCGGTGTTCCAAGGGAGGTAATCGAGCACCACCTTGCTGTCTGCCCACATGCCCAACCTATCAAGTAGAAAGTCCGGAAGTAGGCCTTGGAGAGGCAACATTTTATTGCAGATGAGATCAGGAAGCTTGAAGCAGCTGGTCTGGCCAGAGGGGTGCTGCATCCAACATGGTTAGGGAATCCAATGGTTGTTTGGAAGGCTAACGGGAAATGGAGGCTTTGCATAGATTTCACAGATCTCAACAAGGCTTGCCCGAAGGACCCATTTCCCTTGCCGCGCATCGATCAGATTGTGGATTCCACTTCGGGCTGTGATTTTCTTTCCTTTCTGGATGCATATTCTGGGTATCACCAAATCTTCATGTCCAAGGAAGGCGAAGAGAAGACATCATTCATCACCCCATGTGGTACGTGTTGTTTTATCCGCATGCCATTCGGATTAAAGAGTGTCGAGTCTACTTTTACAAGGGCGGTCCAGATTGGTTTCGAGCCACAACTACATAGAAACATTGAAGCTTATATGGATGATATTGCGGTCAAGACCAAGGACAAAGCAGCTCTTATCCAGGATTTGGAGGAGACGTTTGCTAATCTGCGCAAGATCAACTTGAAGCTCAACTCGGAGAACTCCGGCAAGCTGCTTGGGTTCTTTGTGTCCCATCGGGGGATCGAAGCCAACCTTGACAAGATTAAAGCTATCGAGCAGATCCAATCACCAAGGATAGTCAAGGATGTGAGGCGTCTGATAGGGTGCGTTGCCGAGCTAAGCAAATTCATTTCTAAGTCTGCCGAGCGTGCCCTGCCGTTCTTCAAAATCCTGAAGAAGGCAGGGCCCATGAAGTGGACCCTAGAAGCAGATGCGGCTTTGCAAGAGTTGAAGGCCTACTTATCCTCTATGCCCACCTTGGTTGCTCCCAAACCTCAAGAGCGGTTGCTGTTATACCTGGCGGCAAGCAACCAAGTGGTAGTGCAGCTTGGTGGCGCAGCGGGAAGTGGACAAAGCAGAGAGTGAGCAAGGACCGGCAGAGTCAGATAAGGATCATGGCAGGAATGGGCACGACAGTGAGAGCAACCCCAAGGACACGGCAAGGAAGAAAGTGGTGCAGTGCCCAGTGTACTTCGTCAGTTCCTTACTACAAGGGGCTAGATCGAGGTACTCTGGTGTGCAGAAGCTGATCTTTGGTCTCATCATGGCCTCAAGAAAACTGCGCCACTACCTCCAAGCCCATGAGATCACGGTTGCCACTCGCTTCCCGTTGCAACGGATACTCCGAAACCCTGAGGCTACCGGCAGAATAGTGGAGTGGGCTTTGGAGTATCCAGTTTTGGTCTGAAGTTTGAGAGCACATCAACAATCCATAGCAGGGCATTGGCAGAGTTTATTGTAGAATGGACGCCAACCCCTGACGAGGAAGTGCCAGAAACAGTTATCCCCGCCAAGGAGGCGCCCCAAGAATGGATTATGTATTTGGATGGTTCCTTTTCCCTACAAGGTGCAGGGGCTGGTTTGCTTCTTGTCGCCCCCTTCGGGGAGCACTTGAAGTACGTCGTCCAGATGCATTTTGCCCGGGAAGAGGCGACCAACAATATAACAGAGTATGAAGGGCTCCTTGCCGGGCTCAGGATTGCCGCGGAATTAGGAATTAAGAAGCTGATCATTCGAGGAGACTCACAGCTTGTGGACACAAGTCAACAAGGATTACCAAAGCCCATTGATGGAGGCATACGTTGAGTAAGTGAGAAGATTGGAGGAGCACTTTGACGGATTGCAAACAGAGCACATACCTCGTGCGGAAAACAGCATAGCTGATCATCTGTCAAAGTGTGTTGTGCAAAAGCTTCCTGTGGAACCAGGGACTTTTGTTCTCCATCTTACTCAGCCCTCCGTATCCCAAGCAACAATGGCCCAGAAAAGGAGAAAGATGGACTCTGGTAAGCCTCTCCCGGTAGAGCCTTCCGCTCCTGGCAGGGACCCTGCCGGAAACAACTCCTCACCACTTGCCGGACCGCACCCTCTAGCCGGGCCCATGGTCACCGCGAATGAGGAATGTGCCCCCACAGTTGAGGAGGTGCCGCTAGTCCTCGTTGCTGAGCCCCAGGCTCCAACTTGGGCAAGGCACATAGTCCACTTCCTCCGAACCGGAGAACTCCCTGATGACCAAGATGAAGCTGAAAGAGTAGCCCGGAGGGCCAGTATGTATCAGTTTGTCGATGACACTCTGTACAGAAGGAGGCCCAACGGTGTGAAATTGAAGTGCATCTGCCGGGAAGAAGGGAACGAACTGCTGGCTGAGATACACAAAGGCATGTGCGACTCCCACATTGGATCAAGGGCATTGGTTGGGAAAGCATTCCGACAAGGATTCTATTGGCCCACAGCCCTCCAAGATGCGGTTGAGCTAGTCACTAATGTGAAGCCTGTCAGTTACATTCCAAGAACATCCACTTGCCTTCCCAAGCTCTTCAGACAATCCCTTTATCATGGCCATTTTTGGTCTGGGGGCTCGATATCCTCGGCCCTTTCCCCAGAGCAGTCGGCCGCTTTGAATTCTTGTTCGTTGCTATCGACAAGTTTACAAAGTGGCCAGAAGTGACTGCCGTGAGAAAAGTGACTGCTTAGTCAGCTATCAAGTTCTTGAAAGAACTAGTGTGTCATTTTGGAGTTCCGGCAAGGATCATTACCGACAACGGCACCCAGTTCACGAGCCACGCCTTCATGCAATATGTTCATACCCTCGGAAGCAAGATCTCATTTGCCTCGGTCGCACATCACAGAAGCAACGGACAAGCTGAGAGGGCGAATGCTAAAGTGCTGCGAGGACTCAAGACAAGAACATTTGATACGCTGCAGAAGCACGGCAGGCGGTGGATCGATGAGCTGCCGGTAGTTCTTTGGTCCCTTAGAATGACACCAAACCGAGCTACCGGGAAGACTCCCTTCTCCCTAGTCTATGGGGCAGAAGCAGTTATCCCCACGGAACTCATTTACGGGTCGCCTCGAGTGCTTGCCTACGATGAAGTAGCGCAAGATCAGCACCGGCGTGACGACGCTGTGCTACTCGAGGAGAACCGTCTCTGGGCTGCTATGCATGGTGCATGCTATCAGCAAGCCCTGCGTCGCTACCATAGCCGCAGGGTTCATGCCCGGTGTTTTGAGGAAGGCGACCTTGTCCTTCGGCGCATTCAGTCCGCCAAGGGTACAAACAAGTTGACGCCAAAGTGGGAAGGCCCTTACTGGGTAGTACGAGTCATTAGACCTGGCGCAGTCCGTCTGGAGACCAGAGATGGCATTCAATTGCAAAACTCATGGAATATTGAGCATCTCCGTAAGTTCTACCCGTAAGGTGCGGCTGCCGGGCCCTGCCCGACAGCCACCCTTTTGTACAGGCCTTGCCTCAGCTGCATGTAACCCCTTGTGCAAAGCCAGGCGATGACCCTGAGTAGCAGAGAAATAAACGAAGCGCTGGGGGCCCCCAACCAAGTTGCATGCGTGCATGAGCCTTCCAAGAGCATTTGCATATGTATATAGATAGGATCGCATCTTGCATCATTCCCTTCTACATGAAGCTACAGGTTCCTACCGTGAACTTGGCCTCTACAAGGAGTTGGGAAGATGGACCAGTACTGTGATCCCCGGCAAGCCAAATAGATAAGTTCCACCTCTTGTCCATAAGTGTTCTGTAAGCTAGAACTTGTGCATAAGAAAACCTCGCCGCTCTTTGAAACTCAGGTGCTTCCATCCTTGACTCGAACGTTGCTTCAGTCAGGATGGTCGCAGTGGCCTTTGGTAAAAAGAGATTGGCGGGGGGTGGTCCCTTTCTTTTTGTCGGTACACTTAGTTCTCTCGCAAACAAAATCAAAAGGGCACCAGCAGGGTAGCCTGCCGGGGAAGACTCATTTATTTAAACTAGAGGCATTCCACCTCTGCATGGACATATACATGCACGAGTTCTCGGCGAGGTTCATCTTTTTCATTAATGTGCTGATAATACAAGTACAAACCTTACAGAACACAAACATGGACTCGAGAGATTACCTTATTTGAATTAAAATTTGGCAAGTGCCGACAAGTTTAAGATTGAAAAAATATAAGTGCCCGTAATCTCCTCTTTTCGTTTTCCCTCCTACCAGGCATTGCGGTGGAAGGAGGAAAAGATGAGAAGGGCACCCAAGAAGGAGCCCATCCCGGTCCAGTCATGGCCTGCCAAGCGCAACCTGACAAGATCGAGAGTGGCGAGGCTGCGAAGGAGGGGCACGGAGGGCGAAGTGACGTCCTCTGGTCGCCACCTCCAAGGCCAGCAAGAAGCCCCGGCTTGAGCACCGGTGGAGTCATCCACCAAAGCTCAGTCGGAAGACTACTGGAGGGGAGGCAAAGGCACCAAGAGAACATCCCTCCCCGGCTATCACCCTAGGAGGCTGGTGATGATGGTGCTGGGGGGGACGGGAAGAGCGGAAAGACGAGGCAGCAGGTCGTCGATCGGAGGTGAACGCATCCATGCCATCGTACTCCGACCTGACCCCCCGCTACCCGCCTTCTCCGTCTTCCCTTGTTTTCTCCTCATCATCGTTACTCCCGAGAAGCACCAGGACTCCAGCCCAGTGAGGGGGAGGGGGCGCAAGGATGAATGACTCTGCCCTCCATTCGCCCCTCCTTTTATAGTCGAGCCGGGGAGGGGAGCCGCGCTCTCAACAAGTGACCACCGTCCCCTCCATCAATTCAAGAAGACCGGGCCCTCGCCCTGATGCTCTCTCGCGACACGCGCCTCCGTTGCCTACCCCGCGCGATGCATGCAACGTACGTGGCTGAGGATAAGGGCGTGGTGGGAAGAGTGAATTGGTAGTTTCTACCCTGTGCGTTAAAGTTATTCACGGGCCATTACAAGAGCGGCCCCACCACTACTGGCTTTACACGACGCGCAGAGGAACCAGAAATTGGCCCAGGCTCAAGATTAATGAAGAAGCGAAGAAGACCTCAAGAGGCCAGTCTCTTCAGCGCACCTGCGTGTGCACTTATTAGGGCCTACCCCGACGACGCTCGGCAGCGCGATCAGGGCAGGCCCGATGGCTTCTGTCGGTGCAACAAACCCTGGGTCTGTTGCCCAGACTGTGCACAGGCACGGGAACAAAATTGTGGCACTAGGCCATGCTAGAGAGCAGGACATCAAGATCTTTGAAGGACCAACATGCAGATCAAGAGGACCAATATCAAGCCAGAGAAGCAAGATACCACCAGGAGAAAAGCCTCCCTTGTCGGGCAGCCGAGCTCGGCGAGGGCGGGGTCACCCCTGGAAGAAAACATTCAAGACGTCCCAGAAGGGCCTGCCGGGACTCGCGGAGACAAGACCACCTCACCCAACCACTCCACCTCAACCCACGTCATCAATCAGTGCGGTGTCAAGCCGCAAAGTGATTAAGTGGTAGCCACTTGCCACATGGCAGCCTCTTTCTACGGGAAATGCCTACGAATGACACCCGTCCTGTGACGTGTCAAGCGAGCAGGTGTGAAGCTAGCAAAACAGCCCGACAAGGCTTGTTGGGCAAGCGACGATGTGACATTGAGCGGTGCATTTAATGCACCCTGTCAGCCTGCAGGGTTAGGTATGATAGCACTGTTTGCTATCTTATGAGTGCATAATGACTACTTTGCCATTATGGTGACCCCTTAACCTATAAAAGGAGGCCCATGGCAACCGTAGAAAGGGTTAGAAGGTCATATACCCACACGTTCATACGTGCGTAGCCACTGTCGCCCTAAGGCAACCATGCTGGGCAGTGTACTGCGCTCCACCACCATTCTTCCACCATCAATCCACCAAAGCAGGAGTAGGGTTTTACGCCTCACGGCGGCCCGAACCTAGGTAAAAAT
Organism: Triticum aestivum; assembly: GCF_018294505.1. Lineage (NCBI taxonomy): Eukaryota > Viridiplantae > Streptophyta > Magnoliopsida > Poales > Poaceae > Triticum > Triticum aestivum. The sequence continues at coordinate 285,368,576 of NC_057808.1, read as the reverse complement.
TTCCCCTGTGATCTCTGCCGTGCTGCCCCACGCCCTTCAGCTCTTTGTGCGACGTGAAATCCCCCCTGCCGAACCAGCAAGGAGCCCTTGGTCCCATAGGTGGCCGTGGTTTCCCACGAGAACAACAATACAAAATTCTACAATGAAAATTGGACATCGCATTGTAGAATTGAACCAAGCAGTTAACTAAACACCACAACAAATGAACCAAACATTAACTGAGCACCACATTACACAATATAACATACTCCTAATAGAAGGTCAAACAGTTAACCAAACCAAGCATGCTTAACAACTTGGAAATATAGCAATTGTATTTGTTTCTTATGTATTTAGTACAACCAAATTCGATTTATTTTTCACATGGTATACAATAACAGAATGCACCCACAACAATTGAACATTGCATTGCAGAATTGAACCAAACAGTTAACTAAACACCACAACAAATGAACCAAACATTAACTGAGCACCACATTGCATGACAGTTAACCAAACCAAGCATGCTTGACAACTTGGAAATATAGCAATTGTATTTGTTTCCCATGTATTTTGTAAAGAAAAATTCAATTTATTTCTCACATGGAAGACAATACAAAATTGCACCCTGAAGAATTGAACATCACATTTGCAGAATTGAACCAAACAGTTAACTGAACACGACAACTAATTAACCAAACAGTTAATAAGTGAGCACCACATTGCATGACATATAGAACATATACACTAGAGCAAAAGAATGCATGGTAAAAGTAGATAGCACAATTCACTAGAATTTGTTAAGGAAAGGCAGTAGCTAGCAAACTGAACATGATCTTATAGCGAGCTAATAAGACAAGCTACTCCTCATTGTCAGAGATATTGATGACGATTAACTCCTTGGACATGGAAGAGGGCGAGGCCTCCGCATTATGGGTGCCCTCGTCATAGTGGTGAGTTGCCTGAGCCGCTCTGGGCACCAACCTGCTGGCTCTCGAGATGAGGTAAGCATGTGCATGCTGAGAAAACACCTCGTAGTCTTCATCGAAGGCACCGAGGGTGGGCTCGAGAAAACACCACGAACTATCGTTTAAAGCAGCCAACCGCATCGCGGCGTCGGTGCACGAGGCGTCGACGGTGGTCTCGGCGGCGAGGTGCTCCTCCAAGATCTGGGGGTCGGCATGAATGGCAGCCATCGCGACCTCATCCGCGCGTGCGGTCGCGATTTGCTTCTCCGCTGCCAAATGCTCCTTGAGCTCCTAGCTATACTACATGCACCATGGCTTAGGGCGGCGCTTATTTGATGGAGGGGTCGGTGATTTGGGTGGAAGGTGTCGCGCCGGCGGTCAGGGCATGTGGGATGTGGAAGGAGGAGGAGAATGGGGGTCGGGTGTGGATTACCTGCCTGGATAGACGAGGCCGAGCATCGTGAAGGAGGGTCGCTGGCGAGGAGGCGGCGCTGCAAGCAAGGAGTGAAAGTTTCAACTTGGAAAGGAAGGCGGAAAGATGGGAAAAGTGGATTTTGGTAAGGGGGAGGGGGCGGGGAGGTAGATATTTCCGCGGAAGCCAAAATTTTTGAATTGCTTCAGCGAAAAAACTGGCGCGCAAAGTGTCATCACACACGGTCCCTTATTCAGCACGGTGTACGATATGTGAACATCACAAACGATTCAGATAGCTTAACCCGTGTGTGCTGAGTTTGAATGTCAAAAATTTTGGTTCGAATTTCCTAGGTTACAGTGGTCATCCACGTCATTGCATAATTTGTGTACATAAATGAGACTACAACACACCCACACTTCTTAATCGAGCAATTTCAGCACCTTCTCGCGTAAACTGTATGCGTACTATACACCGACGGTGCTCCAGGATATTTTGTACCGCATCTCACACAGTTGATGATAATAAACTGTGTGCGGTCTACTTGATTTTTCATCTTGATTTGAATTGCATAATGGGGTCACAGCTGCAAAGGATGGTGTTTGAATTGCTAGAACTTTTATCTGCAGTGAACATGCAACTATAGGTGTGTCGTCAAAAAATTGGAATTATTCAGGGTTTGTTTGGACATTTTTATACATTAACTTGGTTTTCTAGGCATTTCAGGTGCACAATTCAAAATTAAAGTACATGCACATGCTCGGGCGCACCAAAATGGGTTTCTCAAGTGTCAATATAGAACAACAGGAGTGTTGTGTTAAATTTTGGAAATTTTCGGGGTTCGTTTGGACATTTTTATACATTAATAGAGTTTTCAATGCATTTATGTGCATAATTCAAATTTGACCTACAGGCACGTGCTCTAATGCATATAAATTGGTTGAAAAATCAAATATGTGTCCTTGGTTGCATGCTTAGGTCCCATTCAAGAAATGGGAATGAATGTCAAACACCCTGCCACCTTCACTCAGCTGCAAACATTGAGATACCTGGTTTTTAAATTCTACCAAATCCAAAACTCGTCTGAAATTCATGAAACTTGGCATGCTATTATGGAGCGGCATCAACATGTCATGGTAAAAATTTTGTCCCATTTGGGGCAGGTTTGGGTATAAGCTTCTCACAAACCAGAGCTTCTCACAACAAGCCTGATAGTTTCGGTAGGGAACGTTTCACCTTTCTGGGCGAAACGATATCCGTCGCCTCTTCTTGATTTCAATTTTTTCTCTAGTGTCAACATACAACAACAGGAGTGTTGTGTTAAATTTTGGATTTTTTTCGGGGTTCGTTTGGACATTTTTATACATTAATTGAGTTTTCAATGCATTTATGTGCATAATTCAAATTTGAACTACGGGACATGCTCTAATGCATATAAATTGGTTGAAAAATCAAATCTATGTCCTTGGTTGCATGCTTAGGTCCCATGCAAGAAATAGGAATGAATGTCAAACACCCTGCCACCGTCACTCGGCCGCAAACATTGAGATACATGGTTTTAAATTCTAGTAAATCCAAAACTCATCTGAAATTCATGAAACTTGGCATGCTATCATGGAGCGGCACCAACATGCCGTGGTAAAAGTTTTGTCCCATTTGGGGCAGGTTTGGGTATAAGCTTCTCACAAACCAGAGCTTCTCACAACAAGCCTGATGGTTTCGGTAGGGAATGTTTCACCTTTCTGAACGAAACGATATATGTTGCCTCTTCTTGATTTCAACTTTTTCTCTAGTGTCAACATAGAACAACATGAGTGTTGTGTTAAATTTTGGAATTTTTGGGGGTTGGTTTAGACATTTTTATACATTAATTGAGTTTTCAATGCATTTATGTGTATAATTCAAATTTGAACTGCAGGAACATGCTCTAATGCATATAAATTGGTTGAAAATCAAATATGTGTCCTTGGTTGCATGCTTAGGTCCCATGCAAGAAATGGGAATGAATTTCTAACACCAGGGCACTGTTGATTGCCGGCAACACGTTGAGATACTTTGTTTTTTAAATTCTAGTAAATCCAAAACTCGTCTGAAATTCATGAAACTTGGGATGCTATCATGGAATGGCACCCGACATGTTGTGGTATTTTTTGTGTCCTTTTTGAGAGAAGGCGCACTCGAATAACAGCCAACAAAGGCATTTTGAAACAAATAGTTGCCACTGTAACATCTCAAACGTTTTGTATAATTTAAATCATGTGTGTTCTGTTAACCATTCACGTGACGCCACGCCTCACTCTTTTAATGGCTAGGAGGTGTCGTGCGGACATGTGCTTGACTAAAAGGGAGGCGTGCGAGCTGTACTCCAATGCACAGGCTCACCGGGAAGCGTGTGAGCTATACGCCGCGCAGGCTCACCGGGAAGCGAGCCCTTTGATTTCCATGGCCGCCCACCTTGCTCGCATCCTCTCCATTAATTGCGGCCAAGCCGCAGTTTAATACGGTTTTTAAATATAAAACACTCATCGCAAACGTTTTAGTTAGAACACCTGTATGCAAACCGATAGCTTCCCCAGGAAGCCAAGGGAAAATGTGCTGAGCAGGATTGTGCAGCTCTTGATCACAAACGTTTTAGATAGAACACCCGTATGCACAGTGAGAGCTATGGTCTTCCCCCTTAACTCAAGGGAAAATTCGCAGCGCAGGATTTGTGCATCTCTTCAACGCAAAAGGTTCAGATTGAATACGGTATGCAAAGCCAGACTTCGGCGCTAAGCCAAGAGAAAATGTGCTGAGCAGGATTTGTATATCCCTTCAATGCAAACGATTGTTTTGGATGACCTGTATGCAACCACGTACAAACAATTTGGTAAGATTTGCATCTGTCATATTGGGTATGTTGCCATTTGTCAAACTGGAAAGATTGGCATTTGTTGATCTAGTAACATTGCCATTTGTCAATCCTTGTAACACTGCGATTTGTCAAAATATGCAGCTAAAAATCACCAGCACTATCTAATTTTTGCAACTATAATTCAGTAATTAAGCATATATTTCATTCATAGATTAAGAAGTCGTTCTTAATTTATACAAACAGTTCAACTTGACAGCTGAACCGACCAAACTTTTCCCCAATTGTTGCCAACCACGTACTGAAATAGCTAGTTCAACTATATATACTAGCTAATTTTAAGTACGTTGTAGAGTTCCACCACATCTATTGTCAAATGAACTGAACAAACTAGCCCCTAAATACTACTACTATGGAGGGGCTTTGTACTACTTCCAGCAGCCTCTGCTCTGCCGAGCGAGCTCAGTAAGAGGAAGAGGAGGAGGAGCCTACCAACAAGCTAGACAACTGTAATACGTAATTCATAGATTAAGAAGTCGTTCTTAATTTATACAAATAGTATTGATTCTTGGAATAAGTGCAAATATGCTTTTATCTCTAAGTATTTTCCTCCCGCTAAGATCATCTCTCTTAGAAACGATATTATGAATTTTAAGCAACCTGATCATGAACATGTTGCACAAGCTTGGGAGAGGATGAAATTAAAGATACGTAATTGCCCTACACATGGTTTAAATTTGTGGATGATTATACAAAAAATTTATGCCGGATTGAATTTTGCTTCTAGAAATCTTTTAGATTCGGCCGCGGGAGGCACTTCTATGGAAATCACTTTAGGAGAAGCTACTAAACTCCTAGATAATATTATGGTTAATTATTCTCAATGGCACACTGAAAGATCTACTAATAAAAAAGTGCATGCGATAGAAAAAATTAATGTTTTGAGTGGAAATATGGATGAACTTATGAAATTATTTGCTACTAAGAGTGTTTCTTCTGATCCTAATGATATGCCTTTGTCTACTTTGATTGAGAATAATATTGAATCTATGGATGTGAATTTTGTTGGTAGGAATAATTTTGGTAACAACGCGTATAGAGGAAACTTTAATCCTAGGCCTTATCCTAGCAATTCATCTAATAATTATGGTAATTCCTACAATAATTCTTATGGAAATTTTAATAAGATGCCCTCTGAATTTGAGACTAGTGTTAAAGAGTTTATGAATTAGCAAAAGAATTTCAATGCTTTGGTTGAAGAGGAATTGCTTAAAGTTGATGAATTGGTTAGGAATGTTGATTGAATCTCTCTTGATGTTGATTCTTTAAAACTTAGATCTATTCCTCCTATGCATGATATCAATGAGTCTCTCAAAGCCATGAGAATTTCCATTGATGAGTGCAAAGAAAGAACCGCTAGGATGCGTGCTAAGAAAGATTGCTTTATAAAAGCGTGTTCTTCTAATTTTTATGAAAACAAAGATGAAGATCTAAAAGTTATTGATGTATCCCCTATTAAATCTTTGTTTTGCAATATGAATCTTGATAATGATGGGACTGAATATGATCCACCTTTACATAGAAGGCGTTCCAAAAATTTGGAGTTTTTAGATCTTGATGCTAAAATTGATAAAAGTGGGATTGAGGAAATCAAAACATTAGATGTTAATGAACCCACTATTTTGGATTTCAAGGAATTTAATTATGATAATTGCTCTTTGATAGATTGTATTTCCTTGTTGCAATCCGTGCTAAATTCTCCTCATGCTTATAGTCAAAATAAAGCTTTTACCAAAGATATCGTTGATGCTTTGATGCAATCTTATGAAGAAAAACTTGAGTTGGAAGTTTCTATCCCTTGAAAACTTTATGATGAGTGGGAACCTACTATTAAAATTAAAATTAAAGATAATGAATGCTATGCTTTGTGTGATTTGGGTGCTAGTGTTTCCACGATTCCAAAAACTTTGTGCGATTTGTTAGGTTTCCGTGATTTTGATGATTGCTCTTTAAACTTGCACCTTGCGGATTCCACTATTAAGAAACCTATGGGAAGAATTAATGATGTTCTTATTGTTGCAAATAGGAACTATGTGCCCGTAGATTTTATCGTTCTTGATATAGATTGCAATCCTTCATGTCCTATTATTCTTGGCAGACCTTTCCTTAGAACGATTGGTGCAATTATTGATATGAAGGAAGGGAATATTAGATTCCAATTTCCATTAAAGAAAGGCATGGGACACTTCCCTAGGAAGAAAATAAAACTACCATATGAATCTATCATGAGAGCCACTTATGGATTGCCTACCAAAGATGGCAATACCTAGATCTATCCTTGCTTTTATGCCTAGCTAGGGGCGTTAAATGATAGCGCTTGTTGGGAGGCAACCCAATTTTATTTTTAGTTTTTTTTGCTTTTCGCTTCTGTTTAGGAATAAATATTTGATCTAAACTCTGGTTAGATGTGTTCTTATGTTTTAATTAGTGTTTGTGCCAAGTTAAACCTATAGGATCTTCTTGGATGATAGTAATTTGATCTTGCAGAAAATTCCAGAAACTTTCTGTTCACGAAAATAATTGTTAAAAATCACCAGAACGTGATAAAATATTGATTCCAATTGCTGCTGATCAATAAACAAATTGTCTAGGTCGTCCTATTTTGGCTGAGTTTTTGGAGTTCCAGAAGTTTGCGTTAGTTACAGATTACTACAGACTGTTCTGTTTTTGACAGATTCTGTTTTTCGTGTGTTGTTTGCTTATTTTGATGAATCTATGGCTAGTAAAAGAGTTTATAAACCATAGAGAAGTTGGAATACAGTAGTTTTAACACCAATATAAATAAAGAACGAGTTCATTACAGTACCTTGAAGTGGTCTTTTGTTTTCTTTCGCTAACGGAGCTCACGAGATTTTCTGTTGAGTTTTGTGTTGTGAAGTTTTCAAGTTTTGGGTGAAAGATTTAATGGATTATGGAACAAGGAGTGGCAAGAGACTAAGCTTGGGGATGCCCATGGCACCCCAAGATAATCTAAGGACACCTAAAAGCCAAAGCTTGGGGATGCCCCGGAAGGCATCCCCTCTTTCGTCTACTTCCATCGGTAACTTTACTTGGAGCTATATTTTTATTCACCACATGTTATGTGTTTTGCTTGGAGCGTCTTGTATTATTTGAGTCTTTGTTTTTTAGTTTACCACAATCAGCCTTGCTGTACACACCTTTTGAGAGAGACACACATGATTCGGAATTTATTAGAATACTCTAGGTGCTTCACTTATATCTTTTGAGCTATATAGTTTTGCTCTAGTGCTTCACTTATATCTTTTAGAGCACGGTGGTGGATTTGTTTTATAGAAACTATGGATCTCTCATGCTTCACTTATATTATTTTGAGAGTCTTAAAATACCATGGCAATTTGCTTTAATTAATATCGTGAGAAATTTGATGCTTGATAATTGTTTTGAGATATAAAGGTAGTAATATCATAGTTGTGCTAGTTGAGTAATTGTGGAATTGAAAAATACATGTGTTGGAGTTTGTGATTCCCGTAGCATGCACGTATGGTGAACCGTTATGTAACGAAGTTGGAGCATGAAGTATTTGTTGATTGTCTTCCTTTGAGTGGCGGTCGGGATCGCGCGATGGTTAACTTCTACCAACCCTTCCCCTAGGAGCATGCATAGTAGTACTTTGCTTCGAGGGCTAATAAATTTTTGCAATAAGTATATGAGTTCTTTATGACTAATGTGAGTCCATGGATTATACGCACACTTACCTTTCCGCAATTTTCTAGCCTCTTCCGTACCGTGCATTGCCCTTTCTCACCTTGAGAATTGGTGCAAACTTCGCCGGTGCATCCAAACCCCGTGATATGATACGCTCTATCACATATAAACCTCCTTATATCTTCCTCAAAACAGCCACCAAACCTACCTATCATGGCATTCCATAGCCATTCCGAGATATATTGCCATGCAACTTTCCACCGTTTCGTTTATCATGACATACTCCATCATTGTCATATTGCTTTGCATGATCATGTAGTTGACATTGTATTTGTGGCAAAGCCACCGTTCATAATTCTTTCATACATGTCGCTCTTGATTCATTGCATATCCCGGTACACTGCCGGAGGCATTCATATAGAGTCATATTTTCGTCTAAGTATTGAGTTGTAATTCATGAGTTGTAAGTAAATAAAAGTGTGATGATCATCATTATTAGAGCATTGTCCCAAGTGAGGAAAGGATGATGGAGACTATGATTCCCCCACAAGTCGGGATGAGACTCCGGATTAAAAAAAAGAGGCCATAAAAAAAAGAGAAAAGGCCCAAATAAAAAAATGAGAGAAAAAGAGAGAAGGGACAATGTTACTATCCTTTTACCACACTTGTGCTTCAAAGTAGCACCGTGATCTTCATAATAGAGAGTCTCTCATTTTGTCACTTTCATATACTAGTGGGAAATTTCATTATAGAACTTGTCTTGTATATTCCAATGATGGGCTTCCTCAAATGCCCGAGGTCTTCGTGAGCAAGCAAGTTGGATGCACACCCACTTAGTTTCTTTTTGAGCTTTCATACACTTATAGCTCTAGTGCATCCGTTGCATGGCAATCCCTACTCCTCGCATTAACATCAATTGATGGGCATCTCCATAGCCCGTTGATTAGCCTCGTTGATGTGAGACTTTCTCCTTTTTTGTCTTCCCACATAACCCCTACCATTATACCTTATTCCACCATAGTGCTATATCCATGGCTTGCGCTCATGTATTGCGTAAGAGTTGAAAAGGCTGAAGCGCGTTAAAAGTATGAACCAATTGCTTGGCTAAAACCGGGGTCGTACATGATATGAATATTTTGTGTGGGGAAGATGGAGCATAGCCAGACTATATGATTTTGTAGGGATAACTTGCTTTGGCTATGTTATTTTGATAAGACATAATTGCTTAGTTAGTATGCTTGAAGTATTATTGTTTTTATGTTAACATTAAACTTTTATCTTGAATCATATCAAATCTAAACATTCATGCCACAATAAGAAGAATTACATTGAAATTATGCCAAGTAGCATTCCACATCAAAAATTCTGTTTTTATCATTTACCTACTCGAGGACGAGCAGGAATTAAGCTTGGGGATGCTTGATACGTCTCCAACGTATCTATAACTTTTTATTGCTCCATGCTATATTATCTTCTGTTTTGGACATTATTGGGCTTTATTATACACTTTTATATTATTTTTGGGACTAACCTATTAACCGGAGGCCCAGCCCAGAATTGTTGTTTTTTTGCCTATTTCAGAGTTTCGCCGAAAAGGAATATCAAACGGAGTCCAAACGGAAGGAAACCTTCGGGAACGTGATTTTCGGAACGAACGTGATCCAGAGGACTTGGACCCTACGTCAAGACATCAAACAGGAGGCCATGAGGTAGGGGGCGCGCCTACCCCCCCCCCCCCAGGCGCGCCCTCCAGCCTCGTGGGCCCCCTGTTGCTCTACCGACGTACTCCTTCCTCCTATATATACCTACGTACCCCCAAACGATCAGAAACGGAGCCCAAAACCTAATTCCACTGCCGCAACCTTCTGTACCCACGAGATCCCATCTTGGGGCCTGTTCCGGAGCTCCGCCGGAGGGGGCATCGATCACGCAGGGCTTCTACATCAACACCATAGCCTCTCCGATGATGTGTGAGTAGTTTACCTCAGACCTTCGGGTCCATAGTTATTAGCTAGATGGCTTCTTCTCTCTTTTTGGATCTCAATACAATGTTCTCCCACTCTCTCGTGGAGATCTATTTGATGTAATCTTCTTTTGCGGTGTGTTTGTTGGGATCGATGAATTGTGGGTTTATGATCAAGTTTATCTATGAACAATATTTGAATCTTCTGCATTCTTTTATGTATGATTGGTTATCTTTGCAAGTCTCTTCGAATTATCAGTTTGGTTTGGCCTAGTAGATTGATCTTTCTTGCAATGGGAGAAGTGCTTAGCTTCAATCTTGCGGTGTCCTTTCCCAGTGACAGTAGGGGCAGCAAGGCACGTATTGTATTGTTGCCATCGAGGATAACAAGATGGGGTTTATATCATATTGCATGAGTTTATCCCTCTACATCATGTCATCTTGCTTAAAGCGTTACTCTATTCTTATGAACTTAATAATCTAGATGCATGCTGGATAGCTGTCGATGTGTGGAGTAATAGTAGTAGATGCAGGCAGGAGTCAGTCTACTTGTCTCGGACGTGATGCCTGTATACATGATCATACCTAGATATTCACATAACTATGCTCAATTCTGTCAATTGCTCAACAGTAATTTGTTCACCCACCGTAATATACTTATGCTCTTGAGAAAAGCCACTAGTGAAACCTATGGCCCCCGGGTCTATTTTCCATCATATTAATCTCCCGACAACAAGCTATTTCTGGCGCCGTTTCTATTTTGTTTTCTTTACTTTGCATCTTTATTATAAAAATACCAAAAATATTATCTTATCATATCTATCAGATCTCACTCTCGTAAGTGACCGTGTAGGGATTGACAACCCCTTATCGCACTGATTGCGAGGATTTATTTGTTTTGTGTAGGTGCGAGGGACTCGCGCGTAGCCTCCTACTGGATTGATACCTTGGTTCTCAAAAACTGAGGGAAGTACTTATGCTACTTTGCTGCATCACCCTTTCCTCTTCAAGGGAAAACCAACGCAGTGCTCAAGAGGTAGCAAGAAGGATTTCTAGCGCCGTTGCCGGGGAGGTCTACGCAAAAGTCAACATACCAAGTACCCATCACAAACCCTTATCTCCCTCATTACATTATTTGCCATTTGCCTCTCCTTTTCCTCTCCCCCACTTCACCCTTGCCGTTTTATTCGCCCTCTCTTTTCCGTTCGCCTCTTTTTCGCTTGCTTTTCGTTTGCTCGTGTGTTGGATTGTTTGCTTGTCACGATGGCTCAAGATAATACCAAATTATGTGACTTTACCAATACCAACAATAATGATTTCCTTGCACTCCGATTGCTCCTCTTACTGATACTGAATCTTGTGAAATCAATGCTGCTTTGTTGAATCTTGTCATGAAAAATCAATTCGCCGGCCTTCCTAGTGAAGATGTCGCTACTCATCTAAATAGCTTCGTTGATTTGTGTGATATGCAAAAGAAGAAAGATGTGGACAAAGATATTGTTAAGTTGAAGCTATTTCCTTTTTCGCTTAGAGATCGTGCTAAAGCTTGGTTTTCATCTTTGCCTAAAAATAGTATTGATTCTTGGAATAAGTGCAAGATGCTTTTATCTCTAAGTATTTTCCTCCCGCTAAGATCATCTCTATTAGAAACGATATTATGAATATTAAGCAACTTGATCATGAACATGTTGCACAAGCTTGGGAGAGGATGAAATTAAAGATACGTAATTGCCCTACACATGGTTTTAATTAGTGGATGATTATACAAAAAAATTATGCCGGATTGAATTTTGCTTCTAGAAATCTTTTAGATTCGGCCGCGGGAGGCACTTTTATGGAAATCACTTTAGGAGAAGCTACTAAACTCCTAGATAATATTATGGTTAATTATTCTCAATGGCACACTGAAAGATCTACTAATAAAAAAGTGCATGCGATAGAAGCAATTACTGTTTTGAGTGGAAAGATGGATGAACTTATGAAATTATTTGCTACTAAGAGTGTTTCTTCTGATCCTAATGATATGCCTTTGTCTACTTTGATTGAGAATAATAATGAATCTATGGATGTGAATTTTGTTGGTAGGAATAATTTTGGTAACAACGCGTATAGAGGAAACTTTAATCCTAGGCCTTACCCTAGCAATTCATCTAATAATTATGGTAATTCCTAGAACAATTCTTATGGAAATTTTAATAAGATGTCCTCTGAATTTGAGACTAGTGTTAAAGAGTTTATGAATTCGCAAAATAATTTCAATGCTTTGCTTGAAGAGAAATTGCTTAAAGTTGATGAATTGGCTAGGAACGTTGGTAGAATTTCTCTTGATGTTGATTCTTTAAAACTTAGATCTATTCCTCCTAACCATGATATCAATGAGTCTCTCAAAGCCATGAGAATTTCCATTGATGAGTGCAAAGAAAGAACCGCTAGGATGCGTGCTAAGAAAAATTGCTTTATAAAAGCGTGTTCTTCTAATTTTTATGAAAACAAAGATGAAGATGTAAAAGTTATTGATGTATCCCCTATTAAATCTTTGTTTTGCAATATGAATCTTGATAATGATGGGACTGAATATGATCCACCTTTACCTAGAAGGCGTTCCAAAAATTCGGAGTTTTTAGATCTTGATGCTAAAATTGATAAAAGTGGGATTGTAGAAATCAAAACATTAGATGTTAATGAACCCACTATTTTGGATTTCAAGGAATTTAATTATGATAATTGCTCTTTGATAGATTGTATTTCCTTGTTGCAATCCGTGCTAAATTCTCCTCATGCTTATAGTCAAAATAAAGCTTTTACCAAAGATATCGTTGATGCTTTGATGCAATCTTATGAAGAAAAACTTGAGTTGGAAGTTTCTATCCCTAGAAAACTTTATGATGAGTGGGAACCTACTATTAAAATTAAAATTAAAGATCATGAATGCTATGCTTTGTGTGATTTGGGTGCTAGTGTTTCCACGATTCCAAAAACTTTGTGCGATTTGTTAGGTTTCCGTGATTTTGATGATTGCTCTTTAAACTTGCACCTTGCGGATTCCACTATTAAGAAACCTATGGGAAGAATTAATGATGTTCTTATTGTTGCAAATAGGAACTATGTGCCCGTAGATTTTATCATTCTTGATATAGATTGCAATCCTTCATGTCCTATTATTCTTGGCAGACCTTTCCTTAGAACGATTGGTGCAATTATTGATATGAAGGAAGGGAATATTATATTCCAATTTACATTAAAGAAAGGCATGGAACACTTCCCTAGGAAGAAAATAAAACTACCATATGAATCTATCATGAGAGCCACTTATGGATTGCCTACCAAAGATGGCAATACCTAGATCTATCCTTGCTTTTATGCCTAGCTAGGGGCGTTAAACGATAGCGCTTGTTGGGAGGCAACCCAATTTTATTTTTAGTTTTTTTGCTTTTTGCTTCTGTTTAGGAATAAATATTTGATCTAACCTCTAGTTAGATGTGTTTTTATGTTTTAATTAGTGCTTGTGCCAAGTTAAACCGAGGGAGAGACTTAACCTAGCATGCATGCTATAACTTAGGGCACCAGCGCTTCATTTATTTATGCTCAGGGTCTGCGCCTGGATTTGTACAGAGGGTTACATGCCTTGCCGGCAAAGCTTGTACAAAAGGTGGCTTGCCGGGAGGCCCGGCAACCGCGCCTTATGGGTAAAACTTGCGAAGATGTTTGATGTTCCAGGAGTTGCTCACTGGGACAGCATCTTCGGTCTCCAGGCGGACTGCGTCGGGCCTAGTGACTCGTATTACCTGATAAGGGCCTTCCCACTTTGGCGTCAACTTGTTGGAATTCTTTGCCGATTGAACGCGCCGAAGAACAAGGTCGCCTTCCTCAAAACTTCGGGCATGAACCATGCGGCTATGGTAGTGGCGCAAGGCTTGCTGGCAGCGTGCTGCTCTCGTAGCCGCCCGAAGACGATTTTCCTCAAGGAGCGTTGCGTCATCTTGCCGCAATTGCTCTTGCTCAAGCTCGTCGTAAGCGAGCACTCGAGGTGACCTGTATATGAGTTCCGTGGGGAGAACTGCTTCTGCCCGTATACCAAGGCAAAGGGTGTCTGGCCGGTGGCTCGATTTGTCGTCGTCCTGATTGACCAAAGAACCGCCGGCAACTCATCAATCCAGTGCCTTCCGCTCTTGTGCAGCCTATCAAAAGTCTTTGTCCCCAGGCCTCGCAAAACTTCAGCATTTGCCCTCTCCGCCTGGCCGTTGCTCCGTGGGTGTGCCACGGAAGCGAAACAGACCTTGCTGCTGAGGTCTTGGATGTATTGCATGAAGGTGTGGCTTGTGAACTGCATGCCGTTGTCGGTGATGACTCTGTTTGGCACACCAAAATGGCACACTAGCCCCTTGAAGAACTTGACGGCTGACTGTGCTGTCACCTTCCTCACTGCTTCCACCTCCGGCCACTTTGTGAACTTGTCGATCGCAACGTACAAGTACTCAAAGCCCCCGACAGCGCGGGGAAAAGGGTCCAGGATGTCGAGCCCCCAAACCGAGAATGGCCAGGAAAGAGGAATTGTTTGAAGGGATTGAGCTTGTTGATGAAGCTTCTTCGAATGGAACTGACATGCTTCACACTTGGTTACTAGTGTCGTTGCATCCTGGAGGGCCGTGGGCCAGAAGAAACCCTGCTGGAACGCCTTGCTGGCAAGGGCCCTCGACCCTATGTGGGAGCCACATATGCCTCCGTGTATCTCCGCCAACAGCTCCAGTCCTTCCTCCCGGGGAATGCACTTCAATTTCACACCGTTCGGTCTCTTCCTGTACGGGACATCATCGACAAACTGATATCTAGCGGACCAACGGGCTACTTTCTCCGCTTCTTCCTGATCCTCAGGAAGCTCCCCTACTTGGAGGAATCAGACGGTATGTTGTGCCCATGCCGGAGCCTGGAGCTCGACGGCAAGGACCAAAGGCATTTCTTCTGCCATGGGAGCGACCGTCTCTACGACCAGGGCTTGACGGCCTGCCGGAGTCAGTCGCTCGTCGGCAGGCTCAGAATCCACGGCAACACCCTTGCCGGAGGCCCCCGGGGGCTCAGCGGGAAAGTACTTGCCGGGGCATGATTTCCTCCGTTTGTTCTGCTCCGTTGATGGTTCGACGGGTGGTTGAGTTAACCGAAGCAAAAAAGTACCTGGTTCCACAGGTAGCTTGAAGGCAGCGCGCTTTGACAGGTAATCGGCGATGTCGTTCTCCGCTCGGGGAACGTGCTCCGCCTGTATACCGTCAAAGCGCTCCTCCAGCTTCCTCACCTCATCTACGTAGGCCTCCATCAACGGGCTCTGATACTCTTTGTTGACTTGTCTGACGACAAGCTGCGAATCACCCCTGACGATGAGCTTCTTAACCTCGAGGTCTGCCGCGATCCTGAGACCGGCAAGCAACCCCTCGTACTCAGCAGTGTTGTTGGTGGACATCTCCCTAGGAAAGCGCATCTAGATTACATACTTGAGGTGCTCTCCGGTGGGTGCGACGAGCAGCACACAAGCACCGGCGCCTTGCAGCGAGAAAGCCCCGTCAAAGTACATGATCCAGTTGTGACTTGCTTCCTTGCTGGGGAGAGTGGTCCCCTGGATTTCCTCGTTAGGCGTTGAGGTCCATTCTGCAATGAACTCCGCCAAGACTCTGCTCTGGATTGTCGAAGTACTTTCAAACTTCAAACCAAAGCTTGATAACTCCAAGGCCCACTCCACAATCCTTCCGGTTGCGTCTGGGTTGTGTAGTATCCGTTGGAACAGGAGGCGGGTGACGACGATGATTTCGTGTGCTTGGAAGTAGTGACGCAGCTTCCTTGAGGCCATGAGGAGGCCGAAGAGCAATTTCTGCACACCAGAGTACCTTGACCTAACCCCCTGCAGGAGGGAGCTGACAAAGTAAACCGGGTGTTGCATCATCTTCTTCTTCTGCACCACTTCATTTGATTGCATGGGCCTTGTCCCGATGGCATCAGACTCTGCCGGGGGCCTTGTCTGGCCCGCATCGGGCCCTGCCAAGGAATCTCTGGCTTGCCATCCGCCAGTCCCGCCGTCGCCACTGCCTCTTCGTCGACCTCCCTCTGCGCCACTAGTGTAGCGCTGACCACTTGATTCATCGCCGTCAGACACAGCAGCAATGGCTCTTGTGGTTTAGGCGCCACCAGTATCGGTGTGGAAGAGAGGTATTTCTTCAAATCCTGTAGTGCTGCTTCAGCCTCCGGGGTCCACTCCATTGGGCCCGCCTTTTTCAAAATCTTGAAAAAGGGAAGGGTGCGCTCGGCAGACTTGGAGATGAATCGGCTCATGGCAGCAACACAGCCAGTGAGCTGCTACCTCTTGAGCACTGCGTTGGTTTTCCCTTGAAGAGGAAAGGGTGATGCAGTAAAGTAGCATAAGTATTTCCCTCAGTTTTTGAGAACCAAGCTATCAATCCAGTAGGAGGCCATGCTCAAGTCCCTCGCACCTACACAAACAAATAAAAACCTCGCAACCAACGCAATAAAGGGGTTGTCAATCCCTTCACGGTCACTTACGAAAGTGAGATCTGATAGATATGATAAGATAATATTTTTGGTATTTTTATAATAAAGATGCAAAGTAAAATAAAAGGCAATAAAAATAGCTAAGTGTTGGCAGATTAATATGATGGAAAATAGACCCGGGGGCCATAGGTTTCACTAGTGGCTTCTCTCAAGAGCATAAGTATTATGGTGGGTGAACAAATTAGTGCTGAGCAATTGATAGAATTGAGCATAGTTATGAGAATATCTAGGTATGATCATGTATATAGGCATCACGTCCGTGACAAGTAGACCGACTCCTGCCTGCATCTACTACTATTACTCCACACATCGACCGCTATCCAGCATGCATCTAGAGTATTAAGTTCAAAAGAACAGAGTAATGCTTTAAGTAAGATGACATGATGTAGAGGGATAAACTCATGCAATATGATATAAACCCCATCTTGTTATCCTCGATGGCAACAATACAATACGTGCCTTGCTGCCCCTACTGTCACTCGGAAAGGACACCGCAAGATTGAACCCAAAGCTAAGCACTTCTCCCATTGCAAGAAAGATCAATCTAGTAGGCCAAACCAAACTGATAATTCGAAGAGACTTGCAAAGATAACCAATCATACATAAAAGAATTTAGAGAAGATTCAAATATTGTTCATAGATAAACTTGATCATAAACCCACAATTCATCGGTCTCAACGAACACACCGCAAAAGAAGATTACATCGAATAGATCTCCACGAGAATCGTGGAGAACTTTGTATTGAGATCCAAAAAGAGAGAAGAAGCCATCTAGCTAATAACTATGGACCCAAAGGTTTGAGGTAAACTACTCACTCATCATCGGAGAGGCTATGGTGTTGATGTAGAAGCCCTCCGTGATCAATGCCCCCTCCGGCAGGACGCCGGAAAAGGCCCCAAGATGGGATCTCATGGGTACAGAAGGTTGCGGCGGTGGAATTAGGTTTTCGTGGATGCTTGTGTTGGTTTGGGGGTACGTAGGTATATATAGGAGGAAGAAGTACGTCGGTGGAGCAACGTGGGCCCCACGAGGGTGGAGGGCGCGCCCCCCTGCCTCGTGCTCTCCTGGTTGATGTCTTGACGTGGACTCCAAGTCCTCTGGATCACGTTTGTTCCGAAAATCACATTCCCGAAGGTTTCATTCCGTTTGGACTCCGTTTGATATTCTTTTTCTGCGAAACACTGAAATAGGGAAAAAACAGCAATTTGGGCTGGGCCTCCGGTTAATAGGTTAGTCCCAAAAATAATATAAAAGTGTATAACAAAGCCCATTAATCATCCAAAACATAATATAATATAGCATGAAGCAATCAAAAATTATAGATACGTTGGAGACGTAACAAGCATCCCCAAGCTTAATTCCTGCTCGTCCTCGAGTAGGTAAATGATAAAAACAGAATTTTTGATGCGGAATGCTACTTGGCATAATTTTTTAATGTAACCCTCTTAATTGTGGTATGAATATTCAGATCCGAAAGATTCAAGATAAAAGTTTAATATTGACATAAAAGCAATAATACTTCAAGCATACTAACTAAGCAATTATGTCTTCTCAAAATAACATGGCCAAAGAAAGTGCATCCCTACAAAATCATATATTTTAGTCATGCTCCATTTTCGTCACACAAGAATGCTCTCATCATGCACAACCCCGATGACAAGCCAAGCAATTGTTTCATACTTTAGTAATCTCAAAAAATTTCAACCTTCACGCAATACATGAGCGTGAGCCATGGATATAGCACTATGGGTGGAATAGAATATAATGTTGGGGGTTATGTGGAGAAGACAAAAAATGAGAAAGTCTCACATCAACGCGGCTAATCAACGGGCGATGGAGATGCCCATCGATTGATGTTAATGCAAGGAGTAGGGATTGCCATGCAACGGATGCACTAGAGCTATAAATGCATGAAAGCTCAACAAAAGAAACTAAGTGGGTGTGCATCCAACTTGCTTGCTCACGAAGACCTAGGGCATTTGAGGAAGCCCATTGTTGGAATATACAAGCCAAGTTCTATAATGAAAAATTCCCACTAGTATATGAAAGTGACAAAACAAGAGACTCTCTATCATGAAAATCATGGTGCTACTTTGAAGCAGAAGTGCGGAAAAAAAGATAGTAGCATTGTCCCTTTTTATTTTCTTTTTTTTTTGGGCCTTCTTTTTTTGGCCTTTCTCTTTTTTTATTGGGACAATGCTCTATGAATGATGATCATCACACTTCTATTTATTTACAGCTCAATGATTACAACTCGATACTAGAACAAGGTATGACTCTATATGAATGCCTCCGGCGGTATACCGGGATAGGCAATGAATCAAGAGTGACATGTATGAAAAATTATGAACGGTGGCTTTGCCACAAATACGATGTCAACTACATGATCATGCAAAGCAATATGACAATGATGAACGTGTCATGATAAACGGAACGGTGGAAAGTTGCATGGCAATATATCTCGGAATGGCTATGGAAATGCCCTAATAGGTAGGTATGGTGGCTGTTTTGAGGAAGATATAAGGAGGTTTATGTGTGAAAGAATGTATCATATCACGGGGTTTGGATGCACCGGCGAAGTTTGCACCAACTCTCAATGTGAGAAAGGGCAATGCACGGTACCGAAGAGGCTAGCAATGATGGAAGGGTAAGAGTGCGTATAATCCATGACTCAACATTAGTCATAAAGAACTCACATACTTATTGCAAAAATCTACAAGTCATCAAAAACCAAGCACTACGCGCATGCTCCTAGGGGGATAGATTGGTAGGAAAAGACCATCGCTCGTCCCCGACCGCCACTCATAAGGAAGACAATCAAAGAACACCTCATGTTTCAAATTTGTTACATAACGTTTACCATACGTGCATGCTACGGGACTTGCAAACTTCAACACAAGTATTTCTCAATTTCACAACTACTCAACTAGCACAACTTTAATATCACTACCTCCATATCTCAAAACAATCATCAAGCATCAAACTTCTCTTAGTATTCAGCACACTCATAAGAAAGTTTTTACTAGTCTTGAATACCTAGCATATTAGGATTAATTTCCCAATTTAAGCAAATTGCCATGCTGTTTAAGACTCTCAAAATAATATAAGTGAAGCATGAGAGAATAATAGTTTCTATAAACAAAACCACCGCCGTGCTCTAAAAGATATAAGTGAAGCACTAGAGCAAAAACTATATAGCTCAAAAGATATAAGCGAAGCGCATAGAGTATTCTAATAAATTCTGAATCATGTGTGTCTCTCTCAAAAGGTGTGTACAGCAAAGATGATTGTGGTAAACTAAAAATAAACTCAAATTATACAAGACGCTCCAAGCAAAACACATATCATGTGGTGAATAAAAATATAGCTCCAAGTAAAGTTACCGATGGAAGTAGACGAAAGAGGGGATGCCTTCCGGGGCATCCCAAGCTTTGGATTTTTGGTGTCCTTAGATTATCCTGGGGTGCCATGGGCATCCCCAAGCTTAGGCTCTTGCCACTCCTTGTTCCATAATCCATCAAATCTTTTTACCCAAAACTTGAAAACTTCACAACACAAAACTTAACAGAAAATCTCGTGAGCTCCGTTAGCGAAAGAAAACAAAACACCACTTCAAGGTACTATAATGAACTAATTCTTTATTTATATTGGTGTTAAACCTACTGTATTCCAACTTCTCTATGGTTTATAAACTATTTTACTAGCCATAGATTCATCAAAATAAGCAAACAACGCACGAAAAACAGAATCTGTCAAAAACAGAACAGTCTGTAGTAATCTGTAACTAACGCAAACTTCTGGAACTCAAAAAATTCATCCAAAATAGGACGACCTAGAGAATTTGTTTATTGATCAGCAGCAACTGGAATCAATATTTTATCACATTCTGGTGATTTTTAACAATTGTTTTCGTGAACATAAAGTTTCTGGAATTTTCAGCAAGATCAAATAACTATCATCCAAGAAGATCCTATAGGTTTAACATGGCACAGACACTAATTAAAACATAAAAAAAATCTAAACAGAGGCTAGATCAAAGATTTATTCCTAAACAGAAGCAAAAAGCAAAAAACTAAAAATAAAATTGGGTTGCCTCCCAACAAGCGCTATCGTTTAATGCCCCTAGCTAGGCATAAAAGCAAGGATAGATCTAGGTATTGCCATCTTTGGTAGGCAATTCTTCAATAAGACACCTATAACCCCTAGGAGTTTCTTTCTTTTTATTAATTATCAAATTCCTAGGCACAAAATCAAGAAAATCATTTGTAGCAAATGGTTCCTTAATGATAGCAAAAAGATTGGGATGAACACTTATTGATTTTAAATCTGCAGTTTCCTTACTAGAGGATTCACCCTTATTTTTAGGAACATAAACAAACTTGGCAATTTTGGTAGGAGGATTTGGAGTACTTTTAGCAGAAGAAAAAGCGGACCCCAAGTTGGTGATAATTCCCTCAAGTTTATCGATTCTGGTAGAATCTTGATCTATTCTTTCATTAACTATGGGTTCTTTTTCCTTAAAACTTTTCAGAGTAACTCCCACCTTAGATCCATATTGGGTAATTTGGTTGTAGATTTTTTTATCCAAATTCTCAATCAACTCTACAGTAGCAACTTTGTTTTCAATAATTTCAAGCCTTTGCATCACATGTTCCAAAGTTAACATAGTTCCATTAACCAAGAGAGGTGGTGAGCCAAACAAATCTATCATAGCATTATAAGAATCAAAAGTATGGCTACCCAAGAAATTCCCTCCGGTAATGGTATCAAGAATATATCTGTACCAAAGAGTAGTGCCTACATAAAAATTGCAGAGAAGAACGGAAGTAGATTGCTTCCTAGTAGATCTTTTTTGAGCATTGCAAATTCTATACCAAGCGTCTTTTAAATTTTCTCCCTCCCTTTGCTTAAAATTAAGAACTTCATTCTCGGGAGACAATGGAGAAGATAGAGGACTAGCCATAACGACAAGCAGGCGAAAAAGAGGCGAACGGGAAAAGCGAGGGCGAATAAAACGGCAAGGGTGAAGTGGGGGAGAGGAAAACGAGAGGCAAATGGCAAATAATGTAATGCGGGAGATAAGAGTTTGTGATGGGTACTTGGTATGTTGACTTTTGCGTAGACTCCCCGGCAACGGCGCCAGAAATCCTTCTTGCTACCTCTTGAGCAATGCGTTGGTTTTCCCTTGAAGAGGAAAGGGTGATGCAGTAAAGTAGCGTAAGTATTTCCCTCAGTTTTTGAGAACCAAGGTATCAATCCAGTAGGAGGCCACGCTCAAGTCCCTCGCACCTACACAATCAAATAAAAACCTCGCAACCAACACAATCATAAACCCACAATTCATCGGTCTCAGCAAACACACCGCAAAAGAAGATTACATCGAATAGATCTCCACGAGAATCGTGAAGAACTTTGTATTGAGATCCAAAAAGAGAGAAGAATCCATCTAGCTAATAACTATGGACCCGAAGGTCTGAGGTAAACTACTCACACATCATCGGAGAGGCTATGGTGTTGATGTAGAAGCCCTCCGTGATCAATGCCCCCTCCGGCAGGACGCCGGAAAAGGCCCCAAGATGGGATCTCACGGGTACAGAAGGTTGCGGCGGTGGAATTAGGTTTTCGTGGATGCTTATGTTGGTTTGGGGGTACGTAGGTATATATAGGAGGAAGAAGTACGTCGGTGGAGCAACATGGGCCCAATGAGGGTGGAGGACACGCCAGGGGGGTAGGCGCGCCCCCCTGCCTCGTGCTCTCCTGGTTGATGTCTTGACGTGGACTCCAAGTCCTCTGGACCACGTTTGTTCCAAAAATCACATTCCCGAAGGTTTCATTCCGTTTGGACTCCGTTTGATATTCTTTTTCTGCGAAACACTGAAATAGGCAAAAAAACAAGAATTTGGGCTGGGCCTTCGGTTAATAGGTTAGTCCCAAAAATAATATCAAAAGTGTATAACAAATCCCATTAATCATCCAAAACAGAATATAATATAGCATGAAGCAATCAAAAATTATAGATACGTTGGAGACGTATCATGAGCCGACGCACATCCTTGATCCGCTTGGGCGCCTCAATCTGCTCGATAGCCTTGATCTTGTCTGGGTTTGCCTCGATCCCATGCTGCGACACAAAGAACCTGAGAAGTTTGCCGGACGGAACGCCGAAGACACACTTCTCAGGGTTCAGCTTGAGGTTGATCTTGCGCAGGTTGGCAAACGTCTCTTCTAAGTCTTGTACGAGAGTTGCCTTGTCCTTGGTTTTGACCACTATGTCATCCATGTAAGCTTCCATATTTCTATGTAGCTGGGGCTCAAAACCAATTTGGACCGCCATTGCGAACGTCGAGCCAGCACTCTTCAACCCGAAAGGCATCCGTAAAAAGCAATATGTACCACATGGGGTGATGAATGCTGTCTTCTCTTGTCATGAAGATCTGGTGGTAGCCCGAGTAGGCATCGAGGAATGATAACATATCACACCCGGCCGTGGAGTCAACAATCTGGTCGATGCGCGGCAATGGGAAGGGGTCCTTAGGACAAGCCTTATTGATATCTGTGTAGTCAATACACAGCCTCCACTTCCCGTTTGCCTTGCGCACCACCACCGGATTGGCCAACCACGTCGGATGGAGCACTCCCCTCACCAAGCCTGCTGCTTCCAACTTCCTGATCTCCTCTGTGATGAACTCCTGCCGTTCCAAGGCTTTCTTCCTGACTTTCTGCTTGACGGTTCGCGCATGGGGGCAGACAGCAAGATGGTGCTCAATCACTTCCCTGGGAACACCGGGGATGTCAGATGCTTGCCATGCAAACACATCAACATTCGCCCGCAGGAAAGTGACGAGCGCGCTTTCCTATTTGCTATCGAGGGTGGAGCTTATGGTGTAAGCCCCTCCCGTGCCATCCTCCTTGACGGACACCTTCTTAGTCTCTGGTGGCGCAGCTCTGGATTTCTTGCTCTTGCCGGTGGAGCTCTCTGGCACGTCCTCGACGGTAGCACAACACTCCGAAGAGGTGCGCTTGCCGGAGTGGGTGCGAGAGGTCTTGCTGGTCTTCTTCTTCCCTCCTGGGGCTTCAGCGGCAGGAGCAAGTGCCTTGGCGGCAGCTGCTGCAACTGCTTCGCGGTAGAGTAGGTCGGTGCAGATCAACGCATCCTTCTTGTCGCAGGGAACGGTGATGATGGTCATTGGCCCAGGCATCTTCAGTGTGTTGTAGGCGTAATGTGACGCCGCCACAAACTTGGCTAGTGCCGGGCGGCTGAGGATCCCATTGTAGGGCAAAGGCATCTCGGCTACATCGAAGACAATCCTCTCCGTCCTATAGTTCAACTCGCCTCCAAACGTCACGGGCAACGTGACCTTCCCCTTCGGCTGGCTCCTTCCCGGGTTGACCCCTTGAAACGTGTCCGTCTCCTCGAATTCTCCGTCAGGAATTTGTAGCCTTTTGATCACAACGGGTGAGATCAAGTTCAGACCGGCCCCGCCGTCAACTAGCATCTTGTTCACCTTGAGGTTGCGTATTGTTGGTGAAACCAACAACGGCAAACACCCGACCGCAGTTGTGCGATCAGGGTGATCCTCGGCGCCAAAAATGATGGGCGTGCTGGACCACTTCAGCAGCTTCTGAGCGTCGAACGATGGCCCCGCTTCTGTGATCTCACGCGCCCACTACTTGAGCTGGCAGTGAGAAGTGTGCAGCGAGGCGCCACCATCGACGCACATGGCCTCCGTAGCCTTCTGAAACTCTTGCTCGCCAGACTCGTCGTCCTCATCATGATCGTCCTCTTCCTGCTTCTTGTCGCAGCCCCGAGCGGGCCTCTCTTGTCGGTTATCCTTCCCGCGGCGGCCTCCTTAGCCGCCACGCTTCTTGCCGGATCCTTCGGCACCATCGTGATCCTTCTCCTTGTCCCGCCTCTCATACTCGGCCTTTTGCTTCTCAGCAAGCAGCTCGACTTGTCGGCAGTTCTGGAGGTCGTGGCCCTTGGTGCGGTGGATCTTGCAGTATTGCTTGTCGGAGCCTCCTGGCTTGTCGGCAACCGCCAAGGCCCGGCAAGCGGCACACCCGGCAATCTCCTTGTCGGGGTCATCTGCCTTGGCCTTCTTGGCAGCACCGGTGTCGTCGGATCCCTCGACGGCAAGCACGACCTTGCCCTTGCTTTTCCTGTTGCGACGCCGACCCTTCTTTGTCGGGGTGGTGGTGTCTTCATTGGTAGAGTCGGTTTCCACACCGGTGTCCTCGCCGGGCTACTTCCTCCCCTCTTTAGCCCGAGCGCATCTACCGGCCAGAACATAGAGTTCGGCCACATCCTTGACCTTGTTCATCGCCAGCTCTTCACGCATCTTGCGGTTGCGCACATTCTGATGGAACGCGCTGATCACGGCGGCAGGATGAACATCTGGGATGTTGTATTGCACCCGGCTAAACCTCTGTATGTACTTGCGCAGATTTTCACCTTCCTTCTGGGGAATGATATGCAAATCACTCGCCTGGACATGAGCTTGGTGGCCTCCGGTGAAGGCACCAACGAACTCATGACACAGATCCAACCAAGAAGAAATGGAATCCACCGGCAAGTGCATCAACCAAGACATGACATTGGGTTTCAGGGCCAACGGGAAGTAATTGGCAAGCACCTTGTCGTCGCGAGCTCCAGCGGCTTGCATCGCGATGGTGTAGATGCTGAGGAACTCCGACGGGTGGGTCTTGCCGTTGTACTTCTCGCCGACGTCGGGCTTGAACGTACGGTGGGACGGCCACTGGAACTACCGCAGCTCACGGGTAAAGGCCGGGCAACCCACCTCGTAAGGTAGGCCGCCGGAGCCTCCCGGTGCTGGGTGGTCCATAGCGGGCCCCGCCAGCCTATCTGGCTGGTGGCATGTATCGCGCCGGCGTTCGATGGTGGTTCGAGCGTCTTCATGGGGTCGCTCCCGAAGAACTTGGCGCTGGTCGCGTTGGGTCCGTGGGTCGGACGACGCTATGGAAATGTTATCACAAGCGTCATCACGACGGATCGACACCCGTGGTGGCTGGCGTGGAGGAGGAGAGTGCAGCGTGGCCGCAGCACCTCCAGCCCCTCCACCGCTAGCATGCGGTTGTTCGACGGAGCGCCGGCCTGAGGGCCCCGCTGGTCGTGGCTCGTCTTGGTTGGCGACGCCGACAAGGCTCCGGATGGTGGCCCTCCACTCATCGAGCTTTTCCGCAGCAGGAGGGAAGTCGAGGAGTAGCTGCGCACACGCCAAAGCTTCTGCTGGCGTGGGTGGCAGCGAGAGCTGCGTGGACCGTGGCGCGCTTCGACTTCTAACCACGTTAGAAGGAGCTCTATCACGGCCCAGCGGCTGCGTGCCATTTTCGCTAGCACTTCGGCGGGCATGCTGGCCTCCTTCGTCCTGCAGATGATGCACAGGACTCTTCCCACGGCGGCGTCCGGGGTCTCCAGCGTGGTGGCGCTGCTCGTCGCGCACACCCTGGGAAGAGCGCGCTGTGGGCGCTGGCGTAGGCGTCTTGGAGGTTGCTGCGCCGCCCGTAGGTGGCACAGTGACACCCCTGGAGGGCCCTGCGCCGCCTGCGAGAGGCCCAGCCCCGTCTTTGGAATTGGCGGTGTGCGACCCGTCGTCTGGCGCACGAACGATGCCGCTCGCCAGGCTCTGACTGCCAGAGCGATGCTGGTGCTCGCGGGCCGTGGCTCGGGTTCTGTCCGCGACCGGCCCGCTGCTCGCCCGCACTGGCACGGGCCGTTCGGCTCCCGATGAGCCGATCACCGTGATCGTGTTCTTCTTGGGAGCCATGGCGATGAAGAACTGCTAGGCTAACTGCTAGACCAGATTCTCACAACTGCGCCCCCTACCTGGCGCGCCAAAGATGTCGGGGGAAATTAACACCTATGGAATCACTGGGATCCCTTCTACGGTTGGCGGGCGCGAGGTTGTGCCGTGGCGTTGCAGTCGTCCCCGGCAAGGCGCTTGCCGGGGGTCTTGTGGATTTCCTCGGCTAGGATCCCGCCGAGGGTCGCCGTCTTCTGGTCCTCATCTGATCCTGTGTATTTATGATCTTGACAAAGATCTACATGCCACCACGGAGGTGCCTCCCGAGCCCTGGTTCCAATGTAGTTGTTGATGGTGTTTGGAACCTTTGGGCTCAAGGGTGGCTCGCTCTGCTGGCGTTGGGCAAGTTGCCCCGGCAAAGCTCTTGCCGGGGCCGCGGAGGTCATCCCGGCAAGGGTCTTGCCGGGGGGGTCCACCTCGCCCCTTTGCTCTTTGTGTTTCTGGTTTTGGCGTTGCCTCGGTTGTCTTGTGCTTGGGCTTCTCTCCGGCTTCCCTCCTCTGCCCTACTAAGTGCGGCCGCGGCGCGCGACTCTGACTGCCCGTGCACAAGTAAAGGGGTCAAAAGGAGAGCCCCTACTTTTGTACACCGACATTGTTGGTTAAATTCAAGGTTATATACCAG
Source organism: Triticum aestivum (assembly GCF_018294505.1). Taxonomy (NCBI): domain Eukaryota; kingdom Viridiplantae; phylum Streptophyta; class Magnoliopsida; order Poales; family Poaceae; genus Triticum; species Triticum aestivum. The sequence goes on along the minus strand of NC_057808.1, from coordinate 285,341,681 downwards.
CAAGCGTTTGCCCACAACACACACGGCTTATTCCATCACAAACAGCTCGGATGGATCAACTGTATGCCACGTATCGCACACGCAACTCTAATCTGATTCGTGCTTGATGTCTTCGACATCGCTCGCATAGTTCGTCTTATTTGCCACGTATCACTGTGCCGGCATCCGCTCGCATCCCTCGGCAAGCTCTGCTCGCTGTTAGGCGCCGCGGTGCGTTGTGCTCGCTGTTAGGCGCCGCGGCACGCTCTGCTCGCGTCCGTCAGTGCGCTCGGCTTGTGGACAGCTTTTCCTTGCGTGTTCAACTGCTATATGCATATATATGGTTGCTCGTCGTTGAGGAGACCGCGGAGCGCTCTGCTCGCGTCCCTCCGCGCGCACTCTGCCATCAGTTGGGCCTGCGCACGATCATGTCGAGGGCCCCATATGCATGCGGTTGCACCGCGCGCGTTGCCACGCGATGTAGTTACGTGCGGCACAATGGAGTTACGCGCTGCAAATTAGAACTTCCATCAGGGCGTGCCGATATTCCAGGCCGTCCGGCTTCCCCTTTAATTCCCGCGGCCATTATAACTTTAGTCTCTTCAACCTTTCGATCGTGCCCCACAACACAACAAGCACACCCACGACGACACATAGAGAGGGGATGTCTAGCGGTGCTCCAATGGAGTTCGGCGAGCATAAAGTGGAGACCCACGTGAGGGAGACGGATCTCTCAATGGTGTACACCATCGACCCGACCGTGGTGGACGACTACATCAACACCGTTGAGCAATTGGTTGCTCGGGACAAGTACAAGGTGGTCGGCATCGACCTCGAGTACACCGCCAGTCGTCCCGACATAGATCAGAAGGTTGTTGTCGCCCAATTGTGTGTGCGACATCATGTCCTCATCTACCACTATTGCATGGCCACAGAGCCTTTCGACCGTTTTGCCAGGTTTGTCAACAGCACCGACTACAAGTTCACTACGGTGGAAACCACTGACGATGTAAAAGCGCTCAGGGTTATGGGCTTGGCTTGCGAGAACCTTATCGAAATCCGTGAGCACTACAGTGTCTGGGGCAGCACGAAGAAGGACTCCCTGGTTGAACTCGCCTCGGCCATCATCGACCCATACTATGAAATGATGAAGCAGGGTGCCAACAGAACACGTCCCGTATCCTGGCACGGGGCCTGGATGCGGCAACTGGATGAACCTCACCTCAGGTTCGCGGCCAAGAGCGTGTACATGCTACGAGATGCACAGGCGGATCGTTGACATGAGGAAGTGCCTCGTTACCCAAATCGACGAGGCCGGATCGAGCCACAAGCAGAGCGAGCATCACAAGAAGTAGATGATGATCAGATGATCGTTTATCCTAGTTAATCATGCATGTAATATATAGTTTACTTTGGTGTGTGGAAATGTCATGTGTTTAGTAGCCACCTATGTAATTATGCATGTAATAGTTTACTTTCGTGTGTGGAAATGTCATGTGTGTAGTAGCCACCTATGTAATTATGCATGTAATAGTTTACTTTGGTGTGTGCAAATGCCATGGTTGTAGTACCCACCTATGTAATTGGATGTTTAATTTGGTTATGCAACCATGCCCTTATGTGTGTGTGTGTGTGTTGTTGTTGTTTTTATTCTGTATGCAATACCATCGCACAACACACATGTCTTATTACGAGAAATCGTCTGTGTTATTATCGGTCTTCGCACACATTTCTGATTACAGACCTATTTGCCGCGTATCACACACATCTTGATATATTGAACCGTTTCTGTTCACTTGTCTTAACGCAAACAGTTCATCCGAGTGAACCGCATGCCGTATATCGCACACACCTTGATCTGGCTGACCGTTTCTTTTGTGTTGCCTAATCACAAACAGTTCATCCGAGTGAACCGTATGTTGTATATCGCACACACCTTCATCTGGCAGCCCGTTTATTTTGTTCCACCTCATCGCAAACAATTAATTGAACTGAACCGTATGCCCTACATCGCACACGCAACTAAAATCTGAACTGTGTTTGATGCATCCGTCATCGCAAACGTTTTGCACCTTTTTTGACGGTTTTTGTACACCACCGTTTACGATAATTGCATCGCACACAGTTTCATCGAGGGGTCTCTGATCGTAGTGTCGCGTTAGCAGCATCCTGCAGTAGTGGTTCTTAACAGAAGGAAATATTTATCTCTACTTTGCTGCATCACCCTTTCCTCTTCAAGGGAAAAACCAACACAAGCTCAAAAAGTAGCAGAAAGAATTACTGGCGCCGTTGCCGGGGAGGATCTACATCAAGCCTACCAAGTACCCATCATAAACTCTCATGTCTTGCATTTACATTATTTTCCGTTTTCCTCTCGTTTTCCTCTCGCCCACCTCTAAAACGTTTTCAGAAAAATACAAAAATATTTGCCCTTTTTCCGTATGCCTTTTTGCTTTTTTGCTATGTTTGCTTGTGTTGCCATGTGCCTTCTATTTTCTTGCATCTTTGCTTGCTAAAAATCTATTGATATGGATCCACTTAAAGCTTTCTACTTGGATCATCTTCGATCCATATGTGATCGTGCTGAAACCCCAACTAGTTTAGTTGAGGGAAAATCATTAGATGAGCATGCTTAATTTGTGCATCACCGTTTGTCTCAAAAGGGGGATTCTTACGGAATCAAATAAATTGTTTGCTATGCTATGCTTGTAATATATGTGAAATTTATGATTTTACTTGTTGCTCGGAGAAACCTAAAAAAACACCTTCCCTACCTATGTGAGTTTAATGATAACGAAATCTTATCTTCTTATGCCAAAGGTGTTTATAGTTACTATGATATCAAACAAATTGAAGAATTTGTTGCTTTTAAGGGTGCTTATGAAGCTGCGTATTTGATTGAAAAGTATGATATCACTCTCTACAAATCTGGAAATTTGACAAACTTAAATATTGCTATGAAAATTATGCTCATAATGCCTATGATAAAGAATTTATTGAGAGAATGTCTATTGCTTTGGAAGAGAATAATGATATGCATGAATCTATAGATAATTATGATTGTTGATTTGATTGAAATATCCTCTCTTAATGAATGTGATGCTTGCTATTCTTATGGCCATGATGCCAATAAATAATGCTTATGTTGATAAACTTGCTATAGTTCCTTATGTTAAGCATGAAATTATTGCTATTGCCCCCACACTTGATAGCCCCTTGAATGAAAAGCATGATTGCGATGATGTTATTACAAATTCTACTAATGACAATTGTGCTAATAATATGCAAAGCTACAAGCTTGGGGATGATAATTTTGCTATGTCTACTACTTATTGCAATGATCATGATTGGGGTGATAATGTTTCTTATGATCTTGAGAATTTATTTAAGTCTCGTGATGAATATGATATTCATAATAATGTTTGAAATAATATTGAAAGTGGGTTTGTAAGAGAGTCAACTTTAGGTAAAAATAATCCCACATATTTGGAGAGTGTTCAATCTTATGAAATTTTTGATGAAAGTGGGCTTGGAGAGGTCATGACTTTATTTGATGATAATCCCACTATTTTGGAAGAGTGTCAACTTTGCATGCATGTGGCTCATGTAGAGAATATGTTATGTGATAGTTATATTGTTGAGTCTAAATATGATCCCACATGTAATTATGGAAATATGGTTGTAGAAATTTTCATGTTACTAAATTACCTCTCGTTATGTTGAGATTGTTAATGTTTTGTTCTTCTCCCTTGCATATGCTAGTTTTTGCGTGCCTTGATAATTTGTTTGCTTATAAAATGCCTATGCATAGGAAGCATGCTAGACTTAAAATTATTTTTCACATGTTTCATGATGCTATCTTTGTGTATCAATTATTATCTTTCACGTGAACATCATTGAAATCTCAAAGCCTAGATTAATGGCTATAAAGAAAAGCGCTTGTTGGGAGGCAACCCAATTTTATTTTATGCTTTTTGTTTTTTCTTCTGTTTTTTAATAGATATGCAATTATACTTTTGTTATGATTGTGTTTTAGTATTTTAATTAGTGTTTGTGCATAGTAAGACCTTTGGGATGATTTGGGTGATATTTGATTTGTTTTTGCTGAAAAAAGAAACTTTTGCGTCCAGTAGTAGAATTGTTAAAATACACTGGAGCGCGATAAAATTCTGAATTTTTTACACAAGATTGATATAGACATTGCTTACGCTGTCCTAATTTTTCAGAATTGTTGGAGTTACATAAGTTTGCCTAAGGTCCATATTACTACAGATTGTTCTGTTTTTGACAGATTCTGTTTTCATTGTGTTGTTTGCTTATTTTGATGAATCTATGGGTTGTATCGAGGGGTATGAACCATGGTGAAGTTAGAATACAGTAGATATAATGCAGATATAAAATTGGAATGAGTTTACAACAGTACCTAAAAGTGGTGATTTCTTTATTATACTAACGGATCTCATGAGTTTCTTGTTGAGTTTTGTGTTGTGAAGTTTTCAAGTTTTGGGTGAAGTTTCAATGGACCATGGAATAAGGAGTGGCAAGAGCCTAAGCTTGGGGATGCCTATGACACCCCAAGGTAAAATTCATGGACAACCAAGCATCTAAGCTTGGGGATGCCCCGAATGGCATCCCCTCTTTTGTCTACAATCCATTGGTAAATTACTTGAGGCTATATTTTTATCCACCACATGATATGCGTTTTGCTTGGAGCGTCTTGTATTATATGAGTCTTTGCTTTATTTGCTTTTTAGTTTGCCACAATCATCCTTTATGTACACACCTTTTGAGAGGGACACACATCAATCGTGAATTTATTAGAATACTCGATGTGCTTCACTTATATTTTTTGAGCTAGGTAGTTGTTCTAGTGCTTCACTTACATCTTTTTAGAGCACAACGGTGGTTATATTTTGAAGAAATTGATGAACTCTCATGCTTCACTTATATCATTTTGAGAGTCTAATAAATAGTATGGAAATTTGCTTTGGTTATGAATTTAGTCCTAATATGATGGGTATTCAAGAGGGATATAATAAAAATTGTCATGAAGATCATTGAATATATGAGAAGTTTGATTCCTTGCATTTGTTTTGAGATATAAAGATGGTGATATTAGAGTCATGCTAGTGAGTAATTGTGGTTTAGTAAGAATATTTGTGTTAAGGTTTGTGATTCCCTAAGCATGCACGTATGGTCTCTCGTTAAGTTATGAAATTGGAGCATGATTTATTTTTATTGTCTTCCTTCTAAGTGGCGGTCGGGGACGAGCGATGGTATTTTCCTACCAATCTACACCCCTAGGAGCATGCGTAGTAGTATTTTGCTTCGAGGGCTAATAAACTTTTGCAATAAGTATGTGAGTTCTTTATGACTAATGTTGAGTCCATGGATTATACACACTCTCACCCTTCCGCATTTTGCTAGCCTCTTCGGTACCGTGCATTGCCCTTACTCACCTTGAGTTGTGGTGCAAACTTCGCCAGTGCATCCAAACCCCGTGATATGATATGCTCTTTCACACATAAGCCACATTATATCTTCCTCAAAACAACCACCATACCTACCTATTATGCCATTTCCATAGCCATTCCGAGATATATTGCCATGCAACTTTTACCATTCTGTTTTATTATGACACACATCATCATTATCATATTGCTTTGCATGATGGCATAGTATTTGTGGCTTGCCACCATTCATATTTTTTATACATGTCATGCTAGATCATTGCACATCCTGGTACACCGCCGGGGCATTCATATAGAGTCATATTTTTGTTCTAGTATCGAGTTGTAAGTAAATAAAAGTGTGATGATCATCATTCTTAGAACATTGTCCCATGTGAGGAAAGGATGATGGAGACTATGATTCCCCCACAAGTCGAGATGAGACTCCGGACTTAAAATAAAAAAGAGGCCAAAGAGCCCGTATATATATATATATATATATATATATATATATATATATATATATATATATATATATATATATATATATATATATATATAACTTGTGCTTCAAAGTAGCACCATGTTCTTCATGATAGAGAATCTCTTATTTTGTCACTTGCATATATTACTAGTGGGAATTTTTCATTATAGAACTTGGCTTGTATATTCCAATAACGGGCTTCCTCAAAATGCCCTAGGTCTTCGTGAGCAAGAAGTTGGATGCACACCCACTTAGTTTTCTTTTGAGCTTTCGTACACTTATAGCTCTGGTGCATCCGTTGCATGGCAATCCCTACTCCTTGCATTGACATCAATTGAAGGGCATCTCTATCGCCTATTGATTAGCCTCATCAATGTGAGACTTTCTCCTTTTTTGTCTTCTCCACACAACCTCCAACATCATATTCTATTCCACCAATAGTGCTATATGCATGGTTCATGCTCACATATTGTGTGAGAGTTGAAAAAGCTGAAGCGCATTAAAAGGTATGAACCAGTTGCTTGGCTTGTCATCGGGGTTGTGCATGTTAAATACTTTGTGTTAAGAAGATAGAGCATGACAAGTGAAAGTGCAACTAATCACTGGGTGGTTTTGGTAATTCCTAGCAACATATAGCTCATTGAACTAATACTCTTTCAAGATGATCTTTTCAGAAAGTTCAATGATTGGCATGGCATGGACTAGAGATGTGGACCCCTCAAAATGCTAAGGACACATATTGGCTCAAGCTCAAGACTCTACATTTTCATTTTAGTGATCCAAGATCACATTGAGTCCATAGGAAAGCCAATACTATTAAAAGGGGATGAGGTGTTGCTTAATGGCTTGCTTGCTCAAAGTGCTTAGCGATACGCTCCAAAGCCCTCAACCACTTTTCTCAATTCCACATATGTCCCAAACCAAAAGTCAAACTCGGTCCCACCGATTTGATCTATCCGGCACCACCGAGTTCACTTAACATAGCCACTGCCAGAAACCCTAATCAGTTCGGTCTCACCGATAGGGATCTCGGTCTCACCGAGATGGGATTGCTAACTCTCTATTTCCCTTCGTAACATTTCGGTCTAACTGAGGTGAGCGATCGGTCCCACCGAGTTCGTGATGCAAACTCTCTGTTTCCTCTTCGTAACGTTTCGAATTCACCGAAATGAGCGATCGGTCCCACCGAGTTTGCCTGACCAACCCTCTGTGTGCCTATTAGAGAAATCGGTCTCACCGAGTTCATGTGATCGGTCTCCCCGAGATTGCGTTATGCCCTAACCCTAACAAAATCGGTCCCACCGAGTTAATATGTCGGTCCCACCGAAAATCCTAACGTTCACATTTTGAACTAAATCGGTCTGACCGAGTTTAACTATTCGGTCCCACCAAGTTTGGTAAATTGTGTGTAACGGTTAGATTTTGTGTGGAGGCTATATATACCCCTCCACCCTTCCTCCATTTATGGAGAGAGCCATCAGAATGTGCCTACACTTCCATCATTCATTTTCTGAGAGAGAACCACCTACTCATGTGTTGAGACCAAGATATTCCATTCCAACCACAAGAATCTTGATCTCTAGCCTTTCCCAAGTTGCTTTCCACTCAAATCATCTTTCCACCAAATCCAAATCTGTGTGAGAGAGAGTTGAGTGTTGGGGAGACTATCATTTGAAGCACAAGAGCAAGGAGTTCATCATCAACACACCATCCATTACCTTTTGGAGAGTGGTGTCTCCTAGATTGGTTAGGTGTCACTTGGGAGCCTCCGTCAAGATTGTGGAGTTGAACCAAGGAGTTTGTACGGGCAAGCAGATCGCCTACTTCGTGAAGATCTACCCTAGTGAGGCAAGTCCTTCGTGGGAGATGGTCGTGGTGGTATAGACAAGGTTGCTTCTTCGTGGACCCTTCGTGGGTGGAGCCCTCCATGGACTCGCGCAACCGTTACCCTTCGTGGGTTGAAGTCTCCATCAACGTGGATGTACGATAGCACCACCTATCGGAACCACGGGAAAAATCTTTGTGTCTACATTATGTTTGCTCCCTCCAAACTCCTCCCCTTTACCTTCATATGCAATGATTTACATTTCACTACTATACTCTTAGAATTGCATGTGTAGGTTGATTGCTTGGCTTGTGCTAAGTTGCTAAAATCTGTCAAGACTTAAAATTGGGAGAAGGCTAGATTTTTATTTGGTCAAGTAGTCTAATCACGCCCCCCCCCCCTCTAGACATACTTTTGGTCCTACAACAAGATTATATGATTTTGTAGGGATAACTTTCTTTAGCCATGATATTTTGAGAGGACATGATTGCTTTTTAGTATGCTTGAAGTATTATTGTTTTATGTCAATATGAAATTTATGTTTTGAATCTTATGGATCTGAATATTCATGCCACATTGATGTCTACTACGCAACCTTCTTCTTGTAGACGTTGTTGGGCCTCCAAGTGCAGAGGTTTGTAGGACAGTAGCAAATTTCCCTCAAGTGGATGACCTAAGGTTTATCAATCCGTGGGAGGCATAGGATGAAGATGGTCTCTCTCAAACAACCCTGCAACAAAATAACAAAGAGTCTCTTGTGTCCCCAACACACCCAATACAATGGTAAATTGTATAGGTGCACTAGTTCGGCGAAGAGATGGTGGTACAAGTGCAATATGGATGGTAGATATAGGTTTTTGTAATCTGAAAATATAAAAATAGCAAGGTAACTAATGATAAAAGTGAGCACAAACGGTATTGCAATGCTTTGAAACAAGGCCTAGGGTTCATACTTTCACTAGTGCAAGTTATCTCAACAATAATAACATAACTGGATCATATAACTATCCCTCAACATGCAACAAAGAGTCACTCCAAAGTCACTAATAGCGAAGAACAAACGAAGAGATTATGGTAGGGTACAAAACCACCTCAAAGTTATTCTTTCCGATCAATCCATTGGGCTATTCCTATAAGTGTCACAAATCGCCCTAGAGTTCGTAGTAAAATAACACCTTAAGACACACATCAACCAAAACCCTAATGTCACCTAGATACTCCAATGTCACCTCAAGTATCCGTGGGTATGATTATACGATATGCATCACACAATCTCAGATTCATCTATTCAACCAACACATAGAACCTTAAAGAGTGCCCCAAAGTTTCTACCGGAGAATCAAGACGAAAACGTGTGCCAACCCCTATGCATAGGTTCATGGGCGGAACCCGCAAGTTGATCACCAAAACATACATCAAGTGGATTAATAGAATACCCCATTGTTACCATGGGTATCCCACGTAAGACATACATCAAGTGTTCTCAAATCATTAAAAGACTCAATCCGATAAGATAACTTCAAAGGGGAAACTCAATCCATTACAAGAGAGTAGAGGGGGAGAAACATCATAAGATCCAACTACAATAGCAAAGCTCGCGATACATCAAGATCGTATCACCTCAAGAACACGAGAGAGAGAGATAAAACACATAGCTAATGGTACATACCCTCAGCCCCGAGGGTGAACTACTCCCTCCTCGTCATGGAGAACGCCGGGATGATGAAGATGGCCAGCGGTGAGGGTTCCTCCCTCCGGCAGGGTGCCGGAACAGGGTCCCGATTGGTTTTTGGTGGCTACAGAGGCTTGCGGCGGTGGAACTCCCGATCTATTCTGTTCCCCGAAGTTTTTAGGGTATATTGGTATATATAGGAGGAAGAAATACGTCAGGGGAGCCACGAGGGGCCCACGAGGGTGGAGGGCGCGCCCCCTGCCTCGTGCCTTCCTCGTTGATCCCTTGACGTGCACTCCAAGTCTCCCGGATTGCTTTCTTTCCAAAAATAACTCTCCCGAAGGTTTCATTCCGTTTGGACTCCGTTTGATATTCCTTTTCTTCGAAACACTGAAACACGGGAAAAACAGGAACTGGCACTGGGCTCTGGGTTAATAGGTTAGTCCCAAAAATCATATAAAAGTGCTTAGTAAAGCCCATTAAACATCTAAGATGGATAATATAATAGCATGAATACTTCATAAATTATAGATACTTTGGAGACGTATCAGCATCCCCAAGCTTAATTCCTGCTCGTCCTCGAGTAGGTAAATGATAAAAGAAAGAATTTATGAAGTGTGAATGCTAGCAGGTGCACAAGTTTGATCAATGATAATTTCAATCACCTTTTCTAGCATCATTATATATCATAACAGTAGCTCAACTCATAGAACTTTTCAGGATCAAGTAACAAGCTATTCACATGTTAAAGTATAGATCATAAACTTTCTTGAAAACTAACAAACCGTGTTATTAGTCATCAAACAATTACAGTTCATCTTGTTTTCAGGAAGAGTCTATGTCAGAGCTTTGATTCCGCAAACTTCACATACTCAACTATCATTTAGTCTGCCATGATTGCTACCACTCAAAGCATATTTTTAGAACAAATAGTATTCATCGAACACAGAGAAAGATAGGGGCTTAATGTTTCACCTCCCAACCTTTTACCTCAAGGTTAATGTCAACAATAATAATTCATGCTCAAATATATTTGAATGGCCATATATGCTTAGATCTTTCCATCACATGATGCTTGCCAACTAAAGAGTAGGTTGGAATGAGAAGGAATACTATTGACTCTTGCATAAAAAGTAAAAGATAGGCCCTTCGCAGAGGGAAGCAGGGATTTGCAGAGGTGCCAGAGCTCGAAGCTAAAACAGAGATGAAAATAATTTTGAGAGGTATGCTTTCATTGTCAACTAACGACCAAGAGTTTCCAATATCTTCCATACTACATACATTATAGGCGGTTCCCAAACAGAAAGGTAAAGATTTTTACTCTCCCTCCACCAACAATCATCAATCCATGGCTTGCCCGAAACAACGGGTGCCTCCAACTAACATCAAACCTAGGGGGTTTTGTTTGCAATTATTTTTTATTTGATTTCGATCTTTTGATCATGGAACTGGGCATCCCAGTTACCAGCCATTTTCTCGTGAATGATGAGCGGAGTCCACTCATCGTGAGAATAACGCACCTAGCATGGAAGATACTGCCAGCCCCTAGTCGCTACATGAGCGATTCGGGCATACAAAACAGATTATTATTTGAAGGTTTAGAGTTTGGCACATGCAAATTTACTTGGAACGGCAGGTAAATACCGCATATAGGTAGATATGGTGGACACTCATGGAAGAAACTTGGTTCAAGGAATTTGGATGCACAAGCAGTATTCCCGCTTAGTACAGATATTTTGGCTAGCAAAGGATTCTAATAGCAAGCACCACATGTCAGAGGATCCATAACAATATAACTTCTATAAAAATATACCCAAGCATAACTCATTATGTTGTCTTCCTTGTCCAACTTCAACTAATTTGCTCAGGTTTGAAAATAATTAATGGGGCTCACAATCATAGAAGATGTCCAAGATAGTATATTTATATGTGAAATCTCTCTTCCTTCAATATTCTTTCCTGAATTGTTCAAGTGACCAATACATTGTTTGCTAACCTTCCAAAAATTTACCACCTCTACTTCTTATATGTGAAGGCATTACTCCCCATGGGAAAGGCATATGAAGCATATATAATTTCAGATTTATGACATTCAAATCACTCAACCATTTACTCATAGGATATAAGTGAAGCACACGAGTAAATGACAAACTACTCCAAAAAGATATAAGTGAAGATCAATGAGTAGTTAAATAATTATGTAGCTATGTGAAGACTATCTATCATTTAAGAATTTAAGATCTTGGGATATTATTCAAACAGCAAGCAAACAAAATAAAACGACATTTCAAGGATAGCACTCATCATGTGAAGAAGCAAAAACTTAGGCTCAACCGATACTAACCGATACTTGTTGAAGAAGAAAGGTGGGATGCCTACCGGGGCATCCCCAAGCTTAGATGCTTGAGACTTCTTGAAATATTATCTTGGGATGCCTTGGGCATCCCCAAGCTTGAGCTTTTGTGTCTCCTTAATTCCTCTCATATCACGGTCTCCCTAAATCTCGAGAGCTTCATCCACACAAGACTCAACAAGGACTTGTGAGATAAGTTAGTATAAACCAATACAAAAACCTTATCATACTCTACTGTAGAAAATCACTAAAATTATTATTCAACATTGCATAATAAATGCCTCTGCATATTTAATACTTCTATCCTCAAATAGAATCATTAAACAAGCAAACATATGCAAACATAACAGCAATCTGCCATAACAGTACAGTCTGTAAAGAATGCAGCAAGATCCATACTTTCCTAGCTCCAAAAATTATGAAAGAAAATTCCCACTGTATTAAATTTATCAGAGATTATTATGCAAAAGGTTTCAACATTTTATCACATTCTGACTTTTCTAGGGAATTTTTGCAACAGCGGTAAACTTTCTGTTTTTCAAACAGCAACATGTATACTTGCAAAATAAGCATGGTAAAGGATATCCTTGACATTTTTATTGAAAATAGAGATGCAAAACATTATTCTAAATAACATAAAGCAAATACTAACAAAATAAAATGACTCTCCAAGCAAAACACATATCATGTGGTGAATAAAAATATAGCTCCAAGTAAAGTTACCGATGAACGAAGACGAAAGAGGGGATGCCATCCGGGGCATCCCCAAGCTTAGACTCTTGGTTGTGCTTGAATATTACCTTGGGGTGCCTTGGGTATCCCCAAGCTTAGGCTCTTGCCACTCCTTATTCCATAGTCCATCGAATCTTTACCCAAAACTTGAAAACTTCACAGCACAAAACTTAACAGAAAATCTCGTGAGCTCCGTTAGCGAAAGAAAACAAAACACCACTTCAAGGTACTGTAATGAAATCATTATTTATTTTTATTGGTGTTAAACCTACTGTATTCCAACTTCTCTATGGTTCATACCCTCCGATACTACTCATAGATTCATCAAAATAAGCAAACAACACATAGAAAACAGAATCTGTCAAAAACAGAACAGTCTGTAGTAATCTGTATCCAACGCAAACTTCTGAAACTCAGAAAAATCTACCAAAATTGGACGACCTAGATAATTTATTTATTGATCTAGTGCAATTGGAATCAGTATTTTATCACTTTCTGATGATTTTTAACAATTTATTTCGTGAGCAGAAAGTTTCTGTCTTTTTCAGCAAGATCAAATAATTATCATCCAAGAAGATCCTATAGGTCTTACTTGGCACAAACACTAATTAAAACATAAAACCACATCTAACCAGAGGCTAGATGAATTATTTATTCATAAACAGAACCAAAAAGCAAGAAACTAAAATAAAATTGGGTTGCCTCCCAACAAGCGCTATCGTTTAACGCCCCTAGCTAGGCATGATGATTTCAATGATGCTCACAAAAAGATAAGAATTGAAACATACAGAGAGCATCATGAAGAATATGACTAGCACATTTAAGTCTAACCCAATTCCTATGCATAGGGATTTTGTGAGTAAACAACTTATGGGAACAATAATCAACTAGCATAGGAAGGTAAAACAAGCATAACTTCAAGATTTTAAGCACATAGAGAGGAAACTTGATATTATTGCAATTCCTACAAGCATATATTCCCCCCTCATAATAATTTTCAGTAGCATCATGAATGAATTCAACCATATAACCATCAAATAACGCACTATTTTCATGATCCACAAGCATAGAAATTTTATTACTCTCCACATAAGCAAATTTCTTCTCATGAATAGTAGTGGGAGCAAAATCAACAAAATAACTATCATGTGAAGCATAATCCAATTGAAAATTAAAATCATGATGACAAGTTCCATGGTTATCGTTATTCTTAACAGCATACATGTCATCACAATAATCATCATAAATAGCAACTTTGTTATCATAATCAATTGGAACCTCTTCCGAAATAGTGGATTCATCACTAAATAAAGTCATGACCTCTCCAAATCCACTTTCATCAATATAATCATCATAAATAGGAGGCATGCTTTCATCATAATAAATTTGCTCATCAAAACTTGGGGGACTAAACATATCATCTTCATCAAACATAGCATCCCCAAGCTTGTGGCTTTGCATATCATTAGCATCATGGGTATTCAAAGAATTCATACTAACAACATTGCAATCATGCTCATCATTCAAAGATTTAGTGCCAAACATTTTAATGCATTCTTCCTCTAGCAATTGAGCACAATTATTGGAATCCTTATTTTCACGGAAGACATTAAAAAGATGAAGCATATGAGGCACCCTCAATTCCATTTTTTTTGTAGTTTTCTTTTATATACTAAACTAGTGATAAAACAAGAAACAAAAATATTCGATTGCAAGATCTAAAGATATACCTTCAAGCACTAACCTCCCCGGCAACGACGCCAGAAAAGAGCTTAGTTGACGGGGTGTGAGTGCCGCTTACCTAGCCACCCCGGCAATGGCGCCAGAAACTGCTTGATGTCTACTACGCAACCTTCTTCTTGTAGACGTTGTTGGGCCTCCAAGTGCAGAGGTTTGTAGTACAGTAGCAAATTTCCCTCAAGTGGATGACCTAAGGTTTATCAATCCGTGGGAGGCGTAGGATGAAGATGGTCTCTCTCAAACAACCCTGCAACCAAATAACAAAGAGTCTCTTGTGTCCCCAACACACCCAATACAATGGTAAATTGTATAGGTGCACTAGTTCGGCGAAGAGATGGTGATACAAGTGCAATATGGATGGTAGATATAGGTTTTTGTAATCTAAAAATATAAAAAAAGCAAGGCAACTAATGATAAAAGTGAGCACAAACGGTATTTCAATTCTTTGAAACAAGTCCTAGGGTTCATACTTTCACTAGTGCAAGTTCTCTCAACAATAATAACATAACTGGATCATGTAACTATCCCTCAACATGCAACAAAGAGTCGCTCCAAAGTCACTAATAGCGAAGAACAAACGAAGAGATTATGGTAGGGTACGAAACCACCTCAAAGTTATTCTTTCCGATCAATCCATTGGGCTATTCCTATAAGTGTCACAAACAGCCCTAGAGTTCGTAGTAAAATAACACCTTAAGACACACATCAACCAAAACCCTAATGTCACCTAGATACTCCAATGTCACCTCAAGTATCCGTGGGTATGATTATACGATATGCATCACACAATCTCAGATTCATCTATTCAACCAACACATAGAACCTCAAAGAGTGCCCCAAAGTTTCTACCGGAGAATCAAGACGAAAACATGTGCCAACCCCTATGCATAGGTTCATGGGCGGAACCCGCAAGTTGATCACCAAAACATACATCAAGTGGATCAATAGAATACCCCATTGTCACCACGGGTATCCCACGCAAGACATACATCAAGTGTTCTCAAATCATTAAAAGACTCAATCCGATAAGATAACTTCAAAGGGGAAACTCAATCCATTACAAGAGAGTAGAGGGGGAGAAACATCATAAGATCCAACTACAATAGCAAAGCTCGCGATACATCAAGATCGTATCACCTCAATAACACGAGAGAGAGAGAGAGATCAAACACATAGCTACTAGTACATACCCTCAGCCCCGAGGGTGAACTACTCCCTCCTCATCATGGAGAGCGCCGGGATGATGAAGATGGCCACTGGTGAGGGTTCCCCCCTCCGACAGGGTGCCGGAACAGGGTCCCGATTGGTTTTTGGTGGCTACAGAGGCTTGCGGCGGCGGAACTCCCGATCTATTCGGTTCCCCGAAGTTTTTAGGGTATATTGGTATATATAGGAGGAAGAAATACGTCAGGGGTGCCACGAGGGGCCCATGAGGGTGGAGGGCGCGCCCAGGGGGTGGGCGTGCCCCCTGCCTCGTGCCTTCCTCGTTGATCCCTTGACGTGCACTCCAAGTCTCCCGGATTGCTTTCTTTCCAAAAATAACTCTCCCGAGGGTTTCATTCCGTTTGGACTCCGTTTGATATTCCTTTTCTTCGAAACACTAAAACAAGGGAAAAAACAGGAACTGGCACTGGGCTCTGGGTTAATAGGGTAGTCCCAAAAATCATATAAAAGTGCTTAGTAAAGCCCATTAAACATCTAAGATGGATAATATAATAGCATGAATACTTCATGAATTATAGATATGTTGCAGACGTATCACACATTAAGAAAGATTACATGATAAACATGTTAGGTAGCATTCCACATCAAAAAAAATCTGTTTTTATCATTTACCTACTCGAGGATGAGGAGGGATTAAGCTTGGGGATGCTTGCTGCGTCTCCAATGTTTCTAATTTTTTTCATTGTTCCATGCTATTGTATTATCCATCTTGGACGTTTTAGATGCATTATTATGCTATTTTATATCATTTTTTGGACTAACCTATTAACCTAGTGCCAAGTGCCACTTGTTGCTTTTCCTTGTTTTTGTCTTTTACAGAAAATCAATACCAAATAGAGTCCAAAAGGAATGAAACTTTTTGTGGATTTTTCTTGGACTAGAAGACACCCAGGAACCTTCGGGAGGAGGTTAGAGGGGGCACCAGTAGGCGACAAGCTCGGAGGGCGCGCCCTAGGGGGTGGCAGGCTTGTGGGCCCCCTGATGCTCCTCTAACCCTAATCTTTGCTCTATAAATACCCAAATATTCCCCATATACCAGAGGGCGCACCAAAAATACTTTTCCGCCGCCACAAGCTTCTGTCCTCGTGAGATCCCATCTTGGGGCCTTTTCCAGTACTCCGCCGGAGGTGGATTCGTTCATGGAGAGCTTCTATATCAACCTTGTTGCCCTTCCGATGATGTGTGAGTAGTTTACCACAGACCTACGGATCCATAGCTTGTAGCTATATGGCTTCTTCTCTCTCTTTGATCTTCAATACAATGTTCTCCTCGGTGTTCTTGGAGATCTATTCAATGTAATCTTATTTTACGGTGAGTTTGTTGAGATCCAATGAATTGTGGATTTATGATTAGATTATCTATGAATATTATTTGAGTCTTCTTTGAACTGTTTTATGCATGATTAAGATAGCTTTGTATTTCTCTCCGATCTATTGATTTGGTTTGGCCAACTAGATTGATTTTTCTTGCCATGGGAGAGGTGCTTTGTAATGGTTCAACCTTGCGGTGCTTATTCCCAGTGACAGAAGGGGACATGGTATTATTTGTATTTTTGCCATTAAGGATAAAAAGATGGGATTTGTTCATATTGATTGGATCTATCCCTCTACATCATGTCATCTTGATTAAGGCGTTACTCCGTTCTTTTTTAACTTAATACACTAGATGCATGCTGGATAGTGGTCAATGTGTGGACTAATAGTAGTAGATGCAGGCAGGAGTCGGTCTACTTGTCACGTACATGATGCCTATATTCATGATCATTGCCTCAGATATCGTCATAACTATGCGCTTTTCTATCAATTGCTCAACAGTAATTTGTTTACCCACCATATGACTTCTTTCAAGACAGAAGCCTCTAGTGAAAACTATGGCCCCGGGGTCTATTTTTATCATATTTATTTTAGATCTACAAAATAAAAAACCCAAAAATACTTTGTTGCAAATTATTTACCTTTACTTTATTTTGCACTTTTATTTATCTTTTATACATATCTCTATCACATCTCATCCTTGCAAGTAACCGTGAAGGGATTGAAAACCCCTTTATCGCGTTGGGTGCAAGTATTTGTTTGTTTGTGTATGTGCAACCATAGGTGACTTGGTGTTCCTCCTACTGGATTGATACCTTGGTTCTTAACTAGGGAAATACTTATCTCTACTTTGCTGCATCACCCTTTCCTCTTCAAGGGGAAAACCAACGCAAGCTCTCAATAAGTAGCACCTCCCATGATGCACTTGTTTTCGGTCGGTTAGCTTGACCGCAGTGGTGATCAAGGTGGTGGAAACACACCAAGACTATAGCTTCTGGCATTCACGATGATGCCTTCTCTTGTGTAGGTCTTCATTTTCTTTTTCCTGGGGAAGTGTCTCACAAAAGGATATTTAGCTGGTAATCAAATCTTACATTCCCCTCGAACACATTTATCACAGCTTTGATAGTCCTTACAAAAGGTCTACCGAGGATTATAGGAGCAATTAGATCCTCAGGCATACACTACTGCTGGATGCTGCTAACGCAATGATACGTCTCTGTCGTATCTACTTTTCCTAACGCTTTTTCTCTTGTTTTGGACTCTAATTTGCATGATTTGAATGAAACTAACCCGGACTGACGCTGTTTTCAGCAGAACTACTATGGTGTTGTTTTTGTGCAGAAATAAAGTTCTTGGATTGGAATGAAACTTTGCGAGGATCTTTTATACAATAAAAGAGAATTACTGGAGCCAAGAACAACTGGAGGGGGCACCTGGATGGGCACAACCCACCAGGGCGCCCCCCCCCTCCCGGCGCGCCCAGGTGGGTTGTCCCCACTTGGTGGCCCCGCAGACCTCAACCCTGATACTATAAAATCACATTTTCGGAGAAAAAATCAGGGACAACGAATTATCGCGTTTCATGAGATGGAGCCGCCGCCACCTCCTGTTTTTCATCAGGAGGCCAGATCTAGAGACCGTTTGGGGCTCCGGAGAGGGGGGTCTTCAATCTTCGTCATCACCAACCCTTCTCCATCGCCAATTCCATAATGCTCCCCATAGGGAGTGAGTAATTCCTTCGTAGGCTCGCTAGTCGGTGAGGAGTTGGATGAGATTCATCATGTGATCGAGTTAGTTTTGTTAGGACTTGATCCCTAGTATCCATTATGTTATGATATTGATGTTGCTATGACTTTGCCATGCTTATTGCTTGTCACCTTGGGCCCGGGTGCCATGATTTCAGATCTGAACCGTTTATGTTATCACCCTTATATCTATGTTCTAGATCCGATCTTTCAAGCTATAGTCACCTACTACATGTTATGATCCGGCAACCCCGGAGTGATAGAAGTCGTGACATTTCCCGGTGATGACCGTAGTTTGAGGAGTTCATGTATTCACTATGTTAATGCTTTGTTCCGGTTCTCTATTAAAAGGATGCCTTAATATCCCTTAGATTCCTTATGGACCCCGCTGCCACGGGAGGGTAGGACAAAAGATGTCATGCAAGTTCTTTCCATAAGCATGTATGACTATTTACGGAATACATGCCTACATTATATTTATGAACTGGAGCTAGTGTCGTATCGCCGTAGGTTATGACTATTATATGATGAATATCATCCAACGAATTCGCCGATCCAATGCCTATGAATTTCTCTCATATTGTTCTGCTAAGCTACTGCTGCTATTGATACGGTTACACTTGCTACAAAATCATTGTTGTCACTGTTACTATTGATGTTGCCACTACTATCAAAACTATCATACTACTTTGCTACTAATCACTTTGCTGCAGATAATTAATCTCCAGGTGTGGTTGAATTGACAACTCAGCCGCTAATACTTGCAAATATTCCTTGGCTCCCCTTGTGTCGAATCAATAAATTTGGGTTGAATACTCTACCCTCGAAAACTGTTGTGATCCCCTATACTTGTGGGTTATCAAGACCTTTCGCTGCCGCCATTGCCGGGGAGCATAGCTATATTTTTTGAGTCACTTGGGATTATTATCAAACTATCACTATAAAGAATCTAAAGGATGCTAAGACTGAGAATTTTCCCTCTAAGACGAGGGGAGGTAAGGAACTGACATCTAGCTCTACACTTGATTCACCTTCTATTATGAGTAGACTTGCAGCAGCACCACATGCTATTAATCCTGATATGTCGCAAGTTATTGATGATGCTACTTCTATGAATGATACTCATGATGATGTTAGTACCTTGCTTGATGATAATGTGCCAGTAGGTGAGTTTATTAATGAACAACTTGCTAGAACTAAAGCTTTTGAGAATGTCAAAACTGATGAAATTATTGAAACTGATGAAGAGCTTGAAACTGAAAATCTTGAAACACCTATTAGACCTAGTTCTCCTAGATATGAATTGCCTAAGATACCGCAAGGTTATGTTATGGATGAGGAGACAACTAGAGACTTTCTTGCTTGCAATGATAGGGATGATCTTAAGAAATTATTAGGCAAACTGTAAGAAAGACCTTTGAATGCTAGAATTAAATGTGATCCTAAGTTTGCTACTTCACCTATCTTTGTTGATGACAAGGATTATGAATTCTCTGTTGACACAGAGTTAATTACTTTGGTTGAATCTGATCCTTTCCATGGTTATGAAACTGTTGTGGCACACCTTACTAAGTTGAATGACATAGCCACCCTTTTTGCTCATGATGAGAAAATTTGCTATTATTATATTCTCAAATTATTTTAGTTCTCATTAAAGGGTGATGCTAAGGCTTGGTATAATACTCTTGCTCCTGGTTGTGTGCGTAGTCCCCAGGATATGATTTACTACTTCTCTGAAAAATATTTTTATGCTCATAAGAAACAAGTTGCCTTACAGGAAATATTTAACTTTGTGCAAATTGAAGAAGAGAGTCTCCCACAAGCTTGGGGGAGGCTTCTCCAATTACTTAATGCTTTGCCTAGTCGTCCTCTTAAGAAAAATGAAATACTCGATATCTTCTATAATGGACTAACCGATGCTTCTAGGGATTTCCTAGATAGTTTTGCTGGTTCTGTTTTCAGGGAATGAACTATTGGACAAGCTGAGGAATTATTGAATAACATATTGAAAAATTATGATGATTGGACTCTTCCGGAAACACCGCTTAAACCTACTCCCAATAAGAGGGGTATCTTATATCTCAGTCCCAAGGATATGTAGGAGGCAAAGAAATCTATGAAGGAAAAAGTATTAAAGCAGAGGATGTTAAAATTTTACCACCTATCGAAGAAATTCATGGCCTCGACACACCACCACCATCATGGGTGGTAGAGGTAAATTCTTTGTTAAAGTTCGATGAAGGTGATATCCCTTATAATTAACATCCTAGTCAATGCCTTTATTTGTTTGATAATTACATTAGAAAGCAAGACCACTTCAATGCAAATGTTATGAAATAATTGAAATACAATTTTGATATGATAGCTCGCTTGAGTGACTTGTTATTTAGAATTACCAATGATGTTAGAGGTGTAGGAAAACATGCCTCTATGGTTCAAACTCAACTAGAACAAGTTGCTAAATCTCAAAGAGAGTTGCTTGATGAAATGAACAATAATATCAATGATCATGCTGTTAGAGTAATGACTAGAGGAGGTAGAATGACTCAGGAACCTCTTTACCCTGAGGGACACCCTAAAAGAAGTGAACAAGACTCTCAAAGAATTAACACTGATACACCTATTCCTTATAAAAAAGAAAAGGAAGAAAAAAAATGCTAGGACTTTGCATACCTCTAGTGAACCTGAAATAGAAAAATCTCCTGAAGCTAATAACGATGTTTCTATTTTTGATGCTGAAACTCAATCTCGTAATGAACACTCACCTTCTGACAATGAAAAAGATAATGATGAGGTTCATGAAGACAGTCAAACCAATAATAAAGAACCAGACAATGATGTTGAAATAGAACCAGCTGTTGATCTTGATAACCCACAACCCAAAAATAAAAGATATGATAAAAGAGACTTTGTTGCTGGAAAACATGGTAAGGAAAGAGAACCATGGGTTCAAAAACCTATGTCCTTTCCACCTAAATCAACTAAGAAGAAGGATGATGAAGAATTTGAACGCTTTGCTGAAATGATTAGGCCAGTATTTTTGCGTACCCGCTTGACTGATATGTTAAAAATGGCCCCTTATGCAAAGTACATGAAAGACATCATCACCAACAAGAGAAAAATACAGGAAGCTGAAATCTCCATCATGCTTGCTAATTATTCTTTAAGGATGGAGTACCTAAAAAACTTGGAAATCCGAGGATACCAACTATACCTTGCTCCATCAAAAGAAATTATGTGAAAACTACTTTCTGTGATTTGGGAGCTAGTGTTAGTGTTATGCCTTTCTCTTTATATAAAAGACTTGATTTTAATAAACTCACACCTACCAAAATATCTTTGCAAATGGCTAACAAATCAACTGCCATACCTATCGGTATTTGTGAGGACGTGCCCGTTGTTGTTGCTAATGTTACTATCTTAATGGACTTTGTTATACTTGAGATGCCTGAGGACAACAACATGTCGGTTATCCTTGGTAGACCCTTCTTGAATACTGCAGGGGCTGTTATTGATTGCAATAAAAGCAAGGTCACTTTTCATATCAATGGTAATGAGCATACGGTGCACTTTCCGAAGAAACAATTCCAAGTGAATGGTATTAATGTTATTGAAAAATCTCTGACGATCACTATTGGAAGTTTTCAACTACCTCTACCTACTGCCAAAAAGAAATATGAAATGCTTATTGTTGGGGACATTCATATCCCCATTGAGGTAACTTAGTGTTTTACGAAAACTCTTCGGTTTCATGCTAATCGAAGGTGGTTGTTAATAAGACTTGAGCAACCTTATTAATGGAACATTTTTTAGAGGTATGAAGTTGATGAATTTAGTGAGCACTACCTTCTGTCCTTACTTTTATTTTCTGGTTTTCTTAGTTGAATAAAATAAAATGCCATGTTTTGTCTTATTTCTGAATTTCCTGTGCAATAAAAATGACCCAAAAATAAAAGTTCTCATAATGCCCTGAAAATTTAATATGATTTTTTCTAAATATTTAAGAATTTTTGGTGCAAATAACATCAAAGGGGGGTGCACAAGGTGGGCACAACCCACCTGGGCGCGCCAGCACCCCCAGGCGCGCCCTGGTGGGTTGTGGTCCCCCTCACTTATCTTTTTAGCCCATGTCATCACCTACCTCTAGAAAAAATTCACCATTACTCTCTCTCTCTCTCTCTCTCTCTCGTGTTCTTGGTCTCAAACCCGCAGATTTCGATCTCTTTGCTCGAAGCTCCGTTTCCGAAACTGTTTTGGGGGATTGCTACTTAGTATGTCACTCCTCCATTGGTCCAGTTTTTGCTTTAGTGGTTTATATTTTGAATAATTAGTTACTCTTGGTGCTGTTGTAGATGAGCTTGCATGTTGAATTCTTAGAGTTCTAAGTAGTTTGAATGCTTGATATGGCCTCTATGCATCCCTATGAGTAGTTGCTATCAATCTTGTGAAGTTTTGTTGAGAAAATTTTGTGGACTAAAAAATTTCAGAATTTTGTTCATAGGAAAAGGATGAGTTTTTTAGGAAGTTTGTTTCCAAGAAGAACTCCAAGGGATTTACTGGGGAGTCCTCGGACAATGACCTCCACATCCGGAGAATGGCAGAGGTACGGCCATGCGAATGGCCGCACAACCCATTCATGGATGGAGCTGGAATCCGTCATGAGTTTGCACAATTTGCTGCTAATGCAGGCCTCACCGACTTCATCGCAGCTGAGTGTGAACAGTATCATCTCCTCACAAATTTCTTTGTGAAAAGTTTCCATTTTCTGAGTAGGAATAACCCCCCCCCCTGAGGTGCAATTTAATTTATATGCTGAAACCCATCAGATACCACTTACTGAATTTTGTGACATATGTTTGATCCCTTTTGACGGGGATTTAAGAGAGCCTAGGCCCGGAGAGTTTGATGGTATTTACCACACTCTGTCTGTGGGGGATGAGAGAGGGGTGTCAGGTGTTACTGCAACTAGCTTGCAATTTCCTTTTGTGCATTATCTTTCTCTGTTCATTGCTAAGTGCTTAATTGCTAGGGAGAAGGTCGGTGCACTTTGTGCTCTGGACTTCGCCGTCTTACGTCATGCACTATACGGCGACAACACCTACAGCCTAGGGGCTATCATTGCATGTTGCCTGCACCTTAAGAAATCCAAGGGTAAAATTCATGGTGGTATTTATGCTACTCGCCTAGCGAGTCACTTTAATGTTCAGATACGCTAGCATGATTATCGTTTGCCCAAGGTTTATTTAGATCGCCAGGCTATGGCACATTATCAGTCTATTGATAGCGAGAACACTGACATTCCTGTTCCTTACAACCTAGTTTTTAGTGAGAACACTCGTGATATTATTCCGTTGCCTGCACCTGCTTTCTTTGATTCTATTGCCAGGGGCGGATACAGGATCATGCCATCATCGCCTACCGAAACAACCAGGCGCCAGCAGAGGAGGAGCCTCAGGAGTGGGACGCTCACGTGCCTGCTCCACATCACTTCAATGTGCGACCTGATGGCTACTTCGAGTGGTTATTACCAAGTTAGGCCAAAAGCCTAAGCTTGGGGGAGTATGTATTTCCACCTACATTACATTCATGTTCACGCATTTCATTCCAGATGTCGGTGTCCACATTTTTTCATTGTATCATCCATGATAGATTTATTTTCTCGTTTTCTTCTTGTGTGTTTGAAAAACTTTGAGAAAATACAAAAATATTTCATGTTTCTTTTCGGTTTTTCTTTCTAGCATAAGTAGTTGGAGTATTAAAAAGAAAATCCAAAAAGATTTACTTGTTCTTCTTTTGCTTGTTGGGAGCTTTTAAGTGTAAATAGTTTTTCTCGTTTTTGCTTTTCTTTCCTTTTTATTTGCATTCTTACAGAGAAACCAAAAACTCCAAAAAAATCAGTGTGTTTCTCTGAATTTCTTCTCTATTTATTGAGTCGTATCGAGGAGAAGACCACGATGAAAATGTTGAGTGGATCTCATTTGCATTATTGTTGATCTAACGAGGAGCCCAAACTACCTTGTCTTCTCCTTTGAATAAAACGTTTGCAGATTCTAGCTTAGTCCATGGCACTCTTGCACTATTATTATTTTCATATCATTCGGTCGTGCAAGTGAAAGACAATAATGACGATACTTGATGAACTGGTTGTGGCAAAGAGAAACAGGTATGAACTCAACTTGTTCTGTTTTTGTAAATATGTTTAACCTAGTATCCATGATTCAGCCTATTATGATCAAACATGTTTGTAATGATAATTAGATATTATAGTTTCTCATGCCATGCTTAAGTATCTAGGAGTGGGCAATGATTTATCTTGGATATCAACCTTGTCTTAAAATGATTGTGATGTAGTACGATGATATGGTATCCTCCTCTGAATGTTCGAGTGGCTTGACTTGGCTCATGTTCATGCATTTAGTTGAATCAAAACCAACGTAGCCTCTATGATATTTATGTTCATGGTGTTCATATCCTACTCATGCTAGTATCCAATGTTACTTATGCATAATGCATGTTCATGACCGTTTTCGCTCTCTAGCTGGCCGCTTCTCAACCTATTTGCTAGCCTTCGCCTGCACTAAGCGGAATTACTGCTTGTGCATCAAAATCCTGAAACCCAAGTTATTCCAGATGAGTCCACCATACCTACCTATATGCAGTCTTACCCTGTCGTTCTAAGTAAATTTGCATGTCCCACCTCTAAAAACTTCAAATAAATATCCTTTTTGTGTGCCTGGATTGTTCACAGAGCGACAGGAGGTAGTCAGTATCTTCCATGCTAAGCGGGTTATTCTCATGATGAGTGTTTATTCACTCGCCCTTGCACGAGAGGGGCGGTAATAGGGATTCCCAGTCCCGAATTCAATATTGCAAATAATTAAACAAAACTCCCCCAGGACTATTGTTGTTATGGACGGTACACGTGGATTCGGTTAGCCGTGGTGTGTCTGTTGGTGGAGGGGGAGTAAACCTTTACTTTTTATCGCTTGGGAACCGCCACTAATGTGTTTAGCATGGAAGATACCGATAACTAATGGTCGCGAAGTAAACAAGAAGGGTGCATTTCTCAAAATTTCATTTGCCTCTCTTTTAGAATTTTGAGTTCTGGCACCGCTGCAAATCACGGCTTCCCTCTGCGAAGGGACTATCTATTTACATTTATGTTGTGTCATCACCTTCTCAAATAAGCGCCAGATCCTGAGAGCATTATTGTGATCCTCATGCATTGTGTGTAGCTAATGTTGGGTGCATAATGACTAGATCTTTTCTACCATGAATTACAATGTTTAGTCGCTGCTTGAACTTTGGAGGTGCTCTGCATTTATGTTTTGCGGTCTCAGAAAGGGCTAGCGAGATACCACTATTGTCATATTATACCAGGCGACAACGCACCGTGTCGGGGGAAACGAGACATATGGAATCACTGGGATCCCTTCTACGGTTGGCGGGCGCGGGATTGTGCAAAGAGCGGGTCTGGTAGTCAGCACAATGATCGTTTACCCAGGTTCGGGCCGCAAAGATGCGTAATACCCTAGTCCTGCTTTGGTGTATATTCAAGTGTTCTTGAGCTCTCGAACTAGCTGTGGTGCGTGCGTAGTCCAAAAGATCCGAATCCTTCTCCAGTACGCCTCGGGCCTCCTTTTATAGACGAAAGGGGTCGCCACAGTGGCACACAGGAGGTGGAAAGGTATACAGTGTACAAGCTTATCGCCTGCCATCACGGGACAAGGCGCATTAAATGTGCTCCTTAGGTGTCTCGTTGCTTTATTGGGGATGGAACGAGGCCCGTCCCGTCCGTTGCCGCTCCGCCTCGCTCCGACACGCGTCTAGGCCATCGAGGCATGCAGCGCCACGTAGGCTGGCAGGCTGCTGAGATGGCATGGTGGTAGGGTCTTCCCGAAGATCTGCATGTCACCACGTAGGTGCTTGCTGAGTTGGCCTGGAGGCTGCACGTCGCCACATAGGTGCCTGCCCAGCTGGTTGGGTTGGCCGCTGTATGGGAACGACGGTGGGATCTTGGCAGACATGGGCCTGGCTGTGGCCCCGCAGGTGTCCTCGGCAAGGGTGGGCCTCGGCAAGGGTCTTGCCGTGGCATCGCGGTTGTCCCCGGCAAGATGGATTTCCTCGGCCAGGATCTTGCCGAGGATCGCTGTCTTCTGGTCCTCATCTGATCTTGTGTGCTTATGATCTTCACAAAGATCTGCATGCCACCATGGATGTGCCTCCCGAGCCTTGGTTCCAATGTGGTTGATGGCGTTGGAACCCTTGGGCTCAAGGGTGGCGCGCTCTGCTGGCGTCGGGCAAGTTGCCCTGGCAAGGCTCTTGCTGGGGCTGCGGGGGCCGCCCCGGCAAGGGTCTCGCTGGGGGAGTCCACCTCTCCCTCTTTCTCTTTGTGTCTCTGGTCTTGGCGTTGCTTTGGTTGTCTTGCGCCTTTGGCTTCCCTCCTCTGCCCCACTTAGTGTGGCCGCGGGCACGGCTCTGACTGCCCGTGCACAAGTAAAGGGGTAAAAAGGAGAGCCCCTACTTTTGTACGCCGACAGGAGCCCATGGGCCTGGGCCACACATAAGCGCAATGCGTTGTTGGGCTGGGCCCAGAACGGTGCGCGGGCAGGCGGGGCGGAGTTTTACCGCAGTAACTCCTCCGCTCACTTCGCTTCCCCACGATCCACGTTGAATGCGCGGCGTGGAGGGTCGTGCGTGACGTGGGGGTCATGCGTGGGGCGGTTTCTACCCTCATGCGTCACATCATGGTAAAGAGGCGGCTCGCGCCTTCCCAATAAAAAGAGGAAAACGCAGGGGCGCGGCTCATTTACTGAGTGGACTCAAGTCGTGGCCTTCAAGGCGTTCGCGCCCTACGGTCACGCGGTGGAAAACGGTCGCCTCACTCGTCCCCTTGATTTTTGCTTGCTCGCCATGTGTCCCCCATGCCTTGAAGATGGTAGGTGGCGGATGCCGGGGGGGCACGGGCCTTGAATGATGAGGCGGAAAACCGGGCCGTCGCTGTTGGATTTCAGGTTCCGGCAAAACCCTTAAGGTTCGAACACTGGGGTGCGCGCGAAGATCTCCCCCTCACCGACCACGCCCTCACACGCTTCACAAATTCATGGACTAGCTCGCCGAACCCAAAGAACACAAAGACACAGGATTTATACTGGTTCGGGCCACCATTGCGGTGTAATACCCTACTCCAGTGTGGTAGTGGTGGATTGCCTCTTGGGCTAGGGATGAACAGTACAAGGGGAAGAACAGCCTCCTGAGGAGAGGTGTTCTTGTGCTTGGTGAGTGGTGTGTGGATGAGGATAGATGCATATGAGTTCTGGTGGGTGAGGATCCGATCAGCCTAGGCTGAGTTGCCCTCTACTGTGGTGGCTAGCCCTATTTATATAGGCCCTGGTCCTCTTCCCAAATATTGAGCGGGAAGGGAGCCAACAACGGCCAATTCAAAAGGGGACAGCTAGTACAGCTTATCCTGACAAAAGTAGTCTTCGCCTGCCAAAGGCTCTGGTGGTGACGTCGTCTTGGGCTCCACGATGACCTCTGTCCTGCCATCCTGCTGGTCTTGGTCTTGTTGCACCGATACGAAAACCTTTGCTTGACGCCTCGGTACTCCTCGCCTGCGCTTGCCCCCTTAGCACCAAAGAGGAAGTAAGGACACTGCACGCGCTGGCACCCGCCTAGTCTCAATCGTCATGGCTCATGTCACTAGAACCTCGCGAGGTTTGCCTTGCCTTGATCTCTCCGCCCCTCGCGAGCCAGTCTGGTGAGGCCGCTCCCGAGGAGGTCTTGTGTCGTCTGCCTCACGAGGCTTGGCCCCTCGCGAGGGTCTTGAAAGCTTGTTGGTGAAGATGGGCCGTACGGGCCCACTTGCAGAGCCACGTCGTGGGCCGCAGGCAGGCAAGTCTGGGGACCCCCGTTCCCGGAACACCGACAGTAGCCCCCGGGCCCAAGGCGCGCTCGGACTTGGCTTCGAGGCGAAGCCAAAGGGCAAGTGCGGAGAGCCGCGGGCCCCAACAGCCTGCGGCCTTGGTCGACGCATGGCGGTTGATTGGACGTGGGCGTCTCCACTTCCCCACGCTGCCTCGGCAACTGCTCGACTGTCAAAAAGGCTGGCGTAGACAGCGCTTGCCTTCATTACTTCCTTTCGCCTTGCTCCAGATCCCCTTTCTTGTTATTCGCTTCCGAAATCTCCAGATCTGCTCCCTTCCCCTTCCGCATCAGCGACCAATGGCGCCTCGGAAGGTCAAGCCTGCCTCGTAGCCGGCCTGGTACGAGCCTGCTCTCGATGCACCCAACGTCTCGGAGAAGAACCTCGCCGCCACGCGCTTGCCGACGTTGGGGGATAGCAATGAGTGGGGGAAGACTGAGCTCCGGGCCGCCTCTGACGTGCCGAAGCCCGAGGGAAGCACCTTCTTCCCCTTCTTCACGAGTAGCGTCGTCGCAGGGTTGGTTCCCCCCTTCTCTGACTTCTTCTATGAGGTCCTTGGCCAGTACGGGCTGCAGGCGCTGTATCTTCATCCCAACTCTATCCTTCTCTTGTCGATCTTCGCCTACTACTGCAAGACGTACCTTGGTGTGATGCCGTCCGTGGCTCTGCTGCGCCACTTCTTCTTCCTTCGCATCAACGAGGGTCATACCTCCGGGTGTGCCAATTTCATCGCGGCCGGCAAGGCCAACTCAATCTCGAAGACTGGGAAGAAGGCCGATGGCTTCTGGAGCAAGTGGGCCATGATGGACGCTAAATGCGTCCACCCACGCCTGACGCTGCCAACGGAGATGCCCCAGTCTGACAAGGGGTGGTCCTGCACGAAGCTCACTGATGAGCGTGCGACGTTGGTGCTGGAGCAGATGAAGACCGACCTGAAGCCGGGCAACGCAAAGGCGGCAAAGGTGACAGGGGCCATGCTTCTGAGGGAATTCCTGATGCTGCGCGTAGCCCCACTTCAAGCTCGTACGCGCCCCTTGTGGGAGCTTGGGGACAAAGAGGACAAGGTTCGCCTGAGCCCGAAAGCCTTGTCCGACGATGAGCTGGTCGTGGTTCTCCGCCTCTTGGTTGGGGACGACCAGGAGTACCCGCCGAGCATCTTCACTCCCTTGTTTCGCCGTGAGGACGGGGCATAGGTCGTGGCCTCCAGGCCGACCTTCGACGGGCGCGGGCTGGTGCCGCCGGCGCCTGCCGGGGCCCCTGTGGCGCCGACACCGGTGGAGCTGTCTTCTGATGAGTCCCGCGGGGAGGAAGAGGAGGAGGAGGACTCGGAGGTGACCCCTGAAGGGATGGGGGAAACCTCCCCCTTGATCAAGGCCGACATCCTCCGCACCCTGCCGGACGACGACGAGGCCGACGCCCACCAGGAGAAGGGGGTGCCGCCCGTGGTCCCGACGAGGGGCAGGTCGGCACTGGTCTCCCGAGATGCCGCCCCAGCTTTGACGTTGTCTGGTGCCGCCCCAGCTTTGACGCTGTCTGGGGCTGCCTCCGGCCCCTTCACTGCCCCAGCTTCTGCTCCTGGAGCCTGCACGCCCGTACCTCAAGCCTCGAGGCTCTCGGGCTTGAAGCTCACCAAGCGGAGGGTGGACTACGCCCTGGTGGACCAGTAAGTGCTCGTGCTTTGCCTTGTTCTTGATTATGCTGCTGATTCCTGAAGCTTCTCCGTTGTGCGATTAGGCCGACGCCTATGACGAAGAAGAGGAAGGAGGGGGTGGTGGTGCCGCCTGGGACCAACCCGCCTGCTCCGTCAGCGTCTCCCTCCACGGAGAAGGGCTGCGCTGGCGCTCATGTCTCTCCGGCCTGGTCGTCCTTGCGAGGCATGGGGGAGAACCCTCGGGAGGAGTCAGGCCCCGTGGCCTCGCTGGCTCCGGAGGCACCGGCGTCCGGCTCGGCTGCTGGAGCCTCCGAGGCTCAGGAGCTCCCAGCTTCCAAGGCTATGGTGACAATACCTTCTCCTCCACTTCCTGCTGCGCCGCTGATCCCAAGTCCTTCTTACTCCCCTGACATTTTGGAGCACGCCCTTCTGGAGATGACCCGGCTGCGAGAAGATCTTCAAGGCGCCACCCCCCTCCTGGTGGCCGGGCGTCTGGAGCTAGTTTCTGGCTGGCTCCATTCTGACGTGTTTGTTCGAGCGGCGCTGAGCCAGGCCATGGCGACCTCTGAGAAGGAGAAGCAGGCCGCCGCCCAGGCAGCGGCCACTCGTGAGTCGGTGCTGAAGGACGTCGAGGCCGCCAAGAGTCGCTGCCAGGCGCTGGAGGCCGAGCTGAAGACCTTGCGCAGCAAACGCGCAGAGGAAGCCCGTGGCCATCAGGCGGAGGAGGAGAAGATGAAGGCCCAGGAGGACGCCATCAAGGGTCGCGACGCTGAGCTGGAGCAGTCGGCAAAGGCGCAGGCCATTGAGCGCGGCCGACTGGAGGAGCTGGAAGGGAAGGTGAAGGCGGAGGAAGCCGAACTTGCCGCGAAGGCGAAGGTTCTGGCTGAGGACCGCGCGGCCTTCACGCTTCTCAAGAAGAGGTCTCGCGAGGCTTTGAAGTCACTCTATGAGAAGGGCTTGGAGAGGCCGCTGACCGCCGATGAGGACGGCCCCGCCCAGCTGCTTCCCTACTTGGTTGCCGCGCTTGAGGAGGTTGTGAGCGGCATCGATCCCATGGCCGAGCAAGAAGCCCGCGTTCTTTCCTCAGCTGCGCTGACGCGTGTCTTCAGCCACCTCCATCTTCGCGACCCTACCACTCGCCTTGACGAGCTGCTAGAGCCTGTGCCTGATGAACACTATACAGCCGCTGCCGCGGCCGTGAAAGATCAGGTGGAGGCCCTGCTGAAGAAGTTCCGTGCCTTCACTTCCGCACCTTCGACCGGAGGCGCCACTACTCCTGCAGCTCCGGTCGGCGGCTGTGATGAAGGCGACGTCATCAAGGGAGGAGCGCCTCTCATGGGCATCGGTGGTGCTCAGGGGTGACTTGTGGCTCCTTTCCTGTTTTATTCCTGCAACATGCATCATGCCTCGTCGAGGCGTTAAACTTGCGTTCGGTATTGTGAGAACAATATGTCTTGTAATATTTGCTTGGAGATTTTGGATTTTCTTCCTATGCTTTACGTTCTGCATGGCAGAGCCCGGCCCCGCGCATACCTCAGCTGCGTTGGGTCGTCCGGAGACCAAGACGAGACCATGGAGTGAGGGGCTACGTGACGAGTTAGGCTCCTGAGTCGCGAAGGATCCCTGACGCGCACAGATATAGGAGGACCGAGGGGGGTTTATGTTCTTGGGTAGACGTGCCCCGCGCATACAACCGCCATTGGCCACCGGTAGACAAGGGGAACCAAGAGTGAGGGCTCGTCACCATTAGGCTCCTGAGTCGCGATGCTCAGAGTCCCCCTTGACGTGCAAGAGCAGGGTCCTGCCCCGCGAGGCTCGCCGGGAGGTCGCGCGGACGAACGTTCTAGGATATGGGTTGGGTGGCGTACGCTTGGGCGTGACCCGAGCACAACCCTATGCCCAGCCCCCTTGCGCGACTCTCCCGAGGGAGGGTGTTGCGGTGAGGCCGGACACTGAGCTCAAGGGCTCCCTGAGGTTGAGCGGCCGTGGGGCCCCTCAGTTGTTTATCACTAGCGCGGAGCATAGCACTTCCGCACTTGCACGGGCATAGCCACTCCTCGGCAGTATCGATGGCCAGCGCGGAGCATGGTGCTTCCACTGGTACGTGGGAGGGGACTCCTACTGCGGAGAGCCCCCGGGGCATGTACAGCCCCGCCCTAACACGTGGCTTGCACGGCAGGGCTAGACGAGGTGTGTCTGGGCACTCGTGAGCCAGCGCGGGACTCACGAGGCCCTACCTCAAGGCGGGTTGCGCCTGGTCTTGATTCTTGTTTGCTGTGGTGGTCCTGCTAGGTGGTTAGACAACTTGCGCCGAACGAATCTCCTGAGGTTATCGCGTGAGAAGGCCAAGCACCAATGGCCCCAGGAGGTGACGTGAACGGGGCCGGCCCGCCAGACAGGGCTCAGCCGTTCGATTTATCGACGCTGCAGGGACGGGCCCGAGCACAGACACCGTGCCTAACCTTTCTCACGCGAAGGGTCCTGAAGAAAAACAATCGGCGCATGGCTCCCGTGGTAGGTGACAATGAAGCAGGTGATAGTCATAGATAGATTGAACATGGAAGCAAACTGGCTTAAGTAAATGCAGGGAAGATACACGCCACTGGGTCAGGCCCGAGCACATTAGGGATGATGCAGCCCGAGGGGCGCCCCCAGCAAGGTAAGCTAAAGACATAAAAAGGGATACATGCCACAGGGACGTACCCACATGGCCTGGGAATGATGCAGCCCTGAGGGCGCTCCCAGCTAAATGAACTTGGAAAGTGTTACCTGGTTCTGTTGATGAAGGGGTGTTGAGGCAGCTGAAGATGCGTGGTGCAGGGGTTGCTCCTCACGAGCCACCGAGGCCCTGAGCCTCGGGAGGCTCTGGGGGTCCAGGCGATTCCTTGAGGACCGTCTCCATCTCCGCCAGGACTGCGTGGTGCCTGGCCTCCTGAGCCGCCAGGATGCTCCGCAGGTTGCACTGGAAGGCGGAAGCCACGCTCGGCAGGCCAAAAGGCATGCGAACATAGCTGTGAGGCGGGCCCTCGCAGCGTCCCACACGCGAGGGCCAGAAGAGCTCCTGAGATGCGGCTCTGTTGAGCCCTGGAATGTCGATGCAGACGCGCAACCCGCCATCCTCGCCTGGATGGGGGGCTGCGGCAGGTGGGCGGTGGTCGCCGCACATGGCTCTTGCTTCTTGCAGTTCCTGAGTGCTCTTGGCGATGAACTCTCGAGCGTTGGGCGCTCCTCGCCCGTTGTCTTCCTAAGGAAAACGTGCCGCGAAGCACGCCTCCATGTGGTGCCCGAGCGCCTCCCTCGTGACATTGTCAAGGTCTGAGGCCCTCCAGAAGAGAGAGTCCTGGAGCCCTGCCCGAGGAGGGCACCGGGCGCGCCTTCCTATGCGAGGGGAGAAGGCGCCCCAGGCATGGGCGCTGATCCTGACGAGGTACCACTTGCGGTGCCTTTCTCCTGAGGTTCGGCACGGAGGAGTTGCTTCTTCTTCTTGGGGATGGCTTCAGGGGGGTACTGAGCCGCATTATTGTCGGGGTCTTCGATTGACGCTGCTTGGAAAGCATGCTCGAGGGAGCACACCGCATCTCTTTCTTCGCAGGGGACTATGATGATCCCGCCGCTCCCTGGCATCTTGAGGACGTTGTAGCCGTGGTGCGTAACTGCCATGAACTTGGCCAGGGCTGGATAGCCAACGATGGCATTGTATGGCAGACGGATGTGAGCGACGTCGAAGTCGATGAGCTCGGTAAGGTAGTTGTTGTGTTCTCCGAAGGTGACAGGGGGGCGGACCTGCCCTAATGGCGTGGTGGAACCGTCGGTCACTCCCGAGAAAGGCTTGGTAGGCTGAAGCTGGTCGTAGGGCACTTGGAGGCTGTCGAACGTGTCAATGGACAAGACGTTGAGCCCTGCGCCGCCGTCGATGAGGGTCTTGGTGACTTGCACGTTGCTGATGATAGGCGAACAAAGCATCGGGAGGACGCCAGCGGTTGCCGCGCACTTGAGCTGATCTGCTGAACTGAAGGTGATGGTGCACTTGGACCACCTGAGCGGGCGTGTGGCCTCGAGCCTGAGGAGGACTGCATTCACCTCGCGGGCAAACTGCTTGAACATGCGTTGAGAGGCCGGGGCTTGAGCTCCGCCCAAGATGCAGGCGATAGCACGCGGCTCCTGGAAGCCCCCAGCCCCCTCATCTTGATGGTGGTCGTCGTTCCTTCTTGGTGGCAGCGGCAGCGGAGGAAGCCCGGCATTGCTTGAGGACGGTCCTCGCGAGGCTAATCCCTCCAGGCTACTTCGCGAGGCTGATCCTGCCAGCGGTCTTCACGAGGCCGGTCGCGCCACTCCTGGCGCGGGCCCCGGTCGTCCCAGCGTCCTCCGCCACGTCCTCCTCCTTGGCCGTAGCCTCAGTCGTTGCGCTCGGGGCGTCGACCGAAGCGTCCGTCATGAATGGCCCTGAGCTCTTGATGTCGTTGGTGTTGTGGCTGTGCACGTTGTGGAAGGCGCAGAACAGTCGGCTGCTCTTGGATGACTCGGGCTAGTCCATGCCGCGTTTCGTGTCCTGCTCCGCCGCGAGCACGGAAACTCCCTTGCGCTTCATGTCCTTGGCCTTGGCTTTCTTCTCCTCCGGGTCAGCAGCCGGGAGCTCGAGGAGGGAAAGGCGCCCTTCCTCAGCCCTTGCGCACTTTGTCGCCAGGTTGAACAGCTCCAGGGATGTGCACAGCTCCTCGTGGATCGTGAGCTCCTCCTTCATCTTGACATCGCGGACGCCACCGGAGAACGCAGAGATGATGGCCTCGTCCGTCACCTTGGGGATCTTGAGGCGAACGTTGTTGAAGCGCTGGATGTGCTTCTGGAGGGTCTCCCTGGTTGCTGCTTGACGCGGCGCAGGTCACCCACGGCCGGAGGGCGGTCGCGTGTGCCCTGGAAGTTGGCGACGAAGTGGTCGCGCATCTCGTTCCAGGAGGAGATGGAGCCAGGAGGCAGGTTCACGAGCCATGAGCGCGCGCCATCCTTGAGCGCCATGGGGAACCAGTTCGCCATGACTTTTTCGTCGCCGTTGGCCGCCTCAATGCTCAGCTCGTAGAGCTGCAGGAACTCCGCGGGGTCATGGGTGCCGTTGTAGCGAGGAGGCAAATCCGGCTTGAACTTGCCCGGCCAGGCGACGCTACATAGCTCGGGGGTGAAGGCATGGCAGCCTGCCGTGGTCACCGGGGCTCGCCGCAGAAGTGGAGCTTGATCTTGGAGCCCGCACGCCGCCACGGTAAGCGGTGCAAGGCCCTGCCGAGGCAAGCGATCCTGACGTGGCGGTGCGGGGAGCGGTGGAACGTTCTCCTGCGGCCGAGGGACTTCTTGACAGCTTCTTTCCTCACGCGCGGGTGCTTGGCACGGCGGGTCATGCCGTGGAGCCGCGCGTCTTGGCGCCAGGGCGCCGTCTTAGTGCAGAGGTGGTGGAGGAGCTGCATGAGCCACGTCGCCTGTAGCCGGCGGGTGGCGAGGCAGCGAGAGGGACAGTGCAGGGGAGCCCCCTGCGGCGCTGACGAGCTCGGTGATGCGGTCCAGCCAGTCCTCGTAGAGGTCGTCGACTGGGCGGTAGCGTAGGAGCTCATGTGCCATGAGTAGCGCGGCCCGCATGTCCGTGGGAGCGCGATGGGCGTGAGACAACGAACCAGCGGGGGTCAGTGACGGGGTGGCGGAGCAACCGTCCCGCCGCACCAAGGGGTGCAGTGAGGATGCTTGCTTCTTGTTCCCCGCCGGGCCGGTGGCGGCGTTGGCGGCAGGCGACGGAGAACGACGGGGAGGCCCGCCGACGGGGGCTGTCTGAACGGCACGGGCGGCGAGGGCGGCCCGGCGCTCGGCGAGGGCGCGACGAGCGTCCGACATGGTTGTGGTGGAGCGGCGAAGCACGAATCGATGAGAAGAAGGCTTCGGCGCACCCCTACCTGGCGTGCCAAATGTCAGATTTTGGGTTCCGGCAAAACCCTTAAGGTTCGAACACTGGGGAGCGCGCGAAGATCTCCCCCTCACCGACCACGCCCTCACACGCTTCACGAATTCACGGACTAGCTCGCCGAACCCAAAGAACACAAAGACACAAGATTTATACTGGTTCGGTCCACCGTTGCGGTGTAATACCCTACTCGAGTGTGGTGGTGGTGGATTGCCTCTTGGGCTGAGGATGAACAGTACAAGGGGAAGAACAGCCTCCTGAGAAGAGGTGTTCTTGTGCTTGGTGAGTGGTGTGTGGATGAGGATCGCTCCAGATGAGTTCTGGTCGGTGAGGATCCGATCAGCCCAGGCTGAGTTGCCCTCTACTGTGGTGGCTAGCCCTATTTATATAGGCCCTGGTCCTCTTCCCAAATATTGAGCGGGAAAGGAGCCAACAACGGCCAATTCGAAAGGCGACAGCTAGTACAGCTTATCCTGACAAAAGTAGTCGTCGCATGCCAAAGGCTCTTGTGGTGACGTCGTCTTGGGCTCCATGATGACCCCCATCCTGCCGTCCTGCTGGTCTTGGTATCGTTGCACCGATATGAAAACCTTTGCTTGACGCCTCGGTACTCCTCGCCTGCGCTTGCCCCCTTAGCACCAAAGAGGAAGCAAGGACACTACGCGTGCTGGTGCCCGCCTGGCGCTTGCTGGGGACCGTAGTAATTTCAAAAAAATTCCTACGCACATGCAAGATCATGGTGATGCATAGCAACGAGAGGGGAGAGTGTTGTCTACGTACCCTCGTAGACCGAAAGCGGAAGCGTTAACACAACGCGGTTGATGTAGTCGTACGTCTTCACGATCCGACCGATCAAGTACCGAACGCACGGCACCTCCGAGTTCAGCACACGTTCAGCTCGATGACGTCCCTCGAACTCCGATCCAGCCGAGTGTTGAGGGAGAGTTTCGTCAGCACGACGGTGTGGTGACGATGATGATGTTCTACCGACGCAGGGCTTCGCCTAAGCTCCGCTACGATATTATCGAGGTGTAATATGGTGGAGGGGGGCACCGCACACGGCTAAAAGATCGTTGATCAATTGTGTGTCGAGAGGTGCCCCCTGCCCCCGTGATATAAAGGAGGGGGAGGAGCGAGGCGCGGCCCTCCGAGGGGCGGCGCCAAGTGTGGGGAGTCCTACTAGGACTCCAAGTCCTAATAGGAATTCCCCTTTTCCTTTCCAGGAATGGAGAGAAAGAAAGAGGAAAGAGAGAGGGAGTAGGCCAAGGGCAAGGGGGGGGGGGGGGGGGGCCGACCGCGCCCCTTTCCCCAAGTCCAAGTTGGACCCATGGGGGGCGCCGTGACCTCCATTCCCTTGGCCTGCCTCCTCTATTCCGTATGCGCCCAATAAGGCCCAATACTTCTCCCGCGAATTCCCGTAACTCTCCGGTACTCCGAAAAATACCCGAATCACTCGGAAACCTTTCCCGATGTCCGAATATAGCCTTCCAATATATCGATCTTTACCATCTTCGACAATTTCGAGACTCCTTCGTCATGGGTTCCCCCGGATCTCATCCGGGACTCCAAACAAACTTCGGTTCATCAACTCATCATAACTCATAATACAAACCATCATCGAACGTTAAGCGTGCGGACCCTATGGGTTCGAGAACTATGTAGACATGACCGAGACACCTCTCCGGTCAATAACCAATAGCGGAACCTGGATGCTCATATTGGTTCCCACATATTCTACGAAGATCTTTATCGGTCAGACCGCATAACAACATACGTTGTTCCCTTTGTCATCGGTATGTTACTTGCCCGAGATTCGATCGTCGGTATCTCGATACCTAGTTCAATCTCGTTACCGGCAAGTCTCTTTACTCGTTCCGTAATACATCATCCCGCAACTAACTCATTAGTCACAATGCTTGCAAGGCTTATAGTGATGTGTATTACTGAGTGGGCCCAGAGATACGCTCTCCGACAATCGGAGTGACAAATCCTAATCTCGAAATACGCCAACCCAACAAGTACCTTTGGAGACACCTGTAGAGCACCTTTATAATCACCCAGTTACGTTGTGACGTTTGGTAGCACACAAAGTGTTCCTCCAGTAAACGGGAGTTGCATAATCTCATAGTTATAGGAACATGTATAAGTCATGAAGAAAGCAATAGCAACATACTAAACGATCGAGTGCTAAGCTAATGGAATGGGTCAAGTCAATCACATCATTCTCCTAATGATGTGATCCCGTTAATCAAATGACAACTCATGTCTATGGCTAGGAAACATAACCTTCTTTGATTAACGAGCTAGTCAAGTAGAGGCATACTAGTGACACTCTGTTTGTTTATGTATTCACGCATGTATTATGTTTCCGGTTAATACAATTCTAGCATGAACAATAAACATTTATCATGATATAACGAAATAAATAATAACTTTATTATTGCCTCTAGGGCATATTTCCTTCAGTCTCCCACTTGCACTAGAGTCAATAATCTAGATTACACAGTAATGATTCTTACACCCATGGAGTCTTGGTGCTGATCATGTTTTGCTCGTGGAAGAGGCTTAGTCAACGGGTCTGCAACATTCAGATCCGTATGTATCTTGCAAATTTCTATGTCTCCCACCTGGACTAAATCCCGGATGGAATTGAAGCGTCTTTTGATGTGCTTGGTTCTCTTGTGAAATCTGGATTCCTTTGCCAAGGCAATTGCACCAGTATTATCACAAAAGATTTTCGTTGGTCTCGATGCACTGGTATGACACCTAGATCGGATATGAACTCCTTCATCCAGACTCCTTCATTTGCTGCTTCCGAAGCAGCTATGTACTCCGCTTCACACGTAGATCCCGCCACGACACTTTGCTTAGAACTGCACCAACTGACAGCTCCACCGTTCAATGTAAATACGTATCCGGTTTGTGATTTAGAATCGTCCGCATCAGTGTCAAAGCTTGCATCAACGTAACCATTTACGATGAGCTCTTTGTCACCTCCATAAACGAGAAACATATCCTTAGTCCTTTTCAGGTATTTCAGGATGTTCTTGACCGCTGTCCAGTGATCCATTCCTAGATTACTTTGGTACCTCCCTGCTAAACTTATAGCAAGGCACACATCAGGTCTGGTACACAGCATTGCATACATGATAGAGCCTATGGCTGAAGCATAGGGAACATCTTTCATCTTCTCTCTATCTTCTGCAGTGGTCGGGCATTGAGTCTTACTCAATATCACACCTTGTAATACAGGCAAGAACCCTTTCTTTGCTTGATCCATTTTGAACTTTTTCAAAACTTTGTCAAGGTATGTGCTTTGTGAAAGTCCAATTAAGCGTCTTGATCTATCTCTATAGATCTTGATGCCCAATATATATGCAGCTTCACCGAGGTCTTTCATTGAAAAACTCTTATTCAAGTATCCCTTTATGCTATCCAGAAATTCTATATCATTTCCAATCAGCAATATGTCATCCACATATAATATCAGAAATGCTACTGAGCTCCCACTCACTTTCTTGTAAATACAGGCTTCTCCAAAAGTTTGTATAAAACCAAATGCTTTGATCACACTATCAACGCGTTTATTCCAACTCCGAGAGGCTTGCACCAGTCCATAAATGGATCGCTGGAGCTTGCACA
Source organism: Triticum aestivum (assembly GCF_018294505.1). Classification (NCBI taxonomy): domain Eukaryota; kingdom Viridiplantae; phylum Streptophyta; class Magnoliopsida; order Poales; family Poaceae; genus Triticum; species Triticum aestivum. The sequence continues at coordinate 285,302,005 of NC_057808.1, read as the reverse complement.
CTTTGTTAGCTCCCTTTGGATCGACAAAACCTTACGGTTGCATCATATACAACTCTTCTTCCAGAAATCCATTCAGGAATGCAGTTTTGACATCCATTTGCCAAATTTCATAATCATAAAATGCGGCAATTGTTAACATGATTCGGACAGACTTAAGCATCGCTACGGGTGAGAAGGTCTCATCGTAGTCAATCCCTTGAACTTGTCGAAAACCTTTCGCAACAAGTCGAGCTTTATAGACAGTAACATTACCGTCAGCGTCAGTCTTCTTCTTGAAGATCCATTTATTTTCAATGGCTTGCCGATCATCGGGCAAGTCAACCAAAGTCCATACTTTGTTCTCATACATGGATCCCATCTCGGATTTCATGGCCTCAAGCCATTTTGCGGAATCTGGGCTCACCATCGCTTCTACATAGTTCGTAGGTTTGTCATGGTCTAGCAACATAACCTCCAGAATAGGATTACCGTACCACTCTGGTGCGGATCTTAATCTGGTTGACCTACGAGGTTCAGTAATAACTTGATCTAAAGTTTCATGATCATTATCATTAACTTCCCCACTAATTGGTGTAGGTGTCGCAGAAGCTGGTTTCTGTGATGATCTACTTTCCAATAAGGGAGCAGGTACAGTTACCTCATCAAGTTCTACTTTCCTCCCACTCACTTCTTTCGAGAGAAACTCCTTCTCTAGAAAGGATCCATTCTTAGCAACGAATGTCTTGCCTTCGGATCTGTGATAGAAGGTGTACCCAACAGTCTCCTTTCGGTATCCTATGAAGACACATTTCTCCGATTTAGGTTCGAGCTTATCAGGTTGAAGTTTCTTCACATAAGCATCGCAACCCCAAACTTTAAGATACGACAACTTTGGTTTCTTGCCAAACCATAGTTCATAAGGCGTCGTCTCAACGGATTTCGATGGTGTCCTATTTAGAGTGAATGCAGCCGTCTCTAAAGCATAACCCCAAAACGATAGCGGTAAATCAGTAAGAGACATCATAGATCGCACCATATCTAGTAAAGTACGATTACGACGTTCAGACACACCATTACGTTGTGGTGTTCCGGGTGGCGTAAGTTGCGAAACTATTCCGCATTGTTTCAAATGTAGGCCAAACTCGTAACTCAAATATTCTCCTCCACGATCTGATCGTAGAAACTTTATTTACTTGTTACGATGATTTTCAACTTTGCTCTGAAATTCTTTGAACTTTTCAAATGTTTCAGACTTATGTTTCATTAAGTAGATATACACATATCTGCTCAAATCATCTGTGAAGGTGAGAAAATAACGATATCCGCCACGAGCCACAATATTCATCGGACCACATACATCTGTATGTATGATTTCCAACAAATCAGTTGCTCTCTCCATAGTTCCGGAGAACGGTGTTTTAGTCATCTTGCCCATGAGGCACGGTTCGCAAGTACCAAGTGATTCATAATCAAGTGGTTCCAAAAGTCCATCAGTATGGAGTTTGTTCATGCGCTTTACACTGATATGACCTAAACGGCAGTGCCACAAATAAGTTGCACTATCATTATCAACTCTGCATCTTTTGGCTTCGACATTATGAATATGTGTGTCACTACTATCGAGATTCATTAAGAATAGACCACTCTTCAAGGGTGCATGACCATAAAAGATATTACTCATATAAATAGAACAACCATTATTCTCTGATTTAAATGAATAACCGTCTCGCATCAAACAAGATCCAGATATAATGTTCATGCTCAACGCTGGCACCAAATAACAATTATTTAGGTCTAATACTAATCCCGAAGGTAGATGTAGAGGTAGCGTGCCGACCGCGGTCACATCGACTTTGGAACCATTTCCCACGCGCATCGTCACCTCGTCCTTAGCCAATCTTCGCTTAATCCGTAGCCCCTATTTCGAGTTGCAAATATTAGCAACAGAACCAGTATCAAATACCGAGGTGCTACTGCGAGCATTAGTAAGGTACACATCAATAACATGTATATCACATATACCTTTGTTAACCTTGCCATCCTTCTTATCCGCCAAATACTTGGGGCAGTTCCGCTTCCAGTGACCAGTCTGCTTGCAGTAGAAGCACTCAGTTTCAGGCTTAGGTCCAGACTTGGGTTTCTTCTCCTGAACAGCAACTTGCTTGCTGTTCTTCTTGAAGTTCCCCTTCTTCTTCCCTTTGCCCTTTTTCTTGAAACTAGTGGTCTTATTGACCATCAACACTTGATGCTCCTTTTTGATTTCTACCTCCGCTGCCTTTAGCATTGTGAAGAGCTCGGGAATTGTCTTATTCATCCCTTGCATGTTATAGTTCATCACGAAGCTCTTGTAGCTTGGTGGCAGTGATTGAAGAATTCTGTCAATGATGCTATCATTTGGAAGATTAACTCCCAGTTGAATCAAGTGATTATTATACCCAGACATTTTGAGTATATGCTCACTGACAGAACTATTCTCTTCCATCTTGCAGCTGTAGAACTTATTGGAGACTTCATATCTCTCAATCCGGGCATTTGCTTGAAATATTAACTTCAACTCCTGGAACATCTCATATGCTCCATGACGTTCAAAACGTCGTTGAAGACCCGGTTCTAAGCCGTAAAGCATGGCACACTGAACTATCGAGTAGTCATCAGCTTTGCTCTGCCAAACGTTCATAACTTCTGGTGTTGCTCTTGCAGGAGGCCTGGCACCCAACGGTGCTTCCAGGACGTAATTCTTCTGTGCAGCAATGAGGATAATCCTCAAGTTACGGACCCAGTCCGTGTAATTGCTACCATCATCTTTCAACTTTGCTTTCTCAAGGAACGCATGAAAATTCAACGGAACAACAGCACGGGCCATCTATCTACAATTAACATAGACAAGCAAGATACTATCAGGTACTAAGTTCATGATAAATTTAAGTTTATTAATCATATCACTTAAGAACTCCCACTTAGATAGACATCCCTCTAATCCTCTACGTGATCCATATCAACTAAACCATGTCCGATCATCACGTGAGATGGAGTAGTTTCAATGGTGAACATCACTATGTTGATCATATCTACTATATGATTCACGCTCGACCTTTCGGTCTCCGTGTTCCGAGGCCATATCTGCACATGCTAGGCTCGTCAAGTTTAACCTGAGTATTCCGCGTGTGCAACTGTTTTGCACCCGTTGTATTTGAACGTAGAGCCTATCACACCCGATCATCATGTGGTGTCTCAGCACGAAGAACTTTCGCAACGGTGCATACTCAGGGAGAACACTTTTATCTTGAAATTTTAGTGAGAGATCATCTTATAATGCTACCGTCAATCAAAGCAAGATAAGATGCATAAAAGATAAACATCACATGCAATCAATATAAGTGATATGATATGGCCATCATCATCTTGTGCTTTTGATCTCCATCTCCGAAGCACCGTCATGATCACCATCGTCACCGGGGTGACACCTTGATCTCCATCGTAGCATCGTTGTCGTCTCGCCAACTATTGCTTTTATGACTATCGCTACCGCTTAGTGATAAAGTAAAACAATTACATGGCGATTGCATTTCATACAATAAAGCGACAACCATATGGCTCCTGCCAGTTGCCGATAACTCGGTTACAAAACATGATCATCTCATACAATAAAATATAGCATCATGTCTTGACCATATCACATCACAACATGCCCAGCAAAAACAAGTTAGACGTCCTCTACTTTGTTGTTGCAAGTTTTACGTGGCTGCTACGGGCTTAGCAAGAACCGTTCTTACCTACGCATCAAAACCACAACGATAGTTTGTCAAGTTGGTGCTGTTTTAACCTTCGTAAGGACCGGGCGTAGCCACACTCGGTTCAACTAAAGTGAGAGAGACAGACACCCGCCAGTCACCTTTAAGCATCGAGTGCTCGCAACGGTGAAACCAGTCTCGCGTAAGCGTACACGTAATGTCGGTCCGGGCCGCTTCATCTCACAATACCGCCGAACCAAAGTATGACATGCTGGTAAGCAGTATGACTTATATCGCCCACAACTCACTTGTGTTCTACTCGTGCATAACATCAATGCATAAAACCAGGCTCTGATACCACTGTTGGGGAACGTAGTAATTTCAAAAAAATTCCTACGCACACGCAAGATCATGGTGATGCATAGCAACGAGAGGGGAGAGTGTTGTCTACGTACCCTCGTAGACCGAAAGCAGAAGCGTTAACACAACGTGGTTGATGTAGTCGTACGTCTTCACGATCCGACCGATCAAGTACCGAACGCACGGCACCTCCGAGTTCAGCACACGTTCAACTCGATGACGTCCCTCGAACTCCGATCCAGCCGAGTGTTGAGGGAGAGTTTCGTCAGCACGACGGCGTGGTGACGATGATGATGTTCTACCGACGCAGGGCTTCGCCTAAGCACCGCTACGATATTATCGAGGTGTAATATGGTGGAGGGGGGCACCGCACACGGCTAAAAGATCGTTGATCAATTGTCTGTCGAGAGGTGCCCCCCTGCCCCCGTATATAAAGGAGCAAGGGGGAGGCCGCCGGCCAAGGGAGGAGAGGCGCGCCAGGAGGAGTCCTACTCCTACCGGGAGTAGGACTCCCCCCCTTTCCATGTTGGACTAGGAGAGGAAGGGGGAAAAGGTGGAGGGGAGGAAGGAAGGGGGGCGCCGCCCCCCTCTCCTTGTCCTATTCGTACTGGAGGGGGAGGGGCGCGCGGCCCTGCCCTGGCCTCCTCTCCTCTCTTCCACCTAGGCCCAATAAGGCCCATTAAGTTACCGGGGGGTTCCGGTAACCTCCCGGTACTCCGGAAAAATCCCGATTTCACCCGGAACACTCACGTCACTGGAACCTCGCGAGGTTTGCCTTGCCTTGATCTCTCCGCCCCTCGCGAGCTAGTCTGGTGAGGCCGCTCACGAGGAGGTCTTGTGTCGTCCGCCTCGCGAGGCTTGGCCCCTCGCGAGGGTCTTGAAAGCTTGTTGGTGAAGATGGGTCGTACGGGCCTGCTTGTAGAGCCACGCCGTGGGCCACGGGCAGGAAAGTCTGGGGACCCCCGTTCCCAGAACGCCGACAGTCGCTTATTGGAGCAGCGGGTCGGTCTCGATTTTCTGCGCCCCCGATGGCCGGCTTGGTTGAGCGGCGCGGCCAAGCCCCGACCCCGCCCCTTTATAAGAAGGGGAGGGGGATGGGACCCCTCAATCTTTCATCATCCATCTCCTTCCACCTTGGCTCCTTTCTTTCTTCTACTATGACGAGAGGGCGTACCCGCACTTCGACGATGGCGATAAGGGTCTCCGCTCAACAGCGCGCCCCTCCTTCCCAAGAGCTCGTGGCGGTGGAGCCGGCCAAGAGAGGAAGTGGGAGGGGGCGAGGCCGAGGCCGCCGTGGCGCTCAGGGGAGAGGAGGACGGGGCGGTGCATCGGCCTCGCCTCCGCCAGCGGTCCCTCCCCCAATGGAGGGCCACGTCGGGGACCAGCCCCGCAAGTTTTTTATCAGGCTGCACCGGCCAGTGCGCCGTCGTCTTCGTCTCCCTGCCCCATTCGCTCGGGAGATGGAGCTTGATCCACCACAGACTCTGAGGTTACATATGAGGGGCTGCGGGAATGGCGGCACGCGGGTTGACGTCGACTTTCCTGCCCCTCATGTCATGTATCTCCGTCGCGGATGGAAGACCTTCGCCCGTGTCCACAGCCTGACAGAGGGACTCGTTATCTACTTCAAATTAATGGAGAACAGCCTGCTCTCCGTCAAGGTCTTTGGGGACTTTGGAACTCGCCTAAAGTGCTGCCTGGAGAGCTCCTCCGATGACGAAGACTCCTCCTCAAGCGGAAGTGACGAGGAGGACAGCGACAGCGACGACGAGGGTAGCGGGCGGGAGGATGACGGGTCCGACTAGGTGTCGGGCACACCGTTCCTGGGGGACGCCGGCAGCACCATCATCTGCATCGCCAGCTCCTTGAACTTCTCGGGGTTGTCGCCTTGGGCGGCTGGCGTTGGAGGGACGGGGAAGACGAAGAAGGCGGGTGGCGGGCCATCAAGTCGGAGTACGCAGGCACCGATGCCTTTGTCGCGTATTGCCGGCCCGCTGTCTCATCTTTCGGCTCTTCTCCTGGCACCATCATCACCAACCCTCTTCTGGACAGCCGCTGGGATGTTCTTTTGGTGTCTTCTGCTGCTCGTACCTCACCTACGTGCCCCTTTTGCCCTTCCGCCATCTTGTTCCGTTTCCTGAGGAGAGGGACAAGAAAGGGATTACGAGCATCTTATCTCTTTTTAGTTTTTAAGCCTACGGGCCTTTGTAAGATTTGAATCTCGTAATCCCCTTGCTCATGTGTGCATTCCGTACGAATTGTACTCGTTATCAACGTATTAATGAGGAGAAGGGTGTTTGCCGGGTTTTGTTTGCGCGTGGGCGAGGGCCACACCAAGGAACGAGTCCTCGTTATCTTAAGATAAACACTGTACCCAGGCAACAGGCCTTGCCGTCTTCCTGCTCTATAGCTCGATTACACTCACGCCCTTGGTGGAGGTAGGGGCTGAATAGGATTAGGCCCTTCCCTCGCTCTCTTCCCATTGTGTTACAACCAAGTTCCGGCCCAAAGTAAGGTTTTCGGACACGGGACATAGGGAGCAATCATGGTATGAGAGCGATCGAAGTCTCGTACGTTCAAGTTTCATACGAAGGCACAGAGTGGGGGGAAAAGACTTATCTGATGTCGCAGCCCCCGGCAACTTTGGCTTGCCGTGATCAGATCCTTAGACTTGCAGCCCCCGGCAACCTTGGCTTGTCGGGGTCGGGGCATCGACCTATTCTCCTTCTTCCAAAATAGCTCAGCAGAAAATGTCCACGCACACTGCGAACCAAGAAGGACGGGAAGGAACAGAGAGATGCATACTCGACCTCTATGCTAAGGGTTAGTCGCCGCCAAGCACTATCAACCCTAACACAGAGAGAGACTCAACCTAGCATGCATGCTAAAACTTAGGGCACCGGCGCTTCATTTATTTATGCTCGGGGTCTGCGCCTGGCTTTGTACAAAGGGTTACATACCTTCCCGGCAAATCTTGCACAAAAGGTGGTTTGCCGGGGGGCCCGGCAACCGCGCCTTACTGGTAAAACTTGCGAAGATGTTCGATGTTCCAGGAGTTGCTCACTGGAATACCATCTTCGGTCTCCAGGCGAACTGCGCCAGGCCTGGTGACTCGTATTACCCGATAAGGGCCTTCCCACTTCGGCGTCAACTTGTTGGAATTCTTGGCCGACTGGACACGCCGAAGAACAAGGTCGCCTTCCTCAAAGCTTCAGGCATGAACCTTGCGGCTATGGTAGCGACGCAAGGCTTGCTGGTAGCGCGCTGCTCTCACAGCCGCCCGAAGACGATCTTCCTCGAGGAGCGTTGCGTCATCTTGCCGCAATTGCTCTTGCTCAAGCTTGTCATAAGCGAGCACTCGAGGTGACCCGTATGTGTGTTCCGTGGGGAGAACTGCTTTCGCCCCGTATACCAGGGCAAAGGGTGTCTGGCCAGTGGCTCAATTTGGCGTCGTTCTGATCGACCAAAGAACCGCCAGCAACTCATCAATCCAGTGCCTTCCACTCTTGTGTAGCCTGTCAAAAGTCTTTGTCCTCAGGCCTCGCAGTACTTCAGCATTTGCCCTCTCCACCTGGCCGTTGCTCTGTGGGTGTGCCACGAAAGCGAAATAGACCTTGCTGCCGAGGTCTTGGATGTATTGCATGAAGGTGCGGCTTGTAAACTGCGTGCCGTTGTCGGTGATGACTCTGTTTGGCACACCAAAACGGCAGACTAGCCCCTTGAAGAACTTGACGGCCGACTGTGCTGTCACCTTCCTCACTGCTTCCACCTCTGGCCACTTTGTGAACTTGTCGATTGCAACGTACAAGTACTCAAAGCCCCCGACAGTGCGGGGGAAGGGGCCCAGTATGTCGAGCCCCCAGACTGAAAATGGCCAGGAGAGAGGGATTGTTTGAAGGGCTTGAGCTGGTTGATGAAGCTTCTTAGAATGGAACTGACACGCTTCACACTTGGTTACTAGTGCGGTTGCATCGTGGAGGGCAGTGGGCCAGAAGAAACCTTGCCGGAATGCCTTGCCGGCAAGGGCCCTCGACCCTATGTGGGAGCCACATATGCCTCTGTGTATCTCCGCCAATAGCTCCAGTCCCTCCTCCCAGGGGATGCATTTCAATTTCACACCGTTCGGCCTTTTTCTGTACAGAACGTTGTCAACGAACTGATACATGGCAGACCGACGGGCTAGTTTCTCCGCTTCTTCCTGCTCCTCGGGAAGCTCCCCTATTTGGAGGAATCGAACGGTATGCTGTGCCCATGCCGGAGCCTGAGGCTCGACGGCAAGGACCAAAGGCATCTCCTCTGCCATGGGAATGGCTGTCTCTACGGCCAGGGCTTGACGTCCTGCCGGAGTCTGCCGTTGTCCCATGGCAGGCTCAGTGTCCATGGCAACATCCTTGCTGGCGGCTCCTGGGAGCTCGGCGGGAAAGTACTTGTCGGGGCCTGATTTCCTCCGCTTGTTCTACTCTGTCGATGGTTCAACAGATGGTTGAGTTAACCGAAGCACAAAAGTACCTGGTTCCACAGGTAGTTTGAGGGCAGCGCACTTCGACAGGTAGTTGGCGACGTCGTTCTCCAATCGGGGAACATGCTCCACTTGTATACCGTCAAAACGCTCCTCCAGCTTCCTCACCTCATCTATGTAGGCCTCCAGCAATGGGCTTTGATAATCTTTGTTAACATGCTTGACGACAAGCTGTGAGTCACACCTGACGATGAGCTACTTGATCCTGAGGTCTGCCGCGATCCTAAGACCGGCAAGCAATGCCTTGTATTCATCAGTGTTGTTCGTTGACATCTCCCTGGGAAAGTGCATCTGGATTACATACTTGAGGTGCTCTCCGGTGGGTGCAACGAGCAGCACACCAGCACCGGCGCCTTGCAGCAAGAAAGCCCCGTCAAAGTACATAATCCAGTTGCGGCTTGTTTCCTTGCCGGGGAGAGTGGTCTCCTGGATCTCTTCATCAGGCGTTGAGGTCCATTCTGCAATGAACTTCGCCAAGACTCTACTCTAGATTGTCGAAGTACTTTCAAACTTCAAACCAAAGCTCGACAGTTCCAAGGCCCATTCCACAATCCTCCCAGTTGCGTCTGGGTTATGCAATATCCGTTGCAGCGGGAGGCGGGTGACGACGGTGATTTTATGTGCTTGGAAGTAATGACGCAGCTTCCTCGAGGCCATAAGGAGGCCGAAGAGCAATTTCTGCACACCGGAGTACCTTGACCTAGCCCCCTGCAAGAGGGAGCTGACAAAGTAAACCGGGTGCTGCATCATCTTCTTGTTTTGCACTACTTCATTTGATTGCGCGGGCCCTGTCCCGCCGGCGCCAGACTCTGCCGGGGGCCTTGCCGGCACCAGGCCCTGCCGGGGGAAGCTCTGGCTTGCCATCCGCTAATCCTGCCGTTGCCACTGCCTCTTCATTGACCTCCCTCTGCGCCACTAGCGCGCGCTGACCACTTGGTTTGTTGCCGCTAGATATAGCAGCAACGGCTCTTGTGGTTTAGGCGCAACCAGTATCGGTGTAGAGGAGAGGTATTTCTTCAAATTCTGCAGTGCTGCTTCGGCCTCTGGGGTCCATTCCATTGGGCCCGCCTTTTTCAAGATTTTGAAAAAGGGAAGGGCATGCTCAGTAGACTTGGAGATGAATCTGCTCATGGCGGCAACGTAGCCAGTGAGCCGACGCACATCCTTGATCCGCTTAGGTGCCTCAATCTGCTCAATGGCCTTGATCTTATCTGGATTCGCCTCGATCCCCGCTGCGACACAAAGAACCCGAGAAGTTTGCCGGACGGAACACCGAAGACACACTTCTTAGGGTTCAGCTTGAGGTTGATCTTGCGCAAATTTGCAAACGTCTCTTCTAAATCTTGTATGAGTGTTGCCTTGTCCTGGGTTTTGACCACTATGTCATCCATATAAGCTTCCATATTTCTATGTACCTGGGGCTCAAAACCAATTTGGACTGCCCATGCAAACATTGAGCCAGCACTCTTCAACCCGAAAGGCATTCGTAAAAAACAATAAGTACCACATGGGGTGATGAATGTTGTCTTCTCTTCATCTTCTCTCGTCATGAAGATATCGTGGTATCCTTAGTAGGTGTCGAGGAATGATAACAAGTCGCACCCGGCCGTGGAGTCAACAATCTGGTCAATGCGCGGCAATGTGAAAGGGTCCTTCGGACAAGCCTTATTGATATCTATGTAATCAATACACAACCTCCACTTCCCATTTGCCTTGCGCACCACCACCGGATTGGCTAACCACGTCGGATGAAGTACTCCCCTCACCAAGCCTGTCGCTTCTAACTTCCTGATCTCCTTCGTGATGAACTCATGCCGTTCCAAAGCTTGCTTCCTGACCTTCTGCTTGACGGGTCGCACGTGGGTACAGACAGCAAGATGGTGCTCAATCACCTCCCTGGGAACGCCGGAGATGTCGGATGCTTGCCATGCAAACACATCGACATTCGCCTGTAGGAAAGTGACGAGCACGCTTTCCTTTTTGCTGTCGAGGGTGGAGCTTATGGTGAAAGCCCCTCCCGTGCCATCCTCCTTGATGGACACCTTCTTGGTCTCTGGCGGTGTAGCCCTGGATTTCTTGCTCTTGCCGGTGGAGCTCCCTACCACGTCCTCGACGGGAGCACAGCACTCCGAAGAGGTGCTCTTGCCGGAGTGGGTGCAAGAGGTCTTGCCGGTCTTCTTCCCTCCCAGGGCTTCGGTGGCAGGAGCAAGTGCCTTGGCGGCAGTCGCTGCAACTGCCTCCCAGTAGAGTTGGTCAGCGCAGATTAGTGCATCCTTCTTGTCGGAGGGGACGGTGATGATGGTCATCGGCCTAGGCATCTTCAGCGTGTTGTAGGCGTAATGTGACGCCGCCATGAACTTGGCTAGTGCCGGGCGGCCGAGGATCCCGTTGTATGGCAAGGGAATCTCGGCTACATCGAAAAAAATCCTCTCTGTCCTGCAGTTCAACTCGCCTCCAAACGTCAAGGGCAGCGTGACCTTACCCTTCGGCTGACTCCTTCCCGGGTTGACCCCTTGAAACGTGCCTGTCTCTTCGAGGTCTCCATCAGGAATCTGCAGTCTTTTGATCACAATGGGCGAGATCAAGTTCAGACCGGCCCCGCCATCCACTAGCATCTTCGTCACCTTGAGGTTGCGTATCGTCGGTGAAACCAACAACGGCAAACACCCGACCGCAGTCGTGCGATCAGGGTAGTCCTCGGTGTCAAAAATGATAGGCGTGCTGGACCATTTCAGTGGCTTCTGAGCGTCGAATGATGGCTCTACTGCTGTGATCTCACGCGCCCATTGCTTGAGCTGGCGGTGAGAGGTGTGCAGCGAGGCGCCGCCGTCGACGCACATGGCCTCCGTAGCTTTCTGGAACTCATGCTCACCGGACTCGTCGTCCTCGTCATGATCATCATCTTCCTGCTTCTTGTCGCGGCCCCGAGTGGGCCTCTCTTGCTGGTTATCCTTGCCGCGGCGACCTCCTTGGCCGCCACGCTTCTTGCCGGATCCCTCGGCACCAGCTTGACCCTTCTCCTTGTCTCGCCTCTCATACTCAGCTTTTTGCTTCTTAGCAAGCAGCTCAACTTGCCAGCAGTTCTGGAGATCGTGGCCCTTGGTGCGGTGGATCTTGCAGTACTACTTGTCGGAGCCTCCCGGCTTGTCGGCAGCCGCCAAGGCCCGGCAAGCGGCGCACCCGGCAATTTCCTTGCCGGGGTCGTCTGCCTTAGCCTTCTTGGTAGCGCCGGTATCGTCGGATCCCTCCACGGCAAGCACGGTCTTGCCCTTGCGCTTCCTGTTGCGGCGCCGGCCCTTCTTCATCGGGGCGGCTGTGTCTTCGTCTGTGGAGTCGGTTTCCGCACCAGCGCCCTCGCCAGGGTACTTCCTCCCCTCTTCAGCTCGAGCACATCTATCGGCCAGAACATAAAGTTCGACCACATCTTTGACCTTGTTCATCGCCAGCTCTTCACACATCTTGCGGTTGCGCACATTCTGATGGAATGCGCTGATCATGGCGGCGGAATGAACATCCGGGATGTTGTACTGCACCCGGCTGAACCTCTGTATGTACTTGCATAGGTTTTCACCTTCCTTCTGGGGGTTGATATGCAAATCGCTTGCCTGGCCATGAGCTTGGTGGCCTCCAATGAAGGAGCCAACGAACTCATGACACAAATCCGACCAAGAAGAAATGGAATCCGCCAGCAAGTGCATCAACCATGACATGACATTGGGTTTAAGTGCCAACGGGAAGTAATTGGCAAGCACCTTGTCGTCGCGAGCTCCAGCAGCTTGCATCACGATGGTGTAGATGCTGAGGAACTCCAACGGGTGGGTCTTGCCGTTGTACTTCTCGCCAACGTCGGGCTTGAATGTGCGGTGGGAGGGCCACTAGAACTGCCGCAGCTCACGGGTAAAGGTTGGACAACCACCTTGTAGTGTAGGCCGTCAGAGCCTCCCGGTGTTGGGTGGTCCATAATGGGCCCCACCCGCCTGTCTGACTGGTGGCGTGCTTCGTGCCAGCGCTCGATGGTGGTTCGAGCGTCTTCGTGGGCTCGCTCCTGAAGAACTTGGCGCTGATCGCGGTGGGTCCGTGGGTCGGACGACGCTATGGAAATATTATCACATGCATCATCACGACGGCCCGACACCCGCGGTGGCTGGCATGGGGGAGGAGAGTGCACCGTGGCCGCAGCACCTCCAGTCCTTCCACCACTGGCGTGCGGTGGCTCGACGGAGCACCGGCCTGAGGGCCCCACTGGTCACGGCTCATCTTTGTTGGCAACGCCGACAAGGCTCCGGATGGTGGCTCTCCACTCGTCGAGCTTTTCCGCAGTAGGAGGAAAGTCGAGGAGAAACTACGCGCGTGCTAAAGCTTCTGCTGGCGTGGGTGGCGACGAAAGCTGCGTGGACCGTGACGCGCTCCGACTTCTAACCACGTTAGAAGGAGCACTATCATGGCCTTGCGGCTGCGCGCCATTTTCGCCAGCGCCTCAGCGTGCATGCTGGCCTTCTACGTCCCGCGAATGAGGCACATGACTCTTCCCACGGTGGCGCCCGGGGTCACCAGCGTGGTGACGCTGCTCGTCGCACACAACCTTGGAAGCGCGCATCATGGGCGCCGGTGTAGGCATCTTGGAAGTCGCCGCGCCACCGATGGGTGGCACGACGCCGCCCCTGGAGGGCCTCGCACCGCCTGCGGGGGCCCCGGCTCCGTCTTTGGATTTGGCGGCGTGTGGCCCGTCGTCTCGCGCACGAATGACGCCGCTCGCCAGGCTTTGACTGCCTGAGCGATGTGTGTTCGCGGGCCCCGCCTCGGCTTCCGTCCGCGACCGCCTCACCACTCGCCCGCACTGGTACGGGCCGTTCGGCCCCCGATGAACCGCTCGCCGTGATCGTCTTCTTCTTGGGAGCCATAGCGATGAAGATCTGCTAAACCAACTGCTAGACCAGATTTTCACAACTGCGCCCCCTACCTGGCGCGCCAAAGATGTCGGGGGAAACGACACCTATGGAATCATTGGGATCCCTTCTACGGTTGGCGGGCACGGGGTTGTGCAAAGAGCGGGTCTGGTAGTCAGCACAAAGATCGTTTACCCAGGTTCGGGCCACAAAGATGCGTAATACCCTAGTCCTGCTTTGGTGTATATTTGAGTGTTCTTGAGCTCTCGAACTAGCTGTGGTTCGTGTGTAGTCCAAAAGATCCGAATCCTTCTCCAGTATGCCTCGGGCCTCCTTTTATAGACGAAAGGGGTCGCCACAGTGGCACACAGGAGGTGGAAAGGTATACAGTGTACAAGCTTATCGCCTGCCATTACGGGACAAGGCGCATTAAATGCGCTCCTTAGGTGTCCCGTCGCTTTATTGGGGACGGAACGAGGCCCGTGCCGTCCGTTGCCGCTCTGCCTCGCTCCGACACGCGTCCAGGCCATCGAGGCATGCAGCGCCACGTAGGTTGGCTGGCTGCTAAGATGGCGTGGTGGTAGGGTCTTCACGAAGATCTGCATGCCACCATGTAGGTGCTTCCTGAGTTGGCCTGGAGGCTGCACGTCGCCATGCAGGTGCCTGCCCAGCTGGTTGGGCTGGCCGCTGTATGGGAACGGCGGTGGGATCTTGGCAGACGTGGGCCTAGCTATGGCCCCGCAGGTGTCCTCGGCAAGGGTCTTGCCGGGGCCTCGGCAAGGGTCTTGCCGGGGCATCGCGGTTGTCCCCGACAAGATGGATTTCCTCGGCCAGGATCTTGCCGAGGATCATCGTCTTCTGGTCCTCATCTGATCTTGTGTGCTTATGATCTTCACAAAGATCTGCATGCCACCATGGAGGTGCCTCCCGAGCCTTGGTTCCAATGTGGTTGATGGCGTTGGAACCCTTGGGCTCAAGGGTGGCGCGCTCTGCTGGCGTCGGGCAAGTTGCCCCGGCAAGGCTCTTGCCGGGGCTGCCGGGGCCGCCCCGGCAATGGTCTCGCTAGGGGAGTCCACCTCGCCCTCTTGCTCTTTGTGTCTCTGGTCTTGGCGTTGCTTTGGTTGTCTTGCGCCTTTGGCTTCCCTCCTCTACCCTACTTAGTGTGGCCGCGGGCGCGGCTCTGACTGCCCGTGCACAAGTTAAGGGGTAAAAAGGAGAGCCCCTACTTTTGTACACCGACACACCGTCGCGACACTATGCGCTGATCTAGTCCTCACCCATCTACCATTAGCTATTCCAAGCATGCCAATCAACGACTAAAGCTTCGACGTCGACCCCTACCTGCGTTACATCTTCATCGAGGAGAACGAGCCAGAGCAGGTCGGAGAGCAAGAGCTTCATCGGCCGGTGCAGGCACCATGGCCCATCAATAGCGGTATCGCCGTGAGAGTCCTTGGGTGCACAATCGACATATTGCAGAGGAAGTGTGATGAGAAGTTTGGCATCCACCATGCAAAAGATCTAGAGCTGCTCGGTGGCATGATCGACGACCCACCCGAAGAGCCACCGTCACCAGTGCTCAGCGAGAGCCTGATGCCCCGCAAGGAATGGGCAGAGGACCTCTGCGATTCAGTCAAGACACAGCCAGCCTAGGGCTTCATCATTGCCGGCGGCGGCCATGCCAACCTCGATCCCGACGATGTGGTGTCCAGGCTCGAGTGCATCCTTGGCGGAGTTGACGTCCTCGATGAAGTAGAACATCGCCAATGTGGTATCTTGAGGATGCAGGTGATGGACGGAATTTGCTACCAGGCCAGAGACATGGAAATGGAGTGGTTCCGCGGAGATGTCTTGTGCGCTATTGCACGCTGTCAAGCTCTTCTGGAAGAGGCCCAGCAGCCCCAAGAGCCTCCCAGCGCCAGCAGCTCTATAGGCAGAGGCGGGTCGGGATACTTGGAATGAACGGCCGCAAGGGTGCTATGCTGATCATGGAGTCCGAGAAGACCGTCGTCGGAAGGCCGCCAGCTCAGCCTTTAGCCTATATTTTATTATAATTGTATACATATGTAGGTCGTAAGTGTTTTGGGCGTTGCCGCATGTGGCATTTTAAATTATCCTGAATATGTAAGACAATTATTAACCGTTAACATTGTAAATTTGCCTCAATGGCGAGCAGAGCGCGCATAGGGACGCCAGAGCAGAGCGGGCCACGACCGCCTCAATGGCGAGCAAAATGCGCGGACGAACGCGACCAGAGCGCGCCGCGGCCGCCTCAACGACGAGCAGAGCACGCCGCAGTCGCCTGAACGGCGAGCAACCACGTGGTCAACCTTCTGGCACCCCGTGGGAGGCGCGACGACGCATCCATCGGACGCGATGGTGATATCTTGACCGTGTGTGATAGTGGGCAGACACGTACACATACATCCAAGAACGCGAGCCCACGTACGCCATCCAGCGATCGTTTCGGGCTTCCAATGCGTGGCATACGGTTGATCCATAGGAACCGTTTGCAATGAGCCAGAACAAGAAAAACGGGCTTCGAGCCCAGAACCATCAGTAAATTTTGACCTTGTTTCTCGTCACATTGCAGATTACAACACAATAAGTAATTGCAAATCTGTTCACACCGATCAAACCAAAATGTGTTCACACTTAGCACCGGGCTATAAAAACTACCCACTCAAAAATTACATGACAGTTCCTCTCCTCATCACCCACAAAACTGGTCTTTCTTGTCAAGTCGTTCCGCCATGACCGGCAGGAGGAGTTTCGGGTGGACATATAACTACGGAACAAAGACCAAGGCCACGGAAGCACTAGGGAGGTCCCGCCGCTACGCGGCAGCCGTAGCAGAGATGTCCCAGCGCGCCGCGGAGCCCTCGAACAAGCTCTCACCGGAACGCGAGGGCTCTCATAAGCGCACTCGCCGCATTGGCGATCGCGACGAGCTAGCGTTGCTGAAGTCCTTGGCCAGCGACGACGACATTCTCGCTAGCCTCATTAAGCAGCAGGAGCTGGTCGACGGCTTGATGGAGCTGCTCGAGATCATCGATGCCTCGGTTGAGAAGGCGACCGGCCTCGTCGAGCAATTCATGGGTGACAATGCGAAGCTCCTCAAGGCGCTCGCCGAGAGGGAGGAGAAGGCCGTCGGCTGGAAGATGCTGCATGAGCAGAGTAGTGCCTCGGGGATGACACTGAAAGTGGTCATCGAGGAACTGATGGGTGACTTGAGGAAGCTCTGGATCAAGTGCGAGCAGGAGGTGGAGGAATCCGTGGCTGCTGTCAAGCAAAGTCGTGAGGAATTGAAGAAGGAGCTGGAGGATGTCATCGCCCGGCGATCCATCGAGGAGTAGAGACAGTAGCGACCCAGGTTGTTGTTTGTGATTTCCTTCTTCTCTTGCCCCCGTGTCTTCCGGGCTTTGCTGCATGTGGCATTTTAAATTATCCACAATATGTAAGACAATTATTATCCGCACCATTGTAAATTTGTCGTCGTATTATTATCCATTGCCATTTTATTCATCGTCGTATTATCCATTGCCATTTTATTTGTCATCGTATTATCCTTTTCCCTATGTGGCATTTTAAATTAGGCCGGAATACGAGTTGAAAACATGAACAAAGCAAATGCTAACGTTGAGCGAGGCCATGGGATCACAAGCAAACACCCTCCATCCAGGTGCTTTAATTAACCGCGTGTTAAACAGCGGCTCGGCCGCCATTAATGGAGAGGTTGTGAGCGAGGTGGGCGGCTGGTGGATGGAGGTCAAAGAGCTCGCTTCCCGGTGAGCATGGGCGGCCTTGCTACTTGCACGTGTCCCTCGAGCCTGCGAGGTGGACAGGATGCACTCGTCTCGTCGAGCCTGCGCGGCGGACTGCTCGCACGCGTCCTGTCGAGCCTGCATGGCGGACTTCTCGTGCTCGTCCTGTCTAATCAAACAGCTGCACGCACGCCATCGAGTATGGTTAAATTTTGGCACAAAATACAAAGATGACCAATGAATGAGGACGGAGGTAGTACTATCCCATAAGAAAAGATTAACGTGTCAGCTATTTGTTTCAAAAGGACTTCGTTGGCTATTAATGTGCGCGCCTTGTCTCAAATTGGACGATTTTTTTACCACGACATATATGTGCCATGTCATGAAACCATGCCAAGGTTTCATATTTTTTGGATGAGTTTTCGATTTAGTGGAATTAAAAACCGAGATTCTCAATGTTTGAGGATGACGAGACATTTGTAATTCATTCCCATTCCTTCAATGAGACCTAAACATGCACCCAATGACAAAAAACAACAACAAGAACAACAAAGCCTTTAGTCCCAAACAAGTTGGGGTAGGCTAGAGGTGAAACCCATAAGATCTCGCAACCAACTCATGGCTCTGGCACATGGATAGCAAGCTTCCACGCAACCATGTCCATAGCTAGCTCTTTGGTGATACTCCAATCCTTCAGGTCTCTCTTAACGGACTCCTCCCATGTCAAATTCGGTCTACCCCGCCCTCTCTTGACATTCTCTGCGTGCTTTAGCCATCCACTATGCATTGGAGCTTCTGGAGGCCTGCGCTAAATATGCCCAAACCATCTCAGACGATATTGGACAAGCTTCTCTTCAATTGGTGCTACCCCAACTCTATCGCGTATATCATCATTCCGGACTCGATCCTTCCTCGTGTGGCCACAATCCATCTCAACATACGCATCTCCGCCACACCTAACTGTTGAACATGTCGCCTTTTAGTCGGCCAACACTCAGCGCCATACAACATTGTGGGTCAAACCGCCGTCCTGTAGAACTTGCCTTTTAGCTTTTGTGGCACTCTCTTGTCACAGAGAATGCCAGAAGCTTGGCGCCACTTCATCCATCCGGCTTTGATTCGATGGTTCACATCTTCATCAATACCCCCATCCTCCTGCAGCGTTGACCCCAAATACCGAAAGGTGTCCTTCTGAGGTACCACCTGGCCATCAAGACTAACCTTCTCCTCCTCACACCTAGTAGTACTGAAACCTCACATCATGTACTCGGTTTTAGTTCTACTAAGCCTAAACCCTTTCAATTCCAAGGTTTGTCTCCATAACTCTAACTTCCTATTTACCCCCGTCTGACTATCGTCAACTAGCACCACATCATCTGCAAAGAGCATACACCATGGGATATCTCCTTGTATATCCCTTGTGACCTCATCCATCACCAATGCAAAAAGATAAGGGCTCAAAGCTGACCCCTGATGCAGACCTATCTTAATCGGGAAGTCATCAGTGTCGACATCACTTGTTTGAACACTTGTCACAACATTATCGTACATGTCCTTGATGAGGGTAATGTACTTTGCTGGGACTTTGTGTTTCTCCAAGGCCCGCCACATGAGATTTTCGCGGTATCTTATCATAGGCCTTCTCCAAATCAATGAACACCATATGCAAGTCCTTCTTTTGCTCCCTATATCTCTCCATAAGTTGTCGTACCAAGAAAATGGCTTCCATGGTCGACCTCCCAGGCATGAAACCAAACTGATTTTCCACCCATTTTACTTCACTGGAGCATGTGCTTGTAGTTAAAATTTAAATTATGGACTACATTAAATGCCTAGAAAACTCAATTAATATATAAAATGGCCAAACGAACCCTGAATAGTTTCAAATTTTAGCACGACACTCCTGTTATTCTATGTTGCCAATAGAAAACAAAATTCAAGGTGAGAAGAGGCAGCGATTATTGTTTCGCCTACAAGAGGGGCATGTTTCCCTACCGGAACCACGAGGGTTGCAAGAACCTTCGGTTTGTAAGAGGCTTGTAATATAGTGATGACCCACAAGTATAGGGGATCAATTGTAGCTCTTTTCGATAAGTAAGAGTGTCGAACCCAACGAGGAGCAGAAGGAAATGACAAGTAGTTTTCAGTAAGGTAATGTCTACAAGGGCTGAAACTGTAAGTAGCAAGTAGTTTGATAGCAAGATAATTTGTAACGAGCAAGTAACGATAGTAGCAATCAGTATGCAGCAAGGTAGTCCAATCCTTTTGAGGCAAAGGACAGGCCAAAATGGTCTCTTATGATAAGCAAAGCGTTCTTGAGGGTACACGGGAATTTCATCTAGTCACTTTCATCATGTTGGTTTGATTTGTGTTCGCTACTTTGATAATTTGATATGTGGGTGGACCGGTGCTTAGGTGTTGTTCTTACTTGAACAAACCTCCTACTTATGATTAACCCTCCCGCAAGCATCCGCAACTACGAGAAAAGTATTAAGGATAAATCCTAATCATAGCATTAAACTCTAGGATCCAATCGGTCCCTTAAGGAATAGTGCATAAACTGAGGTTTAAGTTTTTGTCACTCTCGCAACCCACCATCTATTTACTACTCCACAATGCATTCCCTTAGGCCCAAATATGGTGAAGTGTCATGTAGTCGATGTTCACATGACACCACTAAGGGAATCACAACATACATACCATCAAAATATCAAATATCAAATTCACATGATTACTTGCAACGTGATTTCTCCCGTGACCTCAAGAACAAAAGTAACTACTCACAAAGAATAAACATGCTCATCATCAAAGGGGTATTAATATGCATAATGGATCTGAACATATAATCTTCCACCAAATAAACCATATAGTAACCAACTACAAGATGTAATCAACACTACTAGTCACCCCCTAGAAACAATCTATAGTTCCGGTAACAAGATTGAATACAATAGATGAACTAGGGTCTGAGATGAGATGGTGCTGGTGAAGATGTTGATGGAGATTGCCCTCCTCAAGATGGGAGAGTTGTTGGTGATGATGATGACGATGATTTCCCCCTCCGGGAGGGTGATACATCCATTTTGCATCATGCTTTTATATCGATATTTATTGCATTATGGGCTGTTATTACACATTATGTCACAATGCCTTTTCTCTCTTATTTTACAAGGTTTACATGAAGAGGGAGAATGCCGGCAGCTGGAATTCTGGGCTGGAAAAGGAGCAAATATTAGAGACCTATTCTGCATAACTCCAAAAGTCTTGAAACTCCATGAAAGTCAGTTGTGGAATATATTAAAAATATTGGGCGAAGAAAGCACCAGAGGGGGGCTACCCACTGCCCACGAGGGTGGAGGGCGTGCCCTACTCCCTGGGCGCGCCCCCTGCCTCGTGGGCCACCTGGAAGCCCCCCGATGCCCATCTTACGGTATAAGGTGTCTTTTGCCCTGGAAAAAATCATAAGGAAGTTTTCAGGATGAAGCGCCGCCGTCTCGAGGCGGAACCTTGGCAGAACCAATCTAGGGCTCTGGCGGAGCTGTTCTGCAGGGGAAACATCCCTCCGGGAGGGGAAAATCATCACCATCGTCATCACCATCGATCCTCTCATCGGGAGGGGGTCAATCTCCATCAACATCTTCACCAGCACCATCTCCTCTCAAACCCTAGTTCATCTCTTGTATCCGATCTTTGTCTCAAAACCTCAGATTGGTACCTGTGGGTTGCTAGTAGTGTTGATTAATTACTCCTTGTAGTTGATGCTAGTTGGTTTATTCGGTGGAAGATTATATGTTCAGATCCTTTATGCACATTAATACCCCTCTAATTATGAACATGAATATGATTTGTGAGTAGTTACATTTGTTCCTGAGGACATGGGAGAAGTCTTGTTATAAGTAGTCATGTGAATTTGGTATTCGTTAGATATTTTGATGAGATGTATGTTGTCTTTCCTCTAGTGGTGTTATGTGAACGTCGACTACATGAAACTTCACCATTGTTTGGGCCTAGGGGGAGGCATTGGGAAGTAATAAGTAGATGATGGGTTGCTAGAGTGCCAGAAGCTTAAACCCTAGTTTATGCGTTGCTTCGTAAGGGGCTGATTTTGATCCATATGTTTCATGCTATGGTTAGGTTTACCTTAATTCTTCTTTCGTAGTTGCGGATGCTTGCGAGGGGGGTTAATCATAAGTGGGATGCTTGTCCAAGGAAGGGCAGTACCCAAGCACCGGTCCACCCACATATCAAATTATCAAAGTAACAAGCCCGAATCATATGAGCATCATGAAAACTAGCTTGTGTCAGTGTACAAAAGTAGGGGCTTTCCTTTTGACCCCTTTACTTGTGCACGGGCAGTCAGAGCCGCGCGCCACAGCCACACCTAGCAGGGCAGAAGAGGGAAGCTGGAGAGAAGCCGAAGCACAAGACATCCAAGACAATGCCAAGACCAGAAACACCAAAGAGCAAGAGGGCGAGGTGGACCCCCCCGGCAAGGTCCTTGCCGGGGCGGCCTCCGCGGCCCCCGCAAGAGTCTTGCCGGGGCAACTTGCCCAACGCCAGTAGAGCGAGCCACCCTTGAGCCCAAAGGTTCCAAGCGCCGTCAACAACTGTACTGGAACCAGGGCTCGGGAGGCACCTCTGCGGTGGCATGCAGATCTTTGTCAAGATCATAAACACGCAAGATCAAATGAGGACCAGAACACGATGACCCTCGACAAGATCTTTGCCAAGGAAAGCCACAAGACCCCCGGCAAGATCCTTGCCGGGGACGACTGCAATGCCACGGCAAGACCCTTGCCGGGCCCCCAGCAAGGCCCTTACCGAGAACATCAGTGGGGCCACAGCCAGGCCCGCGTCGACCAAGACTTCACCGCCGTCCCCAAGCAGCTGCTAGCTCAACCAGCTGGGCAGGCACCTGCGTGGCGACGGGCGGCTTCCGAGCCAACTCAGCAAGCACCTGCATGGTGGCATGCAGATCTTCGTGAAGACCCTACCACTGCGCCACCTCAGCTGCCTGCCTGCCTACATGGCACTGCATGCATCGCTGGCCTGGGCGCGTGTCGAAGCAAGCGAGGCGGCGACAGACGGGACGGGCTCCGTTCCCGTCCCCGATAAAGCGAGGGGACAGCTAAGCGATGCATTAAATGCGTCTTGTCCTGTAACACGAGCGATAAGCTCACAGCACTGTAGACCTTTCCACCTTTTGTGTGCCACTGTGGCAGCCCCTTTCGACTATAAAAGGAGGCCCATGGCATACTGGAGGGGGATTCGGCTCTTTTGGGCAGGTTACACCCCATAGCTAGCTCAAGAACGCAAGAACACTCAATACATCCACCAAAGCAGGACTAGGGTATTACGCATCCTCGCGGCCCGAACCTGGGTAAACGATCCGCGTGCTTTCTGTTAGACCTGCTCTTCTCACGACCCCGCGCCCCACCAACCGTAGTAGGGATTCCAGTGATCCCATAGGTGTCGTTTTCCCGACATGTTTGGCGCGCCAGGTAGGGGCCACGATTGTGAGAATCTGGTTTGGCAACCAGCTTAGCAGTTCCTCGTGGCCATGGTTTCTAAGGAAGAAGACGGCCAAGAGGATGGCGCCGCCTGCAAGCACGAAGGGCGCCAGTGCGGCAACAGAAAAGCTAAGTCATGCCGAACTCTAAATCTTTCCTTTTTATATAAGGTTATCCCCCTCGGAGATCTCGTTCTTTGTATGGAAAACCTGCACGCAAAGGGGCCCTCCCGCAATTGGCAACACCCTTGTTCTGTTTCGAGTCCGCTCAACAGCTCGAGCGGCTGCGTCGAGAGTGGCAGGGTAGCCTTCCGCAATTGGCAACGCTCTCGATTCTGACTCGAGTCAAGCTCGACAATTCGAGCGACCGCGTTAAGGGCGGTAAGGTGGTTCGCCCGGCGGCACTCACACCCGGCAGGCCATTGGGGATCCGTCCCCAAGACGCCACCCTGGGTTTACGCGCCGGCAAGCCTACCCGATAAACGTAGGGTGGACATACAAAGAGAGGTTGAACAGGAAAATAACATGCATTGCATCAAAAGTACTGCAGAGTTATATTACATCAATTACCGCCGCAGTTCTAACTAAAGATAGAAATTGTATTGGTCATGAACCTGCAGCGACGATAGGAAACGGGGTGCCTAATCCCGGTGCTGGCCCTCCACCCTCTGAATTCTGTCGATACCGCTGATGACGGACTTGATATGCTCCTTGAGCGGCGCGAGGTCAGCATCCTCCGGCAAGCTCTCTAGCACGGCGTTGAAGTCGAGGTCGGGATACCAGTACACCACCTTGGTGAGGACCTTGGTCATGGCACCCCGGCAAAGTCTCCGGGACTCATCGGCCAGGGAAGCAGCCCGGTTGGAGTGAAGTTGCTCCAAGGCCCCGAGGACGCCCTCGAAGAACAGGGTCAGCTTGGCGTTGGTGGTCCCGCTGCGCTCTGGGGCGTACCTCACATTTGGCATCCCCATGTTAGCCAGCTGTGAGGTGATCCTGCCAGCGACGTCCACGAGACGGCCGATCCAGCGGTTCACACCCTCCATGGAATCCTCGTGGTTGGCGGCCTCATTCTTCCGCGACTGCTTCTCGGTCTCCAACTCCTTGGCCAGGGTCCCCTCCTGGGCCTTGGCCTCCGAGAGCATCCCCTTAAGGCCTTCCAGCTTCAGCTTCATGTCCTTGATGGAGTTGTTGGCAGTGGAGAGCAGCTCGGCCTTGCCGAGGACCGCAGCCTGCACGTCAACCAAGGCGCCCTTGGCCACGTCCCTCTCCCCCGTCACCTCCAGGGCCTGCTTCTTCAGCTCGTCCGGCGCCACCTCCAGCTCCTTCACCTTGCTGGTGTGAACCAGAGCCTGGGCATTGAGTGCCTCCCTGTGCCTCTGCTCCAACTCTTGGGTCCACTGCACGACGAGTTTCTCCACTTCCTCGTCCTTGGCGCGGAGTTTGGCATCGAGGTTCGCCTCGCGTTTGGCGAGGTCTTCCTCCTGGGAGTTCAGCGCGGCCTGGTGCTGGGTCCGAGCGGCCTCGGCTACGGCGGCCAAGCTCTCCGCCGTCTCCTGGGCCTTCTCGACGTCGGCCCGCTTCATGGTGAGCTCCACGTCGCGCTTGGCCAGCTTGCCCTGGGTGGCCTTCAGCTCTTCGCTAGCTTGGCGGAACCAAGTCTGCGCCTCGGCGATGCGCACCTTGAGGTCCGCCTCCGCCTTGTCCACCGTTGCCATCTTGGACTTGGCCTTGTCCAGGCGGGCGCGATGGAGTGCCCAGAGCTTCCGGAAATTGGCGCCCATGGCCTGGAGAAGCCGCTCATCCTGAGAGCCGTCGCCACCGGCGCTCGGCTCGTCAACGACCTCGAGCCCGGCAGCGGCAAGCACCTCTTCGTCGAACACCTCTCCCTCGATGGGCGCCCTGGAGCTGGACGCCCCTGGAAGGTGGACGAAAAGGTCGTCACTCACCCTCAGATACCTGCCGGAGCCAGAGGCGGCGGAGGAGGAAGGCTGGTCATCAACCACCTCCTCCTCGGCGGCGGCCTTGCCGGGCTCCCCGGCAGGCCCCTTGGCGGCGTCCTCACCAGCGCCCTTGGCGGCCTCCTCGGCGGCGATCTTCTCGGCCTCCGCCTCGGCGGCCTTGGAGACATCCTCGATGACGGTGTCTATGTCCTCCTAGTCTGTCGACGGACGATCTGGATACCAAGAAGGGGATGAGACAAAGCCAAGACCAAGAGCCAGCAAGGGAAGAAAAAGAACAGGAACGAGAGGCGAACGACTTACCGGCGCCGGGCTGGAAAGCAGAGGTCCCCTCCCCGCCAACATTTGGCGCCGAGGCGAAGCCAGCGGCACCCGAGTTCTCCTCCTCCTCCTCCATGTGCATGGGTTCGGTGCTTGGCGCCCTTGACGGGGACGCCCCTCGGGGCGGCGTGGTCGATGGGGGTGGCGTGTTGGGGGTAGCCCTCTTTGGCTCCTCCTGCTGCTGTCCTCCTCCTCCGACCACGGCAAGGTCAGCACCAAGAGATCGTGCCCCCAACACATGTTGATGAGGGGTGCGTGATGAACTTACACTGGGGGCTGTGCCGGGGGCTGTTGTCCGGGCTGCTCAACACCACCAATGGCACCCTCGAAGTACCCGCCGGGGGCTGGCCACCCGCCGAGGCCTTGGCCCTCTTCACCCTTTGGGCCAGCGTCTCCGCATCCCTGCAAAGGTGAAAACAAGTCAAGACAAGCGGCACAGATTGAGGAGACGGAGATGACAAAAAAGGAACAAGATACTTACTCGTCATCCACCTCCTCCTCTGTTGCCTTCCTCTTCCTTCTTGGGCTAAGGGACCCGAAGTCAAAGGTGACCTCCGCGTCGACGTCTGCTGGAGGAGGGGAGGAGGGCGGAGTCTGGACGTGCTTGGATGCAGAGGAGGCATATGCTTTCTTCTTCGCACCGCGGCCTTCACCACCTTCTTCGCCGCCGCGCCCCTCGTCTGACGCGCGGACTCCTCCAGAGCCTTCACCACCTTAACGAGCCGGACCGGCTCGCCGGAAGTGGCCCGTCGCAGGACCGACCCGCTGACCCAATCAGTGACGGCCCGGTTTCCCGCCTCCACCGCCTGCCACCTGCATGAAGACCACGTGGCGAGCAAGCAGAGCCGAGGGGACGGGTGAGGCGACCGTTCCCCGCCCCGTGATCGTGGGGTGTGGGAGCCTTAAAGACCGCGACCCGAGTCCACCCAGTAAATGAGTCGCGCCTCCATGACTCCCCTTTTTTATGGGAAGGCGCGAGCTGCCTCTTTACTACAACATGATGCATGCGTGCGGGAACCGCATCGCGCATGACCCCCACGTCACGCACGACCGACCCCCCACATCACGCGTTCAATGCGGGTCGTGGGGAAGCGCAGCGGACGAACAGTTACTGCGGTAAAAATCCGCCCCACCTGCCCGCGCACTGTTCTAGGCCTGGCCCAACAACGTGTCGCGCTTATGTGTGGCCCAGGCCCGGGGGCTCCTGTCGGTGTACAAAAGTAGGGGCTCTCCTTTTGACCCCTTTACTTGTGCACGGGCAGTCAGAGCCGCGCGCCACGGCCACGCCTAGCAGGGCAGAAGAGGGAAGCCGGAGAGAAGCCGAAGCACAAGACAACCAAGACAACGCCAAGACCAGAAACACCAAAGAGCAAGAGGGCGAGGTGGACCCCCCCGGCAAGGTCCTTGCCGGGGCGGCCTCCGCGGCCCCGGCAAGAGCCTTGCCGGAGCAACTTTCCCAACGCCAGCAGAGCGAGCCACCCTTGAGCCCAAAGGTTCCAAGCGCCGTCAATGCCGCCGTGTAAGGTCGGTCCGGGCCGCTTCATCCCACAAATTGAACAAATCATCGCCCACAACTACTTTGTGTTCTACTCGTGCATAGAATCTACGCATAGACCTAGCTCATGATGCCACTGTTGGGGAACGTAGCAATAATTCAAATTTTTCCTACGTGTCACCAAGATCAATCTAGGAGATGCTAGCAACGAGAGAGAGGGAGTGCATCTTCATACCCTTGAAGATCGCTAAGCGGAAGCGTTACAAGAACGCGGTTGATGGAGTCGTACTCGCGGCGATTCAAATCGCGGAAGATCCGATCTAGCGCCGAACGGACGGCGCCTCCGTGTTCAACACACGTACAGCCCGGGGACGTCTCCTCCTTCTTGATCTAGCAAGGGGAGAGGATAAGTTGAGGGAGAACTCCAGCAGCACGACGGCGTGGTGGCAATGGAGCTCGTGGTTCTCCGGCAGGGCTTCGCTAAGCACTACGGAGGAGGAGGAGGAGTTGGAGGTGGAGAGGGTTGTGCCTTGCCAGGGGTGCGGCTGCCCTCTATCTCCGTCACTATATATAGGGGGAAGGGGGTGGAGGAGGCGCCCTAGGGTTCCCTAGGGGAGGGGCGGCAGCCACAGGGGAAACCCTAGATGGGTTTGGGCGCCCCCACCCCTGGGAAACTTGCCCCCCAAGCCGGGAGGGCTGGCTGCCCTAGGGGAGGCGCCCCCACCTCTCCACGTTACATGAGAGGGGTTGGGAGGGGCGCACAGCCCCTTAGTGGGCTGGTGTGCCCCCTTCCCTTGGCCCATAAGGCCCCCCAACGCTTGTCGGGGCCTCCGAAACACCTTTCGGTCACGCTGGTCGTCACCCGGTACTCCCAGAACAATTCCGGACTCCATTACCCTTCGTCCAATATATCGATCTTCACCTCCGGACCATTCCGGAGTTCCTCGTCAAGTCCGGGATCTCATCCGGGACTCCGAACAACCTTCGGTAACCACATACTATTTCCCATAACAACTCTAGCATCACCGAACCTTAAGTGTGTAGACCCTACGGGTTCGGGAACCATGCAGACATGACCGAGACACCTCGCCGGCCAATAACCAATAGCGGGATCTGGATACCCATATTGGCTCCCACATGTTCCACGATGATCTCATCGGATGAACCACGATGTCGGGGATTCAATCAATCGCGTATACAATTCCCTTTGTCCATCGGTATGTTACTTGCCCGAGATTCGATCGTCGGTATCCCCATACCTCGTTCAATCTTGTTATCGGCAAGTCTCTTTACTCGTTCCGTAACGCATGATCCCGTGGCTAACTCATTAGTCACATTGAGCTCATTATGATGATGCATTACCGAGTGGGCCCAGAGATACCTCTCCGTCATACTGAGTGACAAATCCCAGTCTCGATTCGTGCCAACCCAACAGACACTTTCGGAGATACCTGTAGTGCACCTTTATAGCCACCCAGTTACGTTGTGACGTTTGGTACACCAAAGCATTCCTACAGTATCCGGGAGTTGCACAATCTCATGGTCTAAGGAAACGATACTTGACATTAGAAAAGCTCTTAGCAAACGAACTACACGATCTTGTGCTATGCTTAGGATTGGGTCTTGTCCATCACATCATTCTCCTAATGATGTGATCCCGTTATCAATGACATCCAATGTCCATGGTCAGGAAACCATAACCATCTATTGATCAACGAGCTAGTCAACTAGAGGCTTACTAGGGACATGTTGTGGTCTATGTATTCACACATGTATTACGGTTTCCAGTTAATACAATTATAGCATGAACAATAGACAATTATCATGAATAAGGAAATACAATAATAACCATTTTATTATTGCCTCTAGGGCATATTTCCAACAGTCTCCCACTTGCACTAGAGTCAATAATCTAGTTCACATCACCATGTGATTAACACTCAAAGTTCACATCGCCATGTGACTAATACCCAAGAGTTTACGAGAGTCAATAATCTAGTTCACATCACCATGTGATTAACACTCAATGAGTTCTAGGGTTTGATCATGTTATGCTTACGAGGGAGGTTTTAGTCAACGGGTCTGCAACATTCAGATCCGTGTGTGCTTTACAAATCTCTATGTCATCTTGTAGATGCATCTACCACGCGCTACTTGGAGCTATTCCAAATAACTGCTCTACTATACGAATCCGGTTTACTACTCAGAGTCATCCGGATTAGTGTCAAAGTTTGCATCGACGTAACCCTTTACGATGAACTCCTTTTCCACCTCCATAATCGAGAAAATTCCTTAGTCCACTAGATACTAAGGATAAGTTCGACCGTTGTCATGTGATCCATTCCTGGATCACTATTGTACCCCTTGACTAACTCATGGCAAGGCACACTTCAGGTGCGGTACACAGCATAGCATACTGTAGAGCCTACGTCTAAAGCATAGGGGATGACCTTCGTCCTTTCTCTCTCTTCTGCCGTGGTCAGGTCTTGAGTCTTACTCAATACTCACACCTTGTAACACAGCCAAGAACTCCTTCTTTGCTGATCTATTTTGAACTCCTTCAAAATCTTGTCACGGTATGTATTCATTTGAAAGTACTATTAAGCATTTTTTGTCTATCCTTATAGATCTTTATGCTCAATGTTCAATTAGATTAATCCAGGTTTTCCATTGAAAAACACTTTTCAAATAACCTTGTATGCTTTCCAGAAATTCTACATCATTTCTGATCAACAATATGTTAACAACATACACTCATCAAAAATTCTATAGTGCTCCCACTCACTTCTTTGGAAATACAAGTTTCTCATAAACTTTGTAAAAACCCAAAAATCTTTTATCATCTCATCAAAGCGTACATTCCAACTCCGAGATGCTTACTCCAGTCCTTAGAAGGATTGCTGGAGCTTTGCATACTTGTTAGCATCTTTCAGGATTGACAAAACCTTCTGGTTGTATCACATACAACCTTTCCTCAAGAAAATCGTCGAGGAAACAATATTTTGACATCCTATCTACAAGATTTCTTAAATAATGCAGTAACTGCTAATATAATTCCAACAGACTCTTAGCATCGCTACGAGTGAGAAAGTCTCATCGCAGTCAACTCCTTGAACTTGCCGGAAAACATCTTAACGACAAGTCGAGCTTTCTTAATGGTGACACTTACCATCATTGTCCGTCTTCCTTTTAAAATCCATCTGCACCCAACAGCCTTACGACCATCAAGTAGTTCTTCCAAAGTCTATACTTTGTTTTTATACATGTATCCTCTCTCAGATTTTATGGCCTCGAGCCATTCGTCGGAATCCGGGCCCACCATCGCTTCTCCATAGCTCGTAGGTTCATTGTTGTCTAGCAACATGACTTCCAAGACAGGATTATGTACCACTCTGAAGTAGTACGCATCCTTGTCGACCTACGAGGTTTGGTAGTGACTTGATCCGAAGTTTCATGATCACTATCATACGCTTCCACTTCAATTGGTGTAGGTGCCACAGGAACAACTTCCTGTGCCCTACTACACACTAGTTGAAGTCATGGTTCAATAACCTCATCAAGTCTCCACCATCCTCCCACTCAATTCTTTCGAGAGAAACTTTTCCTCGAGAAAGGACCCGATTCTAGAAACAATCCCTTTTGCTTCCGGATCTGAGACAGGAGGCATACCCAACTGTTTTTGAGTGTCCTATGAAGATGCATTTATCCGCTTTGGGTTCGAGCTTATTAGCCTGAAACTTTTTCACATAAGCATCGCAGCCCCAAACTCTTAAGAAGCGACAGCTTAGGTTTCTCTAAACCACAGTTCATACGGTGTCGTCTCAACGGAATTGCGTGGTGCCCTATTTAAAGTGAATGCGGTTGTCTCTAATGCCTAACCCATAAATGATAGTGGTAATTCGATAAGACACATCATGGTATGCACCATATCCAATAGGGTGCAGTTATGATGTTCGGACACACCATCACACTATGGTGTTCTAGGCGGTATTAGTTGTGAAACAATTTCCACAATGTCTTAATTGTGTCCCAAATGCGTGACTCAGATATTCATTTCTATGATCATATCATAGACATTTTATCCTCTTGTCATGACGATCTTCAACTTCACTCTGAAATTACTTGAACCTTTCAATAATTCAGACTTGTGTTTCATCAAGTAAATATACTCAGCATCTACTCAAATCATCTGTGAAGTAAGAACATAACGATATCCACTGTGTGCCTCAACACTCATTGGATTGCACACATCAAATGTATTACTTCCAACA
Source organism: Triticum aestivum (assembly GCF_018294505.1). Lineage (NCBI taxonomy): Eukaryota > Viridiplantae > Streptophyta > Magnoliopsida > Poales > Poaceae > Triticum > Triticum aestivum. The sequence continues at coordinate 285,271,212 of NC_057808.1, read as the reverse complement.
AGTTGCTCTCTTGTTTCATCTCACTGAAAACGAGGCCTTTCAGTCATCTTGCACATGTGGTATGATTTGCATGTCTCAAGTGATTCAAAATCAAGTGAGTCCAAACGATCCATCTGTATGGAGTTTCTTCATGCATATATACCAATAGACATGGTTCGCATGTCTCAATCTTTTCAAAAACGAGTGAGTCCAAAGACCCATCAACATGGAGCTTCTCATGCGTTTTATACCAATATGACTCAAGTGGCAGTGCCACAAGTATGTGGTACTATCATTACTATCTTATATCTTTTGGCATGAACATGTGTATCACTATGATCGAGATTCAATAAACCAATCATTTTAGGTGCAAGACCATTGAAGGTATTATTCAAATAGACAGAGTAACCATTATTCTCCTTCAATGAATGACCGTATTGCGATAAACATAATCCAATCATGTCTATGCTCAACGCAAACACCAAATAACAATTATTTAGGTCTAACACCAATCTCGATGGTAGAGGGAGCATGCGATGCTTGATCACATCAACCTTGGAAACACTTCCAACACATATCGTCATCTCACCTTTAGCTAGTCTCCGTTTATTCCGTAGCCTTTTATTTTGAGTTACCAACACTTAGCAACCGAACCGGTATCTAATACCCTGGTGCTACTAGGAGTACTAGTAAAGTACACATTCATATAATGTATATCCGATATACTTCTGTCGACCTTGCCTGCCTTCTCATCTACCAAGTATCTAGGGTAGTTTTGCTTCAGTGACCGTTCCCCTCATTACAGAAGCACTTAGTCTCGGGTTTGGGTTCAACCTTGGGTTTCTTCACTAGAGCAGCAACTGATTTGCCGTTTCATGAAGTATCCCTTCTTTCCCTTGCCCTTCTTGAAACTAGTGGTTTTACTAACCATCAACAATTGATGCTCCTACTTGATTTCTACTTTCGCGGTGTCAAAGATCGCGTGTTGCTCAAGGATCATCATGTCTATCCCTGATATGTTATAGTTCATCACGAAGCTCTAATAGCTTGGTGGCAGTGACTATGGAGAACCATCACTATCTCATCTGGAAGATTAACTCCCACTCGATTCAAGCGATTGTAGTACTCAGACAATCTGAGCACATGCTCAACGATTGAGCTTTTCTCCCTTAGTTTGTAGGCTTAAGAAACTTGTCAGAGGTCTCATGCCTCTTGACGTGGGCACCAGTCTGAAATCCCAATTTCAGTCTTTGTAACATCTCATATGCTCTACGACGTTTCAAAAAACGTCTTTGGCGCCTCAATTCTAAACCGTTAGCATTACGCACTGAACAATCACGTGGTCATCAAAACGTGTATGTCAGATGTTCGCAACATCCACAGACGACGCTCGAGGTTCACACACCGAGCGGTGCATTAAGGACAGAAGCCTTCTACGCAGCAATGAGGATAATCCTCAGTTTACGGACCCAGTCCGCATAATTTCTACTATCAACTTTCAACTAAATTTTCTCTAGGAACATATCTTAAACAGTAGAACCAAAGCGTAAGCTATGACATAATTTGCAAAGACCTTTTGACTATGTTCATGATAATTAAGTTCATCAGATTATTTAATGAACTCCCACTTAGATAGACATCCCTCTAGTCATCTAAGTGATACATGATCCAAATCGACTAGACCGTGTCCAATCATCACGTGAGACAGACTAGCCATCAACGGTGAACATCTCCATGTTGATCGCATCTACCATACGACTCATGTTCGACCTTTCGGTCTCTCGTGTTCCGAGGCCATGTCTATACATGCTAGGCTCGTCAAGTCAACCTAAGTGTTTCGCATGTGTAAATCTGGCTTACACCCGTTGTATGCGAACGTTAGAATCTATCACACCCGATTATCACGTGGTGCTTCGAAACAACGAACCTTCGCAACGGTGCACAGTTAGGGGGAACACATCTCTTGAAATTTTAGTGAGGGATCATCTTATTTATGCTAACGTCGTTCTAAACAAATAAGATGTAAACATGACAAACATCACATGCAAATCATAAAGTGACATGATATGGCCAGTATCATCTTGTGCCTTTTGATCTCCATCTTCGAGGCGCGGCATGATCACCTTCGTCACTGGCATGACACCATGATCTCCATCATCATGATCTCCATCATCGTGTCTTCATGAAGTTGTCTCGCCAACTATTACTTCTACTACTATGGCTAACGGTTAGCAATAAAGTGAAGTAATTACATGGCGTTTTTCATCGACACGCGGGTCATACAATAAATTAAGACAACTCCTATGGCTCCTGCCGGTTGTCATACTCATCGACATACAAGTCGTGATTCCTATTACAAGAACATGATCAATCTCATACATCACATATATATAATTCATCACATCCTTTTGGCCATATCACATCACATAGCATACCCTGCAAAAACAAGTTAGACGTCCTCTAATTGTTGTTGCATGTTTTACGTGGCTGCTATGGGTTTCTAGCAAGAACGTTTCTTACCTACACAAAAGCCACAACGGTGATATGCCAATTGCTATTTACCCTTCATAAGGACCCTCTTCATCGAATCCGATCTGACTAAAGTGGGAGAGACACACACCCGCTAGCCACCTTATGCATCAAGTGCATGTCAGTCAGTGGAACCCGTCTCACGTAAGAGTACGTGTAAGGTCGGTCCGGGCCGCTTCATCCCACAATGCCGCCAAATCAAGATAAGACTAGTAACGGTAAGCAAATTGAACAAATCATCGCCCACAACTACTTTGTGTTCTACTCGTGCATAGAATCGACGCATAGACCTAGCTCATGATGCCACTGTTGGGGAACGTAGCAATAATTCAAAATTTTCCTACGTGTCACCAAGATCAATCTAGGAGATGCTAGCAACGAGAGAGAGGGAGTGCATCTTCATACCCTTGAAGATCGCTAAGCGGAAGCGTTACAAGAACGCGGTTGATGGAGTCGTACTCGCGGCGATTCAAATCGCGGAAGATCCGATCTAGCGCCGAACAGACGGCGCCTCCGCGTTCAACACACGTACAGCCCGGGGACGTCTCCTCCTTCTTGATCCAGCAAGGGGAGAGGAGAAGTTGAGGGAGAACTCCAGCAGCACGACGGCGTGGTGGCATTGGAGCTCGTGGTTCTCCGGCAGGGCTTCGCTAAGCACTACGGAGTTGGAGGAGGAGAGGGCTGCGCCTTGCCAGGGGTGCGGCTGCCCTCTATCTCCCTCACTATATATAGGGGGAGGGGGTGGAGGAGGCGCCCTAGGGTTCCCTAGGGGAGGGGCGGCGGCCACAAGGGAAACCCTAGATGGGTTTGGGCGCCCCCACCCCTGGGAAACTTGCCCCCCAAGCCGGGAGGGGTGGCTGCCCTAGGGGAGGCGCCCCCACCTCTCGACGTTACGTGAGAGGGGTTGGGAGGGGTGCACAGCCCCTTAGTAGGCTGGTGTGCCCCCTCCCCTTGGCCCATAAGGCCCCCAACGCTTGCCGGGGCCTCCGAAACACCTTTCGGTCACGCTGGTCGTCGCCCGGTACTCCCAGAACAATTCTGGACTCCAATACCCTTCGTCCAATATATCGATCTTCACCTCCGGACCATTCCGGAGTTCCTCGTCACGTCCGGGATCTCATCCGGGACTCCGAACAACCTTCGGTAACCACATACTATTTCTCATAACAACTCTAGCGTCACCGAACCTTAAGTGTGTAGACCCTACGGGTTCGGGAACCATGCAGACATGACCGAGACACCTCTCCGGCCAATAACCAATAGCGGGATCTGGATACCCATATTGGCTCCCACATGTTCCACGATGATCTCATCGGATGAACCACGATGTCGGGGATTCAATCAATCCCGTATACAATTCCCTTTGTCCATCAGTATGTTACTTGCCCGAGATTCGATCGTCGGTATCCCCATACCTCGTTCAATCTTGTTACCGGCAAGTCTCTTTACTCATTCTGTAACGCATGATCCCGTGGCTAACTCATTAGTCACATTGAGCTCATTATGATGATGCATTACCGAGTGGGCCCAGAGATACCTCTCCGTCATATGGAGTGACAAATCTCAGTCTCGATTCGTGCCAACCCAACAGACACTTTCGGAGATACCTGTAGTGCACCTTTATAGCCACCTAGTTACGTTGTGACGTTTGGTACACCCAAAGCATTCCTACAGTATCCGGGAGTTGCACAATCTCATGGTCTAAGGAAACGATACTTGACATTAGAAAAGCTCTTAGCAAACGAACTACACGATCTTGTGCTATGCTTAGGATTGGGTCTTGTCCATCACACCATTCTCCTAATGATGTGATCCCGTTATCAATGACATCCAATGTCCATGGTCAGGAAACCATAACCATCTATTGATCAACGAGCTAGTCAACTAGAGGCTTACTAGGGACATGTTGTGGTCTATGTATTCACACATGTATTACGGTTTCCAGTTAATACAATTATAGCATGAACAATAGACAATTATCATGAACAAGGAAATACAATAATAACCATTTTATTATTGCCTCTAGGGCATATTTCCAACACGTGGTGGCATGCAGATCTTCGTGAAGACCCTACCACCGCGCCACCTCAGCTGCCTGCCTGCCTACATGGCACTGCATGCATCACTGGCCTGGGCGCGTGTCAAAGCAAGGCGAGGCGGCAATGAACGGGACGGGCTCCGTTCCCGTCCCCGATAAAGCGAGGGGACACCTAAGCGATGCATTAAATGCCTCTTGTCCTGTAATACAGGCGATAAGCTCGCAGCACTGTAGACCTTTCCACCTCCTGTGTGCCACTGTGGCAACCCCTTTCGACTATAAAAGGAGGCCCATGGCATACTGGAGGGGGATTCGGCTCTTTTGGGCAGGTTACACCCCGTAGCTAGCTCAAGAACGCAAGAACAGTCAATACATCCACCAAAGCAGGACTAGGGTATTACGCATCCTCGCGGCCCGAACCTGGGTAAACGATCCGCGTGCTTTCTGTTAGACCTGCTCTTCTCACGACCCCGCGCCCCGCCAACCATAGTAGGGATTCCAGTGATCCCATAGGTGTCGGTTCCCCGACAGCTTGACGATAATTCCCATGTGTCCTCGGGAGCGCTTTCCTTTATATAAGAGTTTTTCTAGGCTTGTACTTTGCTACAAAAAGGATTGGGCTACCTTTCTGCACCTTGTTTACTTTTGTTACTTGTTACCCGTTACGAATTACCTTATCACAAATCTATCTGTTACAGATAATTTCAGTGCTTGAAGTGAATACCTTACTGAAAACCGCTTGTCATTTCCTTCTGCTCCTCGTTGGGTTCGACACTCTTACTTATCGAAAGGACTATGATAGATCCCCTATACTTGAGGGTCATCAAGACTCTTTTCTAGCGCCGTTGTCGGGGAGTGAAGCGCCTTTGGTAGGTGGAATTTGGTAAGGAAAATTTATATAGTGTGCTGAAATTTACTGTCACTTGTTACTATGGAAAATAATCCTTTGAGGGGCTTGTTCGGGGTATCTTCACCCCGACCGGTAGAGCAAAGAGTTGCTCCTCAACCTACTGAACCTACTGAAAATGTTTACTTTGAAATTCCTTCGGGTATGATAGAGAAACTGCTAGCTAATCCTTTTACAGGAGATGGAACATTACATCCCGATATGCACCTAATCTATGTGGATGAAGTTTGTGGATTATTTAAGCTTGCAGGTATTCCTGAGGATGTTATCAAGAAGAAGGTCTTCCCTTTATCTTTGAAGGGAAAGGCATTGACATGGTTTAGGCTATGTGATGATATTGGATCATGGAACTACAACCGATTGAAATTGGAATTTCATCAGAAGTTTTATCCTATGCATCTGGTTCATCGTGATCGTAATTATATATATAATTTTTGGTCTCGCGAAGGAGAAAGTATCGCTTAAGCTTGGGGGAGGCTTAAGTCAATGTTATATTCATGCCCCAATCATGAGCTCTCAAGAGAAATTATCATTCAAAAATTTTATGCTCGGCTTTCTCTCAATAATCGCTCCATGCTCGATACTTCTTGTACTGGTTCTTTTATGATGAAGACTATTGAATTCGGATGGGATTTATTGGAAAGAATTAATGCAACTATGAAGATTGGGAACTCGACAAAGGTAAGGAGTCAGGTATAACACCTAAGTTTGATTGTGTTAAATCTTTTATGGATACCGATGCTTTTCGTGAATTTAGCACTAAATATGGACTTGACTCTAAGATAGTAGCTTCTTTCTGTGAATCATTTGCTACTCATGTTGATCTCCCTAAGGAGAAGTGGTTTAAATATCATCCTCCCATTGAACTAAAAGTAGTTGAACCTATTAAAGTTGAAGAAAAGACTATCACTTATAATGTTGATCCTATTGTTCCTACCGCTTATATTGAGAAACCACCTTTCCCTGATAGAATAAAGGATCATGATAAAGCTTCAACTGTGGTTCGTAAGAGTAATGCTAGAACACCTACACCCTCTGAGAAAATTAAAGTTGAACCTAGTATTGCTAGGGTTAAGGATCTCTTGGTCGATAATATTGATGGGCATGTTATTTACTTCTGTGATGAAGCTGCTAGAGTTGCTAGACCCGATACTAAAAATAAACATAGACATGTTGTTGGCATGCCTGTTGTTTCTATTAAAATATGAGATCACTGTTATCGTGGCTTATGTGATATGGGTGCTAGTGTCAGTGCAATACCTTATAACTTATATAAAGAAATTATGCATGATATTGCACCTGCTGAGATAGAAGATATTGATGTTACTATTAAGCTTGCCAATAGAGATACTATTTCACCAGTTGGGATTGTTAGAGATGTTGAACTCTTGTGTGGGAAAATTAAATATCCTACTGATTTTCTTGTTCTTGCTTCCCCACAAGATGACTTTTGTCCCATTATATTTGGTAGACCCTTCTTGAATACTGTTAATGCTAAGATAGACTGCGAAAAGGATATTGCTACTGTTGGTTTAGGGGATATGTCTCATGATTTTAATTTTGCTAAATTTCATAGACAACCCCATGATAAAGAATTGCCTAGTAAAGATAAAATTATTGATCTTGCTTCTATTGCCGTGCCTCCTAATGATCCTTTAGAACAATATTTGCTAGACCATGAAAATGATATGTTTATGAATGAAAGAAGGGAAATAGACGAAGTATTCTTTAAACAGGGACCTATTTTGAAACACAACTTTCCTGTTGAAATTCTAGGGGATCCTCCTCCACCCAAGGGTGATCCTGTGTTCGAGCTTAAACCATTACCTGATACTCTTAAATATGCTTATCTTGATGAAAATAAGATATATCCTGTTATTATTAGTGCTAACCTTTCAGAGCAGGAAGAAGAGAAATTATTGAAAACTCTGAAGAAGCACCGTGCTGCTATTGGATATACTCTTGATGATCTTAAGGGCATTAGTCCCACTCTATGCCAGCACAAAATAAAATTGGAGAAAGACGCTAAACCGGTTGTTGATCACCAACGATGGTTAAATCCTAAGATGAAGGAAGTGGTAAGAAATGAAATACTAAAGCTTCTGGAAGCAGGTATAATTTATCTTGTTGCTGATAGTCAGTGGGTAAGTCCTGTCCATTGTGTCCCTAAGAAGGGAGGTATTACTGTTGTTCCTAATGATAAAGACGAATTGATCCCACAAAGAATTGTTATAGGTTATAGAATAGTAATTGATTTCCGCAAATTAAATAAAGCTACTAGAAAGGATAATTACCCTTTACCTTTTATTGATCAAATGCTAGAAAGATTATCCAAACATACACATTTTTTTATTTCTAGACGGTTATTCTGGTTTCTCTCAAATACCTGTGTCAAAAGAGGATCAGGAAAAGACCACTTTTACTTGCCCTTTCGGTACCTTTGCTTATAGACGTATGCCTTTTGGTTTATGTAATGCACCCGCTACCTTTCAAAGATGTATGACTGCTATATTCTCTGACTTTTGTGAAAAGATTGTTGAGGTTTTCATGGATGATTTCTCCGTGTATGGAACTTCTTTTGATGATTGCTTAAGCAACCTTGATCGAGTTTTGCAGAGATGTGAAGAAACTAATCTTGTATTGAATTGGGAGAAGTGCCACTTTATGGTTAATGAAGGTATTGTCTTGGGGCATAAAATTTCTGAAAGAGGTATTGAAGTTGATAAAGCTAAAGTTGATGCTATTAAAAAGATGTCGTGTCCTAAGGACATTAAAGGTGTAAGAAGTTTTCTTAGTCATGCTGGTGATTGTGTAGAAGCATTTGAAGACTTTGAAATTATGTTTTATATCAATATTTATTGCATTATGGGCAGTTATTGCACATTATGTCACAATACTTATGCCTTTTCTCTCTTATTTTACAAGGTTTATATGAAGAGGGAGAATGCCGGCAGCTGGAATTCTAGGCTGGAAAAGGATCAAATATTAGAGACCTATTCTACACAACTCCATAAGTCCTGAAACTCCACGAAAGTCAGTTTTGGAATATATTAAAAATATTGGGCGAAGAAAGCACCAGAGGGGGCCACCCACTGTCCACGAGGGTGGAGGGCGCGCCCTACCCCCCTGGGCACGCCCCCTGCCTCGTGGGCCACCTGGAAGGCCCCCGATGCCCATCTTCTGGTATAAGGTGTCTTTTGCCCTAGAAAAAATCATAAGGATGCTTTCGGGACGAAGCGTCGCCGTCTCGAGGCATAACCTTGGCGGAACCAATCTAGGGCTCCGGCAGAGCTGTTCTGCCGGGGAAACATCCCTCCGGGAGGGGGAAATCATCACCATTGTCATCACCATCGATCCTCTCATCGAGAGGGGGTCAATCTTCATCAACATCTTCACCAGCACCATCTCCTCTCAAACCCTAGTTCATCTCTTGTATCCGATCTTTGTCTCAAAACCTCAGCTGGTACCTGTGGGTTGCTAGTAGTGTTGATTAATTACTCCTTGTAGTTGATGCTAGTTGGTTTATTCGGTCAAAGATTATATGTTTAGATCCTTTATGCACATTAATACCCCTCTGATTATGACCATGAATATGATTTGTGAGTAGTTACGTTAGTTCTTGAGGACATGTGAGAAGTCTTGTTATAACTAGTCATGTGAATTTGGTATTCGTGCAATATTTTGATGAGATGTATGTTGTCTTTCCTCTAGTCGTGATATGTGAACGTCGACTACATGACACTTCACCATTGTTTGGGCCTAGGGGAAGGCATTGGGAAGTAATAAGTAGATGATGGTTTGCTAGAGTGACAGAAGCTTAAACCCTAGTTTATGCGTTGCTTCGTAGGGGGCTGATTTGGATCCATATGTTTCACGCTATGGTTAGGTTACCTTAATTCTTCTTTCGTAGTTGCGGATGCTTGCGAGGGGGGTTAAGCATAAATGGGATGCTTGTCCAAGGAAGGGCAGGACCCAAGCACCGGTCCACCCACATATCAAATTATCAAAGTAACGAATGTGAATCACATGAGCATGATGAAAACTAGCTTGACGATAATTCCCATGTGTCCTCGGGAGCGCTTTCCTTTATATAAGAGTTTGTCCAGGCTTGTCCTTTGCTACAAAAAGGATTGGTCCACCTTGCTGCACCTTGTTTACTTTTGTTACTTGTTACCCGTTATGAATTACCTTATCACAAAACTATCTGTTACCGATAATTTCAGTGCTTGCAGAGAATACCTTACTGAAAACTGCTTGTCATTTCCTTCTGCTCCTTGTTGGGTTCGACACTCTTACTTATCGAAAGGACTACGATAGATCCCCTATACTTGTGGGTCATCAATGACCCACACCTTTATAAAGAAGGAGTAGATGGTGTTATTAGACGTTGTGTACTTGAGCATGAATAGGAACAGATCCTACGCAAGTGTCACTCCGAGGCTTATGGAGGACACCATGCTGGAGATAGACTGCACATAAGGTATTGCAATCCGGTTTTTATTGGCCTACTCTTTTCAAAGATGCCTGTTAGTTTGTCCTGTCTTGTGATGAATGTCAAAGAATTGGTAATATTAGTAGACGTCAAGAAATGCGTATGAACTATTCACTTGTTATTGAACCATTTGATGTTTGGGGCTTTGATTATATGGGACAGTTTCCTTCCTCTAATGGGTATACACATATTTTAGTTGCTGTTGATTACGTTACTAAGTGGGTAGAAGCTATTCCAGCTAGTAGTGCTGATCATAACACCTCTATTAAGATGCTTAAAGAAGTTATTTTTCAGAAGTTTAGAGTCCCTATATACTTAATGACTGATGGTGGTTCACATTTTATTCATGGTGCTTTTCGTAAAATGCTTGCTAAGTATGATGTTAATCATAGAATTGCATCTCCATACCACCCACAGTCCAGTGGTCAAGTAGAACTGAGTAATAGAGAGATTAAATTAATTTTGTAAAAGACTGTTAATATATCTAGAAAGAATTGGTCCAAGAAACTTGATGATGCATTACGGGCCTATAGAACTGCATATAAAAATCCTATGGGTATGTCTCCGTATAAAATGGTTTATGGAAAAGCATGTCACTTACCTCTCGAACTAGAACATAAGGCATATTGGGCCATTAAAGAGCTCAATTATGATTTCAAACTTGCCGGTGAGAAGAGACTATTTGACATTAGCTCACTTGATGAGCGGAGAACCCAGGCCTATGAGAATGCCAAACTGTTTAAAGAAAAAGTTAAAAGATGGCATGACAAAGGGATACAAAAGCGTGAGTTTAATGTAGGTGATTATGTTTTGTTATACAACTCTCATTTAAGATTTTTTTGCAGGAAAACTCCTCTCTAAATGGGAAGGTCCTTACGTTATCAAGGAGGTCTATCGTTCTGGTGCCATAAAAATCAACAACTCCGAAGGCACAAATCCGAAGGTGGTGAACGGTCAAAGAATCAAACATTATATCTCAGGTAATCCCATAAATGTTTAAACCAATGTTATGGACACCGTAACCCCGGAGGAGTACATAAGGGACACTTTCCAGAATGTTTCAGACTCCGAAAAGGAATAGGTATGTGGTACGGTAAGTAAACCGACTCCAAAACAGTTCTAATAGCATTTTTTTTCTCCGTTTTGGAATATTAAAAAAATAGGAAAATAGGAAGTAGTCCAAAAGGGACACGAGGCATCCACGAGGGTGGAGGGCGCGCCCCTGCCTCGTGGGCACGTGTGCCCTCCGGACTCCATTTTCTTGCACGATACTTCTTTTGGTCGGTAAAAATTAATTATATAATCTCTCAAAGGTTTTGACCACGGTACCACGACAAAATCCTCTGCTTTTGTTTCGAGCTGTTTTTCTGACAGATCTAGATCACCATGACGTCTTCAAGCGCCCCCAAGGACAAGTTTTTTGAGAAGGTCATAAACCCCTACCTCGCGAAGGTGCTGCAACACCCTCAAACCATTTAGATGCGTGAGGGGGTGTTGCACATCCGCGATGTTGAGGGACCAAGGAGGATCGGAAGCGTGGAGACAAGACTCGAAGCAATGGAGCAACAAGTTTTCAAGTGCCAGGGGATGGTGGAACGCGGACTCAACGCCAACCACATGATGATCGCGGAGTTCACCAACAACCACAAGCTGGATGCCAAGAACATTGGGGAGACCATCTTCAAGCTTCACGAGAAAATCGAGCACCTCCAAGCCCAGATCTATGACCTGCAAAACCAAAACTGTGAGTATGAATATAGATTCAAGAGGATGAGTTTGGCTGCAGATTTGAGGATCCCGGAGACTCGATCATCCTTCTATGATGGTGAGCCTATGCCTTGGAAGATGGACGACAAGCCTACATCATCAACAACTCCATCATCACCACCTCCGAAGAAAGAGACATAAATACATGGGTATGGGCACTCCCCTTGGCAACTGCCAAGCTTGGGGGAGGTGCCCCGGTATCGTATCACCATCACACTTCTATCTTTACCGTTTTTCTTAGTTCGATCCTTTTGGTTATATCTTGATCTAGTAGAATAAAGTTTAGTATGATCTAGCTTTGAGTTTTTGTGTTGATCCTTATCTATGTAATCGAGTCCGTGAGCTATATATAATAAAGATTAGTCTTGAGTCGAGGGCTTGGTTATCTTGCTATGATCTTGAGGGAATAAAAGAAAAAAGAAAGAATAAAAAGAAATAAAGAGATCATATTGATCTTATGGAGAGTAATGACTTCACATATAAAGAGTATGATGAATAAAAGTTGTTGAGAGTTGACAAACATAGTTTTGGTCATCGTTGCAATTAATAGGAAGTAATAAAGAAAGAGAGGTTTTCACATATAAATATACTATCTTGGACATCTTTTATGATTGTGAGCACTCATTAAAATATGACATGCTAAAAAGTTGATGTTGGACAAGGAAGACAACGTAATGGGTTATGTTTTCTTATATCCGAAATAAATTATATTGTCATGGATCATCCAACATGTTGAGCTTGCCTTTCCCCCTCATGCTAGCCAAATTCTTTGCACCAAGTAGAGATACTACTTGTGCTTCCAAATATCCTTAAACCCAGTTTTGCCATGAGAGTCCACCATATCTACCTATGGATTGAGTAAGATCCTTCAAGTAAGTTGTCATTGTTGCAAGCAATAAAAATTGCTCTCTAAATATGTATGATCTATTAGTGTGGAGAAAATAAGCTTTATACGAGCTTGTGATATGGAAGAAATAAAAGCGACGGACTGCATAATAAAGGTCCCTATCACAAGTGGCAATATAAAGTGACGTTCTTTTGCATTTAAGATTTTGTGCATCCAACCATAAAAGCACATGACAACCTCTGCTTCCCTCTGCGAAGGGCCTATCTTTTATTTTTGTCTTATACCTTATACAAGAGTCATGGTGATCTTCACCTTTCCTTTTTACACTTTATCCTTTGGCAAGCACTATGTGTTGGAAAGATCCTGATATATATATCCAATTGGATGTGGGTTTTCATAAAGCATTATTGTTGACGTTACCCTTGAGGTAAAAGGTTGGGAGGCAAAACTATAAGCCCCTATCTTTCTCTATATCCGATTAAAACTTCATACCCATAAGTATTGTGTGAGTGTTGGCAATTGTGAAAGACTAAATGATAGTTGAGTATGTGGACTTGCTAAAAAGCTCTTATATTGACTCTTTCCGATGTTATGATAAATTGCAATTGCTTCAATGACTGAGATTATAGTTTTCTAGTTTTTCAATGAAGTTTCTGATTCATACTTTACATTGTGAATAGATTGTTACTTCAGCATAAGAAATCATATGACAATATATATATATATATATATATATATATATATATATATATATGTTGCTATTCTAAGAATGATCATGATGCCCTCATGTCCGTATTTTATTTTATCGACACCTCTATCTCTAAACATGTGGACATATTTTCGATATCGGCTTCCGCTTCAGGACAAGCGAGGTCTAAGTTTGGGGGAGTTGATACGTCCATTTTGCATCATGCTTTTATATCGATATTTATTGCATTATGGGCTGTTATTACACATTATGTCACAATACTTATGCCTTTTCTCTCTTATTTTACAAGGTTTACATGAAGAGGGAGAATGCCGGCAGCTGGAATTCTGGGCTGGAAAAGGAGCAAATATTACAGACCTATTCTGCACAACTCCAAAAGTCCTGAAACTCCACGAAAGTAAGTTTTGGAATATATTAAAAATATTGGGCAAAGAAAGCACCAGAGGGGGCCACCCACTGTCCACCAGGGGGCGCCCCCTGGGCGCGCCCCCCTGCCTCGTGGGCCACCTGGAAGCCCCCCGATGCCCGTCTTCTAGTATAAGGTGTCTTTTGCCCTGGAAAAGTTCATAAGGAAGCTTTCGGGACGAAGCGCCGCGTCTCAAGGCGGAACCTTGGCGGAACCAATCTAGGGCTCCGGCGGAGCTGTTGTGCCGGGGAAACATCCCTCCGGGAGGGGGAAATCATCACCATCGTCATCACCATCGATCCTCTCATCGAGAGGGGGTGGGGGTCAATCTCCATCAACATCTTCACCAGCACCATCTCCTCTCAAACCCTAGTTCATCTCTTGTATCCGATCTTTGTCTCAAAACCTCAGATTGGTACCTGTGGGTTGCTAGTAGTGTTGATTACTCCTTGTAGTTGATGCTAGTTGGTTTATTCAGTGGAAGATTATATGTTCAGATCCTTTATGCACATTAATACCCCTCTGATTATGAACATGAATATGATTTGTGAGTAGTTACGTTTGTTCCTGAGGACATGGGAGAAGTCTTGTTATAAGTAGTCATGTGAATTTGGTATTCGTTCGATATTTTGATGAGATGTATGTTGTCTTTCCTCTAGTGGTGTTATGTGAACGTCAACTACATGACACTTCACCATTGTTTGGGCCTAGGGGAAGGCATTGGGAAGTAATAAGTAGATGATGGGTTGCTAGAGTGACAGAAGCTTAAACCCTAGTTTATGCGTTGCTTCGTAAGGGGCTGATTTGGATCCATGTGTTTCATGCTATGGTTAGGTTTACCTTAATTCTTCTTTCATAGTTGCGGATGCTTGCGAGGGGGGTTAATCATAAGTGGGATGCTTGTCCAAGGAAGGGCAGTACCCAAGCACAGGTCCACCCACATATCAAATTATCAAAGTAACGAACGTGAATCATATGAGCATGATGAAAACTAGCTTGACGATAATTCCCATGTGTCCTCGGGAGCGCTTTCCTTTATATAAGAGTTTGTCCAGGCTTGTCCTTTGCTATAAAAAGGATTGGGCCACCTTGCTGCACTTGTTACCCGTTACAAATTACCTTATCACAAAACTATCTCTTACCGATAATTTCAGTGCTTGCAGAGAATACCTTACTGAAAACTGCTTGTCATTTCCTTCTGCTCCTCGTTGGGTTCGACACTCTTACTTATCGAAAGGACTACGATAGATCCCCTATACTTGTGGGTCATCAGAGGGAAGTTCCCCCGGCAGAATCGCTCCGCCGGAGGGCAAAAGTGCTCCTGCCCAAGTTCCGCCTTGAGACGGCGGCGCTCCGTCCCGAAAGTCTTCCCCTTATTTTTTCTAGGTCAAAATCACTTATATACCAGAAGATGGGCACCGTAGGTGGGCTGAGGAGGCCACAATGCCCCCCTCTGGTGTTTATTGGCTCCAGTATTTCTTAAATATTCCATAAAAAATCCTCGTGGAGTTTCTGCTCATTTGGAGTTGTGCAGAATAGGTGGCCTGACGTAGCATTTTCAGGTCTAGATTTCCAGCTGCCAGAATTCTCCCTCTTGGTGTGTTCCTTGCAAATTGTGAGAGAAAAGGCATTAGAATTACTCCAAAAAGCATTATTATGGATAAAAACATTGTAAATAACAGTAAGAAAACATGATGCAAAATGGACGTATCAACTCCCCCAAGCTTAGACCTCGCTTGTCCTCAAGCGAAAACCGAAATCGAAAAACATGTCCACATGCTTTGAGAGGGAGGTGTCGATAAAAACAAAATACGGACATATAAGCATCATGTTGATTATTATAACAACAACAAAATTAAACATAGGACTTTTATCATCAAATTTTCATCATATACTTCCCATGAATAAGTAACAGTTCATCACACAACGAAGTATAAACAAAAACTCTATTGGAAACCAACAAACTATGCTCTCAGTCAACTTTGCAACTACAATTCATCATCTTTTCAGGAAGGGTCACATGTCGGAGCCTTTAGGCAAGTCCACATACTCAACCATTATATAGTCTTTTATGATTGCTAACACTCACCTTGTACACATGAGCAAAACCTTTCAACCGGACACATAGAAAGATAGGGGCTTATAGTTTTGCCTCCCAAACATACTCACCTCAAGGGTGATGTCAACAATAATAACTCATGCTATCTATATTCAACTGGACATATGTGCCTAGATCTTTCCTCACCACATGATGCTTGCCGAAAGAGAAAAATAAAAGGAGTAGAAGGAAAAATTTGACTCTTTGCATAAATGTAAATACATAAAAGTAAAAGATAGGCCCTTCGCAGAGGGAAGCAGAGGTTGCCATGCGCTTATTTGTTTGCATGCTCAACCCCTTAGTGCAAAAGAACGTCACGTTACATTGCCCCTTATGATGACAACCTTTATTATGCAATCTATCGCTTTTATTCTTTGTCATCCAAGTTCGTGCAATGCTCAATTTTCTCTTACACTAAAAGATCTCACATATTAAGCAATTTTTATTGCCTTTTTGCACCGATGACAACTTACTTGAGGGATCTTGTTCAATCCCTAGGTAGGTATGGTGGACACTTGAAAAAGATTTGGGTTTAAGGGTTTTTGTATGCACAAGTAGTATCTCTACTTAGTGCGGAATTTTTGGCTAGCAAAGATAGGGCAAGCATCACATGTTAAAGGATCTATGACAATATGACTTCTATGTGAATATAAACATACATAAACCATTACCTTGTCTTCCTTGTCCAACGTCAACAATTTTGGCATATAATATTTTGATGAGGGCTCACAATCACAAAAGATTTCTAGGATAGTATATTTATATGTGAATCTTTCCTCCCCTTATTAATTCTTTTGTGAGTTGCATCACCGACCAATGCTATGTTTGTTAATCTCTAATAAAATTTTCTTACTTATACTTTTCCTTATGTGGTGCTATCACCTACCATAGGATTAGCATATGATCTTATTGATTTATTTCCTTTCTTTTGTTTGCTTCATTTCTCTTTTTCTTTTCTTTATTTGCAACATGGAAGTAAAGAAAGTAAAAACTCGAACTAACTTTATTATATAACTTGCACACGAAAACAATGATAGATCACTAAGCAAAATCTCAAAGAAGAAAAGATCGAACTAAACTTTATTCATCTAAGCAAAAGATTGAGCTAAGATAAGTAAAAGCAAAAAGAGGGGTGATACGATACCGGGGCACCTCCCCCAAGATTGGTGGAAGCCAAGGGGAGTGCCCATACCCGATACTCAATTCTCCTTTGGTGGTGAAGAAGGTGATGGTGGTGATGAAGAAGAGATCTTGTCCTTGGAGGAACCTGAAGAGGCCATGGTATATGGGATCTGACAGAAAACATCAAGAAAAGAGAATAGAGGATTTTCTCCGCGATACGGTGGTTAACAGGTTCTGGAACTATATATAGATTTTTTTATCTTCGAGGACAAGTAAACAGAAGAAAAACAGAGTACGGAAGGGGTTCCAGGTGGGCACAACCCACCTGGGCGCGCCAGGCATGCCTGGCGCCCCCTGGTGTCTTATGCCCACCAGGGGACGCTTCCTGGAAGTTTCTTTATTTCCAAAATTCTAAAATATTCCAAAACTAACAAAAAATATTTTTGCGGATTTTTTGGAGTCCGTTTACTTACCGTGTCACGTACCTCCTTATTTTGACTATTCTGGAGTGTTCTGGAAGGACTCATTTATGTGCTCTTCCGGCGTCAAAGTTTGGATAATATTGCTTTCAACATTAATAGGCATACCTCGGATATAATGCTTTATTCGTTGCTCGTTGACAACCTTTAGGTTAGTGCCTTCGAAATTATTTATTTTGA
Source organism: Triticum aestivum (assembly GCF_018294505.1). Classification (NCBI taxonomy): domain Eukaryota; kingdom Viridiplantae; phylum Streptophyta; class Magnoliopsida; order Poales; family Poaceae; genus Triticum; species Triticum aestivum. The sequence continues at coordinate 285,253,659 of NC_057808.1, read as the reverse complement.
TGGCTCCAGACCGGTAAATCTCCTCGATGACATAGGGGCCTTCCCATTTGGAGAGGAGTTTGCTTGCAAAGAACCTAAAACGAGAGTTGTACAAAAGAACATATTCTCCGACTTTAAACTCACGTTTTTGAATTCTTTTGTCATGCCATCTTTTAACCTTTTCTTTGAATAACTTTGCATTTTCATAAGCTTGGGTTCTCCATTCATCTAACGAGCTTATATCAAATAACCTCTTTTCACCAGCAAGTTTGAAATCATAGTTGAGTTCTTTAACTGCCCAGTATGCTTTGTGTTCTAACTCAAGAGGTAAATGACAAGCTTTTCCATAAACCATTTTATAAGGAGACATACCCATAGTATTTTTATATGTTGTTCTATATGCCCAAAGTGCATCATCTAATTTCTTAGACCAATTCTTCCTGGACCTATTAACAGTCTTTTGCAAAATTAATTTTATTTCTCTATTACTAAGTTCAACCTCACCACTAGACTGAGGATGATAGGGTGATGCAATTCTATGGTTAACATCATACTTAGCAAGCATCTTACGGAAGGCACCATGAATAAAGTGTGAACCACCATCAGTCATTAAATATCTAGGGACTCCAAACCTTGGGAAATAACTTCCTTAAGCATTTTAATAGAGGTGTTGTGATCAACACTATTGGTTGGAATAGCTTCTACCCATTTAGTAACATAATCAACAACAACCAAAATATGTGTATACCCGTTAGAGGAAGGAAAAGGTCACATGTAATCAAATCCCCAAACATCAAATGGTTCAACAGCAAGTGAATAATTCATAGAAATTTCTTGACGCTTACCAATATTACCTATTCTTTGGCATTCATCACAAGATGAGACATACTTACGAGCATCCTTGAAGAGAGTAGGCCAATAAAATCCAGACTGCAATACCTTATGAGAAGTTATATCTCCAGCATGATGCCCTCCATAAGGTTCGGAGTGACATTTCCATAGGATTTGTCCTTGTTCATGCTCAGGTACACAACGTCTAATAATACCATCTACTCCTTCTTTATAAAGATGTGGGTCATCCCAAAAGTAATGTCTTAAATCATAGAAGATTTTTTTTTCTTTTGTTGGTACGTAAAGCTAGGTGGCAAATATTTAGCAATGATGTAATTAGCATAATGAGCATACTAGGGAGTACTATTAGCAACATTTATTGCAGCTAACTGCTCGTCAGGAAAACTACCATCAGTAGATAGTGGGTCATCAAGCACATTTTCAAGCATAGACAAGTTATCGGCTACGGGGTTCTCAGCTCCTTTTCTATCAATAATATGCAAATCAAATTCTTGTAACAAGAGAACCCAACGAATAAGTCTAGATTTAGCATCTTTCTTTTCCATAAGATATTTAATAGCAGCATGGTCTGTGTGAACAGCTACTTTGGATTCAACAATATAAGGTCTAAACTTATCACAAGCAAACACCATTGCTAAGAATTCTTTTTCAGTAGTAGCATAATTTCTTTGAGCACTGTCTAGAGTTTTACTAGCATAATGAATAACATTCAACTTCTTATCAACTCTTTGTCCTAGAACAGCACCAACAACATAATCACTAGCATCACACATAATTTCAAAAGGCAAGTTCCAATCAGGTGGTTGAACAATATGTGCAGCAATTAAAGCTTTCTTGAGTGTTTCAAATGCTTCAAGACAATCATCATCAAAGACAAAAGGAATATCCTTTTGCAAAAGATTAGTAAGAGGCCTAGAGATTTTAGAAAGTTCCTTAATAAACCTCCTATAGAAACCAGCATGACCTAGGAAACTACGAATACCTTTTATGTCCTTAGGACATGGCATTTTCTCAATGGCATCAACTTTAGCTTGGTCCACTTCGATACCTCTTTCAGAAATTTTATGACCCAAGACAATGCCTTCATTAACCATAAAGTGGCACTTCTCCCAATCCAAGACAAGATTAGTTTGTTCACATCTATGCAAAACTCGATCAAGATTGCTTAAACAGTCATCAAAAGACTTCCCATAAACAGAAAAGTCATCCATGAAAACCTCAACAATCTTTTCACAAAAGTCAGAGAATATAGCCATCATGCATCTTTGAAAGGTAGCAGGTGCATTTCATAAACCAAAAGGCATACGTCTACAAGCATAAGTTCCAAAAGGACAAGTAAAAGTGGTCTTTTCTTGATCAGGTTGAGAAACGGGTATTTGTGAAAAGCCAGAATATCCATCAAGGAAGCAAAAGTGTGTGTGCTTAGATAATCTTTCAAGAATTTGATCAATAAAAGGCAAAGGGTAATGATCTTTTCTAGTTGCTTTATTTAATTTTCTGAAATCAATTACCATTCTATAGCCTGTGACAATTCTTTGTGGGATAAGTTCATTCTTATCATTTGGAACAACAGTTATACCTCCTTTCTTAGGGACACAATGAACATGACTTACCCATCTACTATCAGCTATAGGATAGATTATACATGCTTCCAGATTTTTAATATTTCCGTTCTTACCACCTCTTTCATCTTCGGATTTGACCGACGTTGGTGATCAACAACTGGTTTAGCATCAGGTTCCATATTAATTTTGTGCTCACATAGAGTGAGACTAATGCCCTTTAAATCATCAAGAGTATATCCAATAGCAGCCCGGTGCTTCCTTAGAACTTTCAATAATCTTTCTTCTTCATGTTCTGAAAGGTTAGCACTGATAATAACAGGATATATCTTATTTTCATCAAGATAAGCATATTTCAAAGTGTCTGGCAATTGTTTTAATTCAAACACATGATCACCTTTAGGTGGAGGAGGACCTCCAAGAGTTTTAATAGGCAAATTGTGTTTAAGCAGAGGACGTTGTTCAAAGAAAATATTATCTATTTCATTTCTTTCATGCATATGTAAATCATTCTCATGCTCTAGCAAGTATTGTTCTAAAGGATCAATAGGTGGTACAACAATAGAAGCAAGACCAATTAATTCATTCTTACTAGGCAATTCTTTTTCATGATGAGTTCTACTAAACTTGGAAAAATTAAACTCATGAGACTCATCACCAAAGCTAACACCCATAGTTTGTTTCCGGCAATCTATCTTAGCATTAAATGTGTTCAAGAAAGGTCTACCAAAGATAATGGGACAGAAGTCATCTTGTGGGGAACCAAGAACAAGAAAACCGGTAGGGTATTTTACTTTCCCACACAAGACTTCAACATCTCTAATAATCCCACAAGGTGATATGGTGTCTCTATTTGCAAGTTTAATAGTAACATCTATGTCTTCTAACTCTGTAGGTGCTATGTCTTCCCTAATTTCTTGATATAACTTGTAAGGAATAGCACTCACACTAGCACCCATGTCACATAAACCATGATAACAGTGATCTCCTATTTTAACAGAAATGACAGGCAAGCCAACAACTGGTCTATTTTTATCCCTTTTTTCGGGTTTGGCAATTCTAGCAGCTTCTGCACAGAAGTAGATAACATGCCCATCCACATATTCTTCTAAGAGATCTTTAACCATAGCAATATTAGGTTCAACTCTAATTTGTTCATCAGGTTTAGGTGTTCTAATAAAGCTTTTGTTAACCACAGTTGAAACTTTATCATGTTCCTTTATCCTAATAGGAAAAGGTGGTTTCTCAATATAAGCAGTAGGAACAACTGGATCAACATTATAGAGTATAGTTTCTTCTTTAGCTGGTACTGGTTCTTTAATTTCTTCTTTAATAGGTGGGTGATATTTAAACCACTTCTCTTTAGGGAGTTCAACATGAGTAGAAAATGATTCACAAAAGGAGGCTACTATCTCAGAGTCAAGTCCATATTTAGTGCTAAACTTTTGAAAAGCATCGGTATCCATAAAAGATTTAACACAATCATACTTAAGCTTTCTCCTGACTCTTTACCTTCGTCGAGTTCCCAATCTTCAGAGTTGCATTTAATTCTTTCCAAAAGATCCCACCGGAATTCAATAGTTTTCTTCATAAAAGCCAGCACAAGAAGTATCTAGCATGGTTTGATCATTACGAGAAAGCCGAGCATAAAAGTTCTGAATAATAATTTCTCTTGAGAGCTCATGATTGGGGCATGAATATAACATTGACTTAAGCCTCCCCCAAGCTAGAGCGATACTTTCTCCTTCATGAGGCCAAAAATTATATATATAATTCCGATCACGATGAACTAGATGCATAGGATAATTTTTTTGGTGGAACTCCAATTTCAAACGATTCCATTTCCATGATCCAATGTCATCGCATAACCTATACCATGCCAATGCTTTCCCCTTCAAAGATGAAGGGAAAACCTTTTTCATCACCTCATCTCCGGGTAAACCTACAAGCTTGAACAATCCACAAATTTGTTCCACATGTATCAGGTGCATATCAGGATGTTCGGTTCCATCTCCTGCATAAGGATTAGCTAGCAGTTGTTCTATCATACCCGAAGGAATCTCATATTCAATATTTTCAGTAGGTGTAGTAGGTTGAGGGGCAATTAATTGTGGTTCCAGACGAGGTGAAGATACCCTGAACAAACCCCTCAAAGGATTGTTTTCCATAGTAACAAGTGACAATAAATTTCAGCACACTATATAAATGTTTCCTTACCGAATTCCACTTACCAAAGGCGCTTCACTCCCCGGCAACGGCGCCAGAAAATAGCCTTGATGACCCATAAGTATAGGGGATCAATTGTAGCTCTTTTCGATAAGTAAGAGTGTCGAACCCAACGAGGAGTAGAAGGAAATGACAAGTAGTTTTCAGTAAGGTAATGTCTGGAAGTGCTGAAACTGTAAGTAGCAAGTAGTTTGATAGCAAGATAATTTGTAACGAGAAAGTAACGATAGTAGCAATAAGTATGCAGCAAGGTAGCCCAATCCTTTTGAGGCAAAGGACAGGCCAAAATGGTCTCTTATGATAAGCAAAGCGTTCTTGAGGGTACACGGGAATTTCATCTAGTCACTTTCATCATGTTAATTTAATTTGTGTTTGCTACTTTGATAATTTGATATGTGGGTGGACCGGTGCTTAGGTGATGCTCTTACTTGAACAAACCTCCTACTTATGATTAACCCTCCCGCAAGCATCGGCAACTACGAGAAAAGTATTAAGGATAAATCCTAACCATAGCATTAAACTCTAGGATCCAATCGGTCCCTTACTGAATAGTGCATAAACTGGGGTTTAAGTTTCTGTCACTCTCGCAACCCACCATCTCTTTACTACTCCACAATGCATTCCGTTAGGCCAAAATATGGTGAAGTGTCATGTATTCGACGTTCACATGACACCACTAAGGGAATCACAACATACATACCATCAAAATATCGAACACATATCAAATTCACATGATTACTTGCAACATGATTTCTCCCATGACCTCAAGAACAAAAGTAACTACTCACAAACAATAAACATGCTCATGATCAGAGCGGTATTAATATCCATAATGGATCTGAACATATAATCTTCCACCAAATAAACCATATAGTAATCAACTACAAGATGTAATCAACACTACTAGTCACCCCCTAGCGACAATCTATAGTTCCGGTAATAAGATTGAATACAAGAGATGAACTAAGGTTTCAGATGAGATGGTGCTGGTGAAGATGTTGATGGAGATTGCCCTCCCCAAGATGGGAGAGTTGTTGGTGATGATGATGAGGATGATTTCCCCCTACGGGAGGGAAGTTCCCCGGCAGAATCCCTCCGTCGGAGGGCAAAAGTGCTCCTGCCCAAGTTCCGCCTCGAGACGGTGGCACTCCCTGAAAGTCTTCCCCTTATTTTTTCTAGGTCAAAATCACTTATATACCAAAAGATGGGCACCGGAGGTGGGCCGAGGAGGCCACAACCCACCAGGGAGCGCCAGGGGGGCCTGGCACGCCCACGTGGGTTGTTCCCCACCTGGTGGCCCCCCTCTTGTGTTTATTGGCTCCAGTATTTCTTAAATATTCCATAAAAAATCCTCGTGGAGTTTCAGCTCATTTGAAGTTGTGCAGAATAGGTGGCCTGACGTAGTTTTTCAAGTCTAGATTTCCAGCTGCCAGAATTCTCCCTCTTGGTGTGTTCCTTGCAAATTGTGAGAGAAAAGGCATTAGAATTACTGCAAAAAGCATTATTATGGATAAAAACATTGTAAAAACAGTAAGAAAACATGATGCAAAATGGACGTATCATATAGCTTGGCCCAAATTGGACAATTTTTTTTACCACAACATATACGTGCCATGTAGTGACACCATGCCAAGTTTCAGGATTTTCTGGTGAGTTTTGGATTTACGGAGATTTATAAACCGAGATTCGCAATGTTTGAGGCCGAGCCAGGACGCCGAGACGGTTGAATTCCTTCCAATTCCTTCCATCAGACCTAAATATGCACCCCAAAGACACATTTACGATTTTTCTAGCCATTTTGGTGCACTCGAGCATGTATTTGTAGTTCGGATTTGAATTGTGGACATTAAATGCCTAGATAACTCAATTAATGAATAAAAAAGGTCAAACGAACCCTGAATACTTTCAAAGTTCAGCGCAAGTCTCCCATTACTCCATGTTGCATGCAGAAGAAAATACAAGGCTAGAAGAGGGAGCGATTATCGTTTCGCCCACAAGGGGACACGTTTCCCTATTGAAACCACGAGGGTTCTTGCGACAGGCTCTGGTTTGTAAGAGGTTTGTAGTAAAGCTTGGCCCAAATTGGACAATGTTTTTACCACGACATATATGTGCCATGACATGACACCATGCCAACTTTCATGACTTTCTAGTGAGTTCTGGATTTACAGGATTTAAAAACTGAGATTCCAAATGTTTAAGGACGAGCCAGGATGCCGGTACTGTTGTAATTCATTCCCATTCCTTGCATGGGACCTAAACATGCACCCAAGGACACATGTGTGATTTTTCTAACCATTTTGGTGAACTGGAGCATGTATTTGTAGTTCCGATTTGAATTATGGACATTAAATGCCTAGGAAACTCAATTAATGTAGAAAAAGGCCAAACAAACCCTGAATAATTTTAAATTCTGGCATGGATATCCTGTCGTTCCATGTTGCCTGTAGAAGAAAATACAAGGTGAAAAGAGGCAGTGATTATCGTTTCTCTCACAAGGGGGACACGTTTCCCTATCGGAATCACGAGGCTTCTTGAGAGAAGCTCCGGTTTGTAAGAGGCTTGTAATAAAACTTGCCCCAAAATGGACAATTTTTTTCCTCGACATATATGTGCCATGTCGTGACACCATGCCAAGTTTCATGATTTTCTGGTGACTTTTGGATTTACGGGGATTTAAAAACCGAGATTCTCACGAAATGTTTTCAAATAGCACACAGTTCGCTCACGAAAGTCGTGTGCCTACCAAACCGTGGCCGATGCCCTCCCTGTTGCGCGCATGATCTGAGTCGTGCGTTCTGATTGGCCAGAACCCAAACCACACGGATCGTATGTCTGCACCGTTGGATGCTCCCAGATCGAACGGCAATCCTCATCCCTTTCGACAGCACATGTAGTTCCAATTGTGATTTTATTTATATGGGTAAGCACTGTGCGCATGCATCGTGCTAGCTCACGCTTCCTTCTCTACTAAATTTTCCATATTAATGTTGTTATATATCCAAACATGCTACCGTTTCCCGCCACTCCTCCCATCAGTTTCCCGCATCTTCTTCCATCGGTTTCCCGCCTCTTCTCCCATCGGTTTCCCGCTGCCAGTGTCAGTGCTCATAGAAGGCTAGGCGGCGACACACTTGCTGACCGGGAGCCCCCAAGTGATATATAATGAGCCCTCAAGGCACGATACCTATGTTTGAACTGTGCACTGCATCAAGTTCTCTTTGGTAACCTTTTACTTGGGTAATAAGCCCCCAAGCGATTTGCAATGAGGCGTACAAGTCGGATCAATAGGGTAGTCATAGCTATGCTCAATGAGCAGGAAGCCCCCAAGTATTTTTTAACAAGGCGTGCAAGCCGGATCAAGAGGGTAGTCACAGCTATGCTCAATGAGCAGGAAGCCCCCAAGTGATCTTATGAACTCGCAATAAAGACTCAGATACTCAGAAATGAAACGACAGAGACCCTAAATTATCAGGGAGGCCGACTTTATTATACTTGATCATAATATATACATGGATGAAAATATGTACATCACAAGAGCCAGTGGCTCACACTACAAAAAAAGACACATCCGTGACATTTTGGGCCGAATGGATTTTTTTCCTGTCATGCTTATGACACTTCTATGACGATAATTGTGACAAAACTCGGTATCATCATAGATGTGGTGGGCTCCAACTTCTATGACAAAATATCATGACAGAAAATAGGCTTTTCGTCCTGGGCGGGCCGGAGACGCAGCTGCATGACATTCTTTGGGCCGTCCATGACAGAAAAAATCGTGGTAGAAGCGAGGGCGAGGAAAATATCGGGGAGTTCCCGGTTATGGTGGGTGGTCGGGGCCGAGCGATGCACGGAGGTTTGTGCGTTTCTCTTGTACACGTACGCACGTGTGTGCGAGGCGTTGTGCTCTAACTAAACCCGAGCGAGGCGTTGGGCTCTAACTGAACCCGAGCGATTGCACTAGCTACGTTACTGAACCCCAATCGATCCCTTGTTGCTAACTGAACATGAGTGATTCCTTCGCTACTGCTGCTAACTGAATCTGATCGAAGCTGCCTCTCGATGAATAGTTCCCGGTGGGGGTTGGATGAACAGGATCCCGTGATAGTAGAGGCTGTTGTCGCTGGATGAACAAGACCCTGATCGAGGAGGCATGGGGGTGGATGAACAGTAGCCGGTGGAGGGACCACGTACGTGGAGGGCTGGTTGAACAGGACCACGTGGAGGGGCTGGTTGAATAGGACACCGTGGAGGGCTAGTTGAACAGTAGCCATGGAAGGCTAGATGAACAGTGGCCCGTGAAGGGGTGGTTGAATAGGACCCCGTGGAGAGGGCTAGTTGAACAGTAGCCGGTGGAGGAGCGGTGGAGGTTGGATGAACAGGAGCCCGTGGATGAACAGTCGCAGGTGGAGGCTGGAGGAGGTCGGCGGTGGATGAACAGTAGCCCGTGGAGGCTGGAGGAGGTCGACGGTGGAGATGAACAGTAGCCCATGGAGTCCCGTTTTGCAGTACGCCACACCCCTCCCGATCAACGGGACCCCGTTTCGACCGTAGGCGCTCCAACACTAGTCCGTTTCCTCCATTTTGCGGTACGCCACACCCCTCCCGATCAATAGGACCCCGTTTCGACCATACGCGGTCGAACACAAATCCATTTCCTCCGTTTTGCGGTACGCCAGACCCTTCCCGATGAACAAGACCCTGTTTCGACCGTACGCGGTCAAACAGAAGGCCCGTTTCCTCCGTTATGCAGTACGCCAGACCTCGTTTCGGCTGTTCCGTCCAAGCCGGTTGGCTCCCGATGAACACGACATATTCTGTTGCCTCCCGATGAACACGGCGCATTCCGTTGCCTCCCCATGAACACAACGCAGTTTCTCCATTCCGACTCAGCCGGTTGGCTTCCGATGAACATGATTAGTCGTTGTACGCGTTAGAGACCCTGCCCGTATGTACGTACGTAACCGTATTTACTATCTTGCAGTGTGGTCGTACGTACGTGTACACGATATAGACGGGACTGCGTGACATGCTACGTCGGCGCCTCTACTTCAGCACGTGCCGCTCCTTACTCGGCCACGATACGTCGCTGCAGAGACACCGATCGACCGCTATGTACGTACACGTTCGCGGCCGGACAGATAACGCTACCTTCGCTTCAACCTGGTGGGTCCCAGCTGTCCGGGGGTAAGAAGGCAGTTCGTTCCGTGCGAAGATAAAGCCGGTGGGTCCCAGCTGTCAGGAGGGAATGTTTTTTTACGCCGAATACAAAGGCTCTTCCGGTAGGTCCGAGGTGTCAGGTGGAGGAATCATTATTTTACGTGTAATAAGGAGGCACTTCCTTGCGTGCGGCCATGGACCCAGCTGTCAGCCTCTCCACTTACAGTCCTCTTCTGATGGCTGTCGTTCGTTGACCGCGTTGACGACGCTGTACCGCCCGAGAGCACCAAGGTGGTGGACGACAACGCGACCTTGGAAGGGAACGACCCGGAGCCGGGGAATACGCAACAGTGGATGCCCACGCGGAGGGGAGTATGAGGGTTGACTGCTTCGGCTGCGGTTTGAGGCTGCCGTCTCCGGAGAATAACATGGGGTGTGGGTGAGTAGAGGGAAGGCCTAGCCAGTAGTAGTATGGTCGGGCGGTGAGGCCTGCACGGCAGCACAGTCGGCCACGAGAAGCTGGAGCAGGCGGTACGGTGGGCGCAGGTTTGGGCAGCTGGAGCAACAAGACCAGAGGTTGAAGACGCAGCTTGGCCGTTGGATTAACATCCAACGGTCAGTGCAGCTAGAATCATTTATTGACTAAGTTGACAAAGCCCTGCGTACGCGTTAACTTAGTAGGCCCACAAGTCAGCCTCCAAATCTGATGGGTCCCAACTAGCAGGGGAATCAATTTTTTTCGCGTAATAAGGTGGCACTTAATTGCGTGCGAAGATGTTTTCTGGTTTTTTTATTTCTTCTTTTTCGAGTTAGAATAAAAATAAAATAATTTAGCATCTTCGGTACAATCTATATTTTCACGAAAAGAATCATAATAAAGCTGGTGGATCCTAACTATTAGGGAGAGGAAACTTTTTATTTCCACGTAATAAAGGAAGCACTTCCTTGCGTGCGAAGATGTAGCTGGTGGGTCAAACCTATCAGGGGGAGAAATTATTTGTTTTTGCATAATACGGGGGCACTTGCTGCATGCGGCCATGGGCCATGTGGGTCCCTACTATCAGCCAATCCACGTACATGCCTCATCCGATGGCTCTCGTTTGTTGGCAAAGTTGACCACGCCGCGCCGAGAGAACCAAAGCAGTGAACGATGGCGAGTATTACGAAGGGAACGACCCGGAGCCGGTAACGACACAACAGTGGATGCCCACGCGAAGGGGAGTATGAGGGTTCACTAGTTCGGCTGCGGTGTGAGGCTGTCGTTGCCGGTGAATAATAGGAGGTGTTGGTGAGTAGAGGAATGGCCTGGACGGCGTTTGGGTGTAGAGTCGGCCGGTGAAGCCTGCGCGGCAGCACACCCGGCCACGGGAGGCGGTCCCGCCGGCGGTGGTTTGGGCAGCTGAAGCAAGAATATCCGAGATTGAAGAAGCACTACAGCCGTTGGATGGACACTGCTGCTAGAATTGTGTCTTGACTATAAGTTTATAAAGCCTTTCATACGCCTTAGTAGGCCCACAAGCCTTCCGTACGCGTCACTGACTATAATTCTAAAAAAATAGTAGGCCCACAAGTGAGCATCACATCTATGGCAGAGAACGTATAGCTCATTTGCGATTTGTAATAGTGTACAGTCCATTTTTTTTAATTCTAATGGAATTTTCTACAACCCATTTACAGTCTGTTAAAATTACAGCCCATTTTCTAGCCAGGACAATCTTATCTCATATTTACTAATTGGAAGCACTAATCGAGGTTCCACGTTAATCCTTGAAACCATACATAAATATCCGTAATTGGAAGCACTAATCGAGGTTCCACGTTAATCCTTGAAACCATACATAAATATCCATTTCTCTACTACTATTAAACAAGCAAACATACCCATCACTAAACGCACCCCAACACATGTACACAGAACAACGAAAATGAATTACCACCGCACGATCATGCCCACTCGATTAGATCTAACCCTCGACGCGAAAACTAACCATCACCAAAAGTACGTTTCGCAATTATGACGGGCGGACGAAACTCTGCCAAGCGACGAAAGGTTCCGCACGTCCGCGTCCCGAAAATTCGGAAGGAGGATTCAGCAGGATTCCTTTCTTTTCTATGGGGATTTAGAGCATCTCCAGCCGTTGGCCCCCCAGGGGACGCCTAAAATCGCCGCCTGGGGTGAGCCGGCGCAAAAAAATCGGCCTGGGGGCGAGTTGGTCCCCAGCCGCCGGCCCCAGGGCCGCCCCCAGGCGCGTTCAAAAAAGAAAAATATATAGCAAATTTCGGCTAAACACGACTAAATTTCGGCAAACTTGGGCATATATTAGACATGTTCGCGGATTTTCATTACATAGCAAATATATAACTAATCTAAAAAGCTGGCTGAACGCCGAGTAGTCGCCGTCGTCGCCGCCATCCTCACCGTCGTCATCATCGTCGGCCTTCTCCTCCTTGACGCGGGCGCCCCTGCTAGACCCCTCCCCGGCGTCGCTATGGCGGACTGGTGGCGGCGACGGCGCGTCGTCGTTGTCGCTGTCGTCGATGACGACGACTCCTCCTTCGTCGCGGCCCCGGCGGCGCTGTGCGAAGCGCCGCAGGGCGGTGCACTGGCGCTCCCTCACCATCTTCAGGGAGTCCTGGCGTGCCTATTCCAGGGTCGCGTCGTCGTCGAGCTCCACATCGCCGTGCTCCGTCTTCGCGGCGGGGAGACCCGGCTCCGTCTTCACCGGCGCGAGCCCCGGCTCCGTCTTTGGCTTGACGAAGCGCGGAGGAGGAGGCGCGCCGGCCGCCCTCGTTGATGACGATGCCGGCGCTGCGAGTGCGCTCCCCCGTTGCTGAGCCTCCACCCCGTCGGCCCGGCGCGCATGTCCGGCGACGCCGGGATGTTCGCCTGGAACAGGAGCCACGACTCCTGTTCGCGGAGCGTGCGGCGGCCGAAGCCGTTGGCCGCCGCCTCGTCTCCGGGGAAACGCTCGGCCATCGGGAGAGGGGGAGGGAGAGGGAGGGCTCGGCGACGGCTCACGGGAGAGGGAGAGGAAGGGCTCGGCGGCGGCGCTCGGGAGAGGTAGAGCTCGGCGGTTAGGGCGGGGCTGGTGTGGCCAGAGGCGAGCGAGGCCACCGGCTTATATAGCCGCGCCGCGCCCGTGTGTACGCGTGCGAGGGAGGGGAGGCGTCGGCGCGCCGCCCCGTGACGCGCCGCCCGTGAGGAATCAATGGCAAGGCTGACCGGCGGCAGCTTTGCCATTGATTCCTCGCGGGAAACCTAGGCGTTGGGGGAAGACGAGGCGCGGTGTCGCTGACGCGACTGGCCCGCGGCTCTTTCGTGCCAAAACCGCTCGCCCCGGCGCCCCCGGGCGCCTCAGCGCGCCGGGTTCGGCCTGGGTCCGCCGGCGCTGATTTCGGCCCGGGCCGACAAAAATTGGGCTCCTGGAGCGCGACTGGGCTGTTTTTTCAGCGCCGGCGTGAGAAAATCGTCTGTGGAGGTTTTTCTGGGGGCGCGGCTGGAGATGCTCTTAGTGGTAGAGAAGAGGAAAATTAAACGTACTTTTCCGTGATTTTGGGACGTGGGATGTCCAGAACGGATCTGGGTGTTGCGGAGTGCGCGGCCCGCCGCCGTCCCGCTCTTTCGTCATCTCCTAACTACCCTCATCGTCGTCCTTGCACGCACCATCCCTCGGCCCGCCCAGCAAGCACCCTTGGCGCCGTGCACACATCCGCCGCTGACCAGGCGCCGTGCGCGGGATAGGCCTGGCTACGCACATCGCCACCAGCCGCTGCTCACGAACAGCCACGCGTGTGCCGCGGGACGGCGGCGCGTAGCCCCACACTGCTGTTTTCGAGATCTGCACTGCCTCCCTCGAGCATCGCATCGCTGCCGGATCCCCGCGCGAGACCCGCCGGCTGCTTCACCACCGCCCACCGCCACTTCATCGATGCGGCCGGCCGGCGCCCTGTGAGGGACGAAGCCGACGCGGCGGCCACCAGGCAACCGCCGATCAGCAGCACAACGGCTGCAGCAGTGCTTGTTTGCCAGCAGCTGGGCACTACGTTGGGAACGTAGATCCATGGGGGGAAGGCAGATGGATTTCGGAGAAGATGGTTTTGATGGTCAATGTATTCCAGCCTTCTATGTCTGCGTCATTCACGCAGATTGAAATCCACTTCCTCACTCTTATGCTTGTGTTTGATCAGCACCACTACTCCATTTGTGCAGTGACATGTTGTGATGCAGCCGTCGTGCTCCAGGGAACACCCCTCCGCTGATCAAATGCATAGATGCATGACGCTATCTTTATTAGCGCAAACACAAAGGTTAAATCCGGCATGCACTTTATTTCTACTTGCAAACATCAAGTTCAGACAAATATGTCATGGTTAGCTGAATGAAAAGGAAAATTTTCAGAGAAGTGGTGCCCAGAATACTTTTTGACTTTTTTGTCTATTTACAGGTTTGGAAATACAATTTCAGTTGCCTTCATTCAAATGCTCAAGGCTTTGGGTCAGCTATTGCACACCTCCTTTCTAATATTGTACTGATTGAGTTAATTTAAATTGCATGTGCATGTGGGAACATTTATAATGGTTGTTCAATGTGGTACTGACAAATTAGACGAGACCTTTTCTCAAAGACAGTGCGGGTTAGTGTTGGTGTTGTATTTTCATCACATGGCACGATTCATTTTAATGTAATATGCACGTTATACCGAGTAACCAGTATTGTCGTGGAAGCCCTCAGGCTGGTACTGACACAGGTCGTCCGCCAAGAAAAGGCATTAACACTGAACCCTATCCCTATTACATTGCTTTCACCTAGCTGTAGGAAATAACCAAGGAAAGCTCAGGTTATACCCTGCTATTTTGTCACTCTTTTTAATTGATTATTGATTGATAGTCTTCCTCTTTATTGTCTTGTTTTATGGAAGTTCATCACCATATACATGAAAAAAAAATGATTGATACATGGAGTTGTGTGGGGTAACTTGAATTACTGTACCTTTTCTCTTTTTCGTCTTTTTGTTTGGAATCAACATTCAGTACAGATGCTGCTGAAATATACGGAGGAACACAAGAACTTCTAAAGCCTTCATCTATTTTACGTGCTTTGTCAGATGTCTCAGTGAAACAATGACATGCAACTGAGTGTCGAGGGAGAACTTCGTCAGCACGACGGCGTGATGACGGTGATGATGAAGTTACTGGCGCAGGGCTTCGCCTAAGCACTGCAATGATATGACCGAGGTGGATTATCGTGGAGGGGGGCACCACACACGGCTAAAAGATCAATGATCAACTTGTGTGTCTATGGGGTGCCCCATGGCCACGTATATAAAGGATGGAGGGAGGAGGAGGCCGACCCTCATAGGGCGCGGCCAAAGTGTGGAGTCCTACCAGGACTCCCTAGTCCTAGTAGGATTCCACCTCCCACATGGAATAGGAAAAAGGAAAGGGAGAAGGAGAAGGAAGGAAGGGGGCGCCCCCTAACCCTAGTCCAATTCGGACCAGTCCATGGGGAAGGGGCGCGGCTACCCTTGAGGCATTTCTCTCCTTTCCCGTATGGCCCATTAAGGCCCAATACGAATTCTCGTAACTCTCTGGTACTCCGAAAAATACCCGAATCACTCGGAGCCTTTCCGATGTCCGAATATAGCCTTCCAATATATCGATCTTTACGTCTCGACCATTTCGAGACTCCTCGTCATGTCCCCGATCTCATCCGAGACTCCGAACAAACTTCGGTCATCAAATCACATAACTCATAATACAAATCGTCACAGAACGTTAAGCGTGCGGACCCTACGGGTTCGAGAACTATGTAGACATGACCGAGACTCATCTCCGGTCAATAACCAATAGCGGAATCTGGATGCTCATATTGGTTCCTACATATTCTACGAAGATCTTTATCGGGCAAACCGCATAACAACATACGTTGTTCCGATCGTCGGTATCTCAATACCTAGTTCAATCTCGTTACCGGCAAGTCTCTTTACTCGTTCCGTAATGCATCATCCCGCAACTAACTCATTAGTCACATTGCTTGCAAGGCTTATAGTGATGTGCATTACCGAGAGGGCCAAGAGATACTCTCCGATTCACGGAGTGACAAATCCTAATCTCGATCTATGCCAACTCAACAAACACCATCGGAGACACCTGTAGAGCATCTTTATAATCACCCAGTTACGTTGTGACGTTTTATAGCACACAAAGTGTTCCTCCGGTATTCGGGAGTTGCATAATCTCATAGTCATAGGAACATGTATAAGTCAAGAAGAAAGCAATAACAACATAGTAAACGATCAAGTGCTAAGCTAACGGAATGGGTCAAGTCAATCACATCATTCTCTAATGATGTGATCCCGTTAATCAAATGACAACTCATGTCTATGGCTAGGAAACTTAACCATCTTTAATTCAACGAGCTAGTCAAGTAGAGGCATACTAGTGACACTCTGTTTGTCTATGTATTCACACATGTACTAAGTTTCCGGTTAATACAATTCTAGCATGAATAATAAACATTTATCATGAAATAAGGAAATAAATAATAACTTTATTATTGCCTCTAGGGCATATTTCTTTCAGTCTCCCACTTGCACTAGAGTCAATAATCTAGTTCACATCGCCATGTGATTTAACACCAATAGTTCACATCACCATGTGATTAACACCCAAAGAGTATTAAGGTGTGATCATGTTTTGCTTGTGAGAGAAGTTTAGTCAACGGGTCTGCCATATTCAGATCCGTGTGTATTTTGCAAATTTCTATGTCAACAATGCTCTGCATGGAGCTACTCTAGCTAATTTCTCACACTTTCAATATGTATCCAGATTGAGACTTAGAGTCATCTGGATCAGTGTCAAAACTTGCATCGACGTAACCCTTTACGACGAACCTTTTGTCACCTCCATAATCGAGAAACATATCCTTATTCCACTAAGGATAATTTTGACCGTTGTCCAGTGATCTACTCCTAGATCACTATTGTACTCCCTTGCCAAACCCAGTGTAGGGTATACAATAGATCTGGTACACAGCATGGCATACTTTATAGAACATATGGCTGAGGCATAGGGAATGACTTTCATTCTCTTTCTATCTTCTGTTGTAGTCGGGCTTTGAGTCTTACTCAATTTCACACCTTGCAATACAGGCAAGAACTCCTTTGATTGTTCCATTTTGAACTACTTCAAAAATTTGTCCAGATATGTACTCATTGAAAAAACTTATCAAGCGTCTTGATCTATCTCTATAAATCTTGATGCTCAATATGTAAGCAGCTTCATCGAGGTCTTTCTTTGAAAAACTTCTTTCGAACACTCATTTATGCTTTCCAGAAAATTCTACATCATTTCCGATCAATAATATGTCACTCACATATACTTATCAGAAAGGTTGTAGTGCTCCCACTCACTTTCTTGTAAATACAGGCTTCACCGCAAGTCTGTGTAAAACCATATGCTTTGATCACACTATCAAAGCGTATATTCCAACTCTGAGAGGCTTGCACCAGTCCATAAATGGATCACTAGAGCTTGCACACTTTGTTAGCACTTTTAGGATCGACAAAACCTTCTGGTTGCATCATATACAACTCTTCTTTAATAAATCCATTAAGGAAGATAGTTTTGACATCTATTTGCCAGATTTCATAAAATGTGGCAATTGCTAACATGATTCGGACAGACTTTAAGCATCGCTACGAGTGAGAAAATCTCATCGTAGTCAACACCTTGAACATTGTCCAAAACCTTTTTCGACAAGTCTAGCTTTGTAGATAGTAACACTACTATCAGCGTCCGTCTTCCTCTTGAAAATCCATTTATTCTGAATGACTTGCCGATCACCGGGAAACTCAACCAAAGTCCATACTTTGTTCTTATATATGGATCCCATCTCAGATTTCATGGCCTCAAGCCATTTCGCAGAATCTGGGCTCATCATCGCTTCCTCATAGTTCGTAGGTTCGTAATGGTCTAGTAACATGACTTCCAGAACCGGATTACCGTACCACTCTGGTGCGGAACGTACTCTGGTTGACCTACGAGGTTCGGTAGTAACTTTATCTGAAGTTTCATGATCATCATCATTAACTTCCTCACTAATTGGTGTAGGCATCACTGGAACTGATTTCTATGATGAACTACTTTCCAATTCGGGAGAAGGTACAATTACCTCGTCAAGTTCTACTTTCCTCCCACTCACTTCTTTCGAGAGAAACTCCTCTAGAAAAGATCCATTCTTAGCAACGAATATGTTGCCTTCGGATCTGTGATAGAAGGCGTACCCAACAGTTTCCTTTGGGTATCCTATGAAGACGCATTTCTCCGATTTGGGTTTGAGCTTATCAGGTTGAAACTTTTTCACATAAGCATCGCAACCCCAAACTTTAAGAAACGACAGTTTAGGTTTCTTGCCAAACCATAGTTTATACGTTGTCATCTCAACGGATTTAGATGGTGCCCTATTTAACGTGAATGTAGCTGTCTCGAATGCATAACCCCAAAAACGATAGTGGTAAATCGGTAAGAGACATCATAGATTGCACTATATCCAATAAAGTACAGTTATGTTGTTCGGACACACCATTACGTTGTGGTGTTCCGGGTGGCGTGAGTTGTGAAACTATTCCACATTGTTTTAAATGAAGGCCAAACTCGCAACTCAAATATTTGCCTCTGCGATCAGATTGTAGAAACTTTATTTTCTTGTTACGATGATTCTCCACTTCACTCGGAAAATCTTTGAACTTTTCAACTGTTTCAGACTTGAGTTTCATTAAGTAGATATACCTATATCTGCTCAAATCATCTGTGAAGGTCAGAAAATAACGATACCCGCCGTGGGTTTTAACACTCATCGGACCGCATACATCGGTATGTATTATTTCCAATAAGTCAGTAGCTCGCTCCATTGTTCCGGAGAACGGAGTTTTAGTCATCTTGCCCATGAGGCATGGTTCGCAAGCATCAAATGATTCATAATCAAGTGATTCCAAAAGCCCATCAGCATGGAGTTTCTTCATGCGCTTTACACCAATATGACCTAAACGGCAGTGCCACAAATAAGTTGCACTATCATTATTAACTTTGCATCTTTTGGCTTCAATATTAGGAATATGTGTATCACTACGATCGAGATCCAACAAACTATTTTCATTGGGTGTATGACCATCGAAGGTTTTATTCATGTAAACAGAACAACAATTATTCTTTGACTTTAAATGAATAACCGTATTGCAATAAACATGATCAAATCATATTTATGCTCAACACAAACACCAAATAACATTTATTTAGGTTCAACACTAATCCCGAAAGTATAGGGAGTGTGCGATGATGATCATATCAATCTTGGAACCTCTTCCAACACACATCGTCACTTCACCCTTAACTACTCTATGTTCATTCTACAATTTCCGTTTCAAGTTACTAATCTTAGCAACTGAACTAGTATCAAATACTGAGGGGTTGCTATAAACACTAGTAAAGTACACATCAATATCATGTATATCAAATATACCTCTGTTCACTTTGCCATCCTTCTTATCCGCCAAATACTTGGGGCAGTTCTGCTTCTAGTGACCAGTCCCTTTGCAGTAGAAGCACTTAGTCTCAGGCTTAGGTCTAGACTTGGGCTTCTTTACTTGAGCAGCAACTTGCTTGTCGTTCTTCTTGAAGTTCCCCTTCTTCCCTTTGCCCTTTTCTTGAAACTAGTGGTCTTGTCAACCATCAAAACTTGATGCTTTTCTTGATTTCTACCTTCGTCGATTTCAGCATCACGAAAAGCTTGAAAATCGTTTTTGTTATCCCTTGCATATTATAGTTCATCACGAATTCTAGTAACTTGGTGATAGTGACTAGAGAACTCTGTCAATCACTATCTTATCTGGAAGATTAACTCCCACTTGATTCAAGTGATTGTAGTACTCAGACATTCCGAGCACATGCTCACTAGCTGAGCTATTCTCCTCCATCTTGTAGGCAAAGTACTTGTCAAAGGTCTCATACCTTTCGACATGGGCATGAGTCTGAAATACTAATTTCAACTCTTGGAACATCTCATATGCTATGTGGCGTTCAAAACGTCTTTGAAGCCCCGATTCTAAGCCGTAAAGCATGGTGCACTAAACTATCAAGTAGTCATCATATCGAGCTTGCCAAACGTTAATAACGTCTGCATCTCCTCCTGCAATCGATCTGTCACCTAGCGGTGCATCAAGGACATAATTCTTCTGTGCAACAATGAGGATAATCCTCAGATCACGGATCCAATCCGCATCATTGCTACTAACATCTTTCAACTTAGTTTTCTCTAGGAACATATCAAAAATAAAACAGGGGAGCTAAACGCGAGCTATTGATCTACAACATAGATATGCAAATACTATTAGGACTAAGTTCATGATAAATTAAAGTTCAATTAATCATATTACTTAAGAACTCCCACTTAGATAGACATCCCTCTAGTCATCTAAATGATCACGTGATCCAAATCAACTAAACCATGTCCGATCATCACGTGAGATGGAGTAGTTTTCAATGGTGAACATCACTATGTTGATCATATCTACTATATGATTCACGCTCGACCTTTCGGTCTCCGGTGTTCCGAGGCCATATCTGCATATGCTAGGCTCATCAAGTTTAACCCGAGTATTCTGCGTGTGCAAAACTGGCTTGCACCCGTTGTATGTGAACGTAGAGCTTATCACACCCGATCATCACGCGGTGTCTCAGCACGAAGAACTGTAGCAACGGTGCATACTCAGGGAGAACACTTATACCTTGAAATTTAGTGAGAGATCATCTTATAATGCTACCGTCGAACAAAGCAAAATAAGATGCATAAAGGATAAACATCACATGCAATCAATATAAGTGATATGATATGGCCATCATCATCTTGTGCCTTTGATCTCCATCTCCAAAGCACCGTCATGATCACCATCGTCACCGGCGTGACACCTTGATCTCCATCGTAGCATCGTTGTCGTCTCGCCAACCATTGCTTTTACGACTATCGCTACCGCTTAGTGATAAAGTAAAGCAATTACATGGCGATTGCATTTCATACAATAAAGCGACAACCATATGGCTCCTGCCAGTTGCCGATAACTGTGTTACAAAACATGGTCATTTCATACAATAAAATTTAGCATCATGTCTTGACCATATCACATCACAACATGCCCTGCAAAAACAAGTTAGACGTCCTCTACTTTGTTGTTGCAAGTTTTACGTGGCTGCTACGGGCTGAGCAAGAACCGTTCTTACCTACGCATCAAAACCACAACGATTTTTCATCAAGTGTGCTGTTTTAACCTTCAACAAGGACCGGGCGTAGTCACACTCGATTCAACTAAAGTTGGAGAAACTGACACCCGCCAGCCACCTGTGTGTGAAGCACGTCGGTAGAACTAGTCTCGCGTAAGCGTACGCGTAATGTCAGTCCGGGCCGCTTCATCCAACAATATCGCCGAATCAAAGTATGACATGCTGGTAAGCAGTATGACTATTATGGCCCACAACTCACTTGTGTTCTACTCGTGCATATAACATCTACGCATAAACCTGGTTCGGATGCCACTGTTGGGGAACGTAGTAATTTCAAAAAAAATCCTACGCACACGCAAGATCATGATGATGCATAGCAACGAGAGGGGAGAGTGTTGTCTACGTACCCTCGTAGACCGTAAGCGAAAGCGTTATGACAACGCGGTTGATGTCGTCGTACGTCTTCACGATCGACCGGTCCTAGCACCGGAAGTACGACACCTCCGCGATCTGCACACGTTCAGCTCGGTGACGTCCCACGAACTCACGATCCAACAGAGTGTCGAGGGAGAGCTTCGTCAGCACGAAGGCATGATGACGGTGATGATGAAGTTATCGGCGCAGGGCTTCGCCTAAGCACTGCAACAATATGACCGAGGTGGATTATCGTGGATGGGGGCACCGCACACGGCTAACAGATCAATGATCAACTTGTGTGTCTATGGGGTGCCCCCTGGCCACGTATATAAAGGATGGAGGGAGGAGGAGGCCGGCCCTCATAGGGCGCGCCCAAAGTGTGGAGTCCTACTAGGACTCCCTAGTCCTAGTAGGATTCCACCTCCCACATGGAATAGGAAAAAGGGAAGGGAGAAGGAGAAGGAAGGAAGGGGGCGCCCCCTTTCCCTAGTCCAATTCGGACCAGTCCATGGGGAAGGGGCGCGGCTACCCTTGAGGCCTTTCTCTCCTTTCCCGTATGGCCCATTAAGGCCCAATACGAATTCTCGTAACTCTCTGGTACTCCGAAAAATACCCGAATCACTCGAAACCTTTCCGATGTCCGAATATAGCCTTCCAATATATCGATCTTTACGTCTTGACCATTTCGAGACTCCTCGTCATGTCCCCGATCTCATCCGAGACTCCGAACAAACTTCGGTCATCAAATCACATAACTCATAATACAAATCGTCACAGAACGTTAAGCGCGCGGACCCTATGGGTTCGAGAACTATGTAGACATGACCGAGACTCATCTCCAGTCAATAACCAATAGCGGAACCTGGATGCTCATATTGGTTCCTACATATTCTACGAAGATCTTTATCGAGCAAACCGCATAACAACATACGTTGTTCCCTTTGTCATTGGTATGTTACTTGCCCGAGATTCGATCGTCGGTATCTTAATACCTAGTTCAATCTTGTTACCGGCAAGTCTCTTTGCTCGTTCCGTAATGCATCATCCCGCAACTAACTCATTAGTCACATTGCTTGCAAGGCTTATAGTGATGTGCATTACCGAGAGGGCCCAGAGATACCTCTCCGATTCACGGAGTGACAAATCCTAATCTCGATCTATGCCAACTCAACAAACACCATCGGAGACACCTGTAGAGCATCTTTATAATCACCCAGTTACGTTGTGACGTTTTATAGCACACAAAGTGTTCCTCCGGTATTCGGGAGTTGCATAATCTCATAGTCATAAGCAATAGCAACATACTAAATGATCAAGTGTTAAGCTAACGGAATGGGTCAAGTCAATCACATCATTCTATAATGATGTGATCCCGTTAATCAAATGACAACTCATGTCTATGGCTAGGAAACTTAACCATCTTTGATTCAACGAGCTAGTCAAGTAGAGGCATACTAGTGACACTCTGTTTGTCTATGTATTCACACATGTACTAAGTTTCCGGTTAATACAATTCTAGCATGAATAATAAACATTTATCATGAAATAAGGAAATAAACAATAACTTTATTATTGCCTCTAGGGCATATTTCCTTTAGTTGATACCCTGCTCCTTCGAACAACAAAAACATCGCTCAAGAAAAACTCCGCTTACACCTAAAAAACAAATACTGCTCGAGCTGTTGGGTCCCAACTGTCGGCCGCTCCTTGTGCAAATCTCTCGTTTATTGACTATATAGGTTGGCGATGGTGTGGGACCGTGATGTTCGGAAACCAGGAGGAAGCAAAAAAAATTATAGTTGTATATAATAAGGAGGAACTTGCATACGTACGGCTACGGCCCTAGTGGGTCCCTACTGTCATCCTGTCCAAATAAAGTCATCTCCTGATTTCTCATGTTCGTTGACCATGTTGACAATGCTCGGCGCCACGGCGAGCGCAACAACTCGAAGGACGACGGGGAGGGCCTCGCGGGCCCTACGGATGGTCTGATACAGCGCCCGTTGCTCATTCAGGAAGACAGGATCATCGGACACCTATGAGCACCTTCGAGAGACTGAGACATCATGAAACGGTAAGGCCGAGCTTGGGAGCTCTAGATTGTTTCACACCTGTATTAAGATACAAGTGTAATTTACTCGTCATCGGAAACTACGCGTGAAATACAGGTGTAATGAAACCGAGGGCCCGAGGTCTGTAACGATACCGGCGAGTTACGCGTGTAATTTGAGAGACCAGTGTATATTTTACTAGTCAAAATCGACCAACCAAGCGCTTCGCCCAAGACCATCTGCTTTTATTTACAAGCGTCAGTTTTACAAGCTGTTTTGGTTGGAAAACGACGACCCAATCACGGCCTAAGATGATGAGTTGGTCGGAAGATCATATGGTTTCACCTCTAACCTACCCGAGTTGTCGTATAGGCTATGAATGAAACATAAGGCAATGAACTTATTAAGCACAGAAACAACAGAAGAGGATGATCTTCTTAACATGCAAGTCACAGGCATTAGATAAACATGCAAAACAATATGAAGCATTATTCTCAGGAGCACGATGAACAGCTCATGATGCCGCATGCCACAGCATTCCAAGCTCAACTTTGCAATCAAACTCACAAGGCCTGGCATTACATAGACAACATTCAGAAGAAACTCTTAAAATACCTTACATAAGTCAACATTCATGTGACTATGCATCTCAGCAGAGTAAATATTTACTTGTGAAATGAAGACAGGAATAGGAAAAAACGATCGATGTTGCTCACATCAAAGGGCGTCCCACTCAAAAATATCAAATGCATGTAGTCTGGCTAACATCAATGAGCAAAATTTGACAAGGTTTTCCAATTCCAAAATATTAAACTAATATAATGTCTTCTTGCTAACATCAATGATTAAACTTTGACAAGCTTTTCCCATTCAAAATATGTAATGCCTATGATTGTGGAACGGGCAGGGTTTGTCATCAGTTTGTCATCTGATAGTCCGGTGGTCAAGGTGACGATGAATGATTAGAGAACCATTCGATGTATTGTGCATGATGAAGTATTATGGAGGACACGAACCATCTGAACATTTTGTGCAGTTCCACTAAAATCAAGCTGAGCATCCCTGTGGATTTCGTATTTATATGCTATAAGAAAACAAAGACACATCAGCACACACATGACTATTGGCCCCAGTGTCAACCCACCAATCGGTGGACTGACAAACTAAAAGTACGGTAAATAGATTACCATACCCAGATGCCCCATCATTGTTGCTTAGAGTGACATTGACAGACTTGGAGTCCTGTCCTGGCTTCTTGTACTTGTTTGGGCACTTGTTTGCCCAGTATTCCTCTGAACCACAAGTAAAGCAGCCATCTCTCTTTTTGTCTTCTTCTTACCCTTCTTAAAGGTAGTATTCTACTGGACAGAGTTCTTTCCCTTGAACTTGTGGGAATTCTTCTGCCTTGAATACATTGGTAGCTCCATTCAGACGGGCATGGTTTGTCATCAGTTTGCACATTGAAATGGCACATGGAGCGGGATTAACCAGCGTATCTTTTTGTGCAGTTCCACTGAAATCAAACAATGTCTTGAGTAGCATGGTGGATTTCATATTTATATGTTGCAAAGCGTTAAACACATTGGCGGCTCCATTCATACAGATAGTCCGGTGGCTCAAGGTGACGACGAATGATTAGAGAACCATTTGATGTATTGTGCATGATGAAGTATTATGGAGTACACGAACCATCTGAACATTTTGTGCAGTTCCACTAAAATCAAGCTGAGCATCCCTGTCTGCATAAATACAGAAAAAGTGTGATGAATATAATAGTGGACTAGTTGATTAAACATACGCTTACAACTATAATCATCTTCATTATCTTAACAGGAAAAGATAGCAACACAATAGCTTGAATTAAACATTTATTCAAAACAATACAACAATACAAAATGTATGCTCTTAGTACCAACGTCGATCCTTCTTCGAGGAAACATTTGGTTCATAGCCAATTGTGTGATAAAATTGCACCAACGTGAAAGATGACCGCGTCTCCAACGCAACCAAGGTGAACTGATGAAGGATATCATTTTTCTGGGTAACAAGCAAAGAGCACTGATGGAAGACAGCTTGTTTTCCGTTGAAAATCGATCAGCTTCACCAGCTGATGCAACCATGAGGCGCAACCATGAGCATCGATAGGTCATCGTGGTGATGCATCATACATTTGGCATCAAGTTTGGGTGAGGCACCAATGAAGTTCGACAAATCCTCACTGTGATATGTTTCTTCTCGGTAATCAAGCTCGAGGCAGGAAGGACCACGTGGCAGAGGACAGTGAGGCAGAACAACAATGGCCATCCAATTTTGTGCAGTCCCACTAAAATTGACGAAGACGTGCCCGGGTATGGAGATATGCATCGTGTTTGCAAAAATATAAAAAAGGGATATAGTGTTGTTACTTTGTTTTGGCAGTGCTACAAGATTAACAACGACATCTCAATTGTCAATAAGAATTAATGAAAAGTACACCAACAAATAGAAGCATCATGATTATCTTGATGGGAACTAAACCAGGATACCCGAGAAAAAAGCATTTCTTCATTTAACCAGTGATAGTATTAGATTAGCAACAGCAACAGGAGCATATGGACAATTGACCGCACAACCACCATGTACTCTTTGTCGAAACAACATGTATACCTCCACCGAGGCATAAACCAGGACAACTTTTCGAGTGTCATTTCCTCTTAATAGTAAAAAATAGGTGATGTTGGACCAGCCGACGAACCCTAGCTACTGTACATGCGGAGCTGGGGATTAGTGGCATAGAAGAAAACCCGCATGCAGCGACCTGGGGAGCTGGACCAGTACAATGAAGCATGAAATCCAAAAGAAGTTATACCTCAGGTGGGCGAGATGTCGCTTAGGCGGGCGGGCGGGATCTACCCACACGACGACAGGGAACAAGGGCATGGAGGACCTTCGTCCGCGCCAGCGCCGGCTCCAAGAGGACGGTGCGCATTGGCTTCCTCCATCGCCGACGGTGACAACGTCAACGCTGCACCTCCTCACCTCCCACAGCGGACGGGATTCGGCCGCATCTGTGACCACCGGTAAGGAGAGAGATAGAGTGGACACTATCATCTTGTTTAGATATGGAGAGGGTGAGAGAGCGAGACACGAGAAACCCTATCAAACAAGAGGCTATATATACAATGGAGTAAAAAATCTCTCTATAGTAGTGGTTTTAAATAGAATACGCGCGTTCCCGGAAAAAAGAAACGAAAACTGGCGGACAATTTTTTTAACGTACCAAGAAATAAAACTCGATCAAAAACACGCCCCGCTTCCAGGTCGCGAGAGTCATCACGCGCACACACATAGACATAGACATGCATATTCGTGTTTACATAAAATTCCATCTCCATCTCCATCTCCAATCATATTTTTCCAAGTGGCACATTATTTACGTTGTTAATTATATTCACAGCAATATTAACGTACATCATCTCTTGTTTGCGGGCGTCCGGACCGCTGCCATGCCCGCTCCTGACCAACCCGAACCCTTTTCATCACCCGCGCGTGCTTCCCGCCCGAAACGGTCAGTGTCGCATTCATGCCCGGCCAGAGCAGACGTGACCTCTCACCGGCGCCGTCATTGAAGCGGCGCGCTGGCCGAGAGAGCGTCGCCCGCGCCGCTTCCGGTGCACGCGACTGCTCCACGTTCAAAGGTCGCAATAGCCGGCCACAACATGCATGTAAAAAGTTCTTGGGAGTCCGTGCTACAGCTAGCTGTCCTCCCCCTCCTCGTCAATCTCTTCCAGTAGTGCTAGTACTCCATGGCGCGATCCATCGACAAGCAGGTGGGAAAGTTATCGTATACTCGGTTTGCGGTGAGTGGCATGCCGAGCGACCGTGTGGGTGGAGCCGTGGAGGAGGGTGAGACACGAACGCGACAGACGTGATTTAAACGTTGGTTTTGCTCGACGACGCGATCCAACGAAATAAAACATTGGTTTCTCTCCGTTTCCATTTTTTCTCTACAAAAACAGAAACTTTCCACTCCATTTTCATTCCTACTCCAAGGTTGCCCTGTTACAACATTCCATCAAATACAAAGGAAAACTAACACGCATGCTGCTGCATCTCAATGACTCACAGATCATAGCTAATATTTACTTCACAACTAAAGATAAAAGTTGTGAGAGTGTGTACAAAAAAACTACTAATGGGGTCCCTATGACGTAAACTCTGAACCCTAAACATGATTTAATTTCCTGGCTAGGTAGAACCTGTCGAAGGAAAGACGCCTGGCACCCTCGGATCATACGATGCTTTTGTGCAGTTCCACTAAAATTGAGCTGAGCATCCCTGTTGGCAAAGATATTGAAGAAGTTTGATTAGAATAATAGTATTGGCACTAGTTCATGAGACATAAACTCATCACAAATAGAAGCCGTAGAAGTAGAGAAAGATCCACATGCAGATGGAGCTACGTGGGGAGCTGCGACAGTGGAGCAAGCCGGCTCCAAAAGGAAGTTGTACCTGGGACGTCGGGTCGTAGCTAGGAGGGCGGTTGGGAGGCGGCATCAGCCCATACCGCTGGGACCCCCGATCGGGATGCACCGACAGTGGGTTTTCTCCCTTGCCGTTGTCGACCGCGCGTACGCAGAACATCGTCCCCTTCCACCCAGCGGCGGGATCATGCCGGATCTATGACCAGCGGTGTGGCCACCGTCGTTCTATGCTTGTGAAGAGAGCAACCCAAGCAAGCAGGCTTGTAGCTTAGGCTCCTGCTAGTGTATATATAGAGGTGCGGTTTTCTTTTTCTCTCCATATCAACCATTTTATATTGCGTACGTGTCATTGAAGAGTGAAATGATGGTTGCTTCTTCCGACTAACTTACTGTGTGATTTGACTGCTCCTGAGTGGCCCCTATATGTACTCCCCCTACGTGTATGACTGTTCATGAGTCTCACTTGTACTTATCTCTATTTTCTTGCATGACACGTAGACAGTATGCACATAGAGGAATTTTGTTACTGCACGTTGTTACATACTACTACTAGTACCTACTCCCTCCTTCCGGTTCACTACTAGTACTCCCTCCGTCCTGGCTTATTGGCCCCCTTTGTACTCAATTCATGGGCTCGTTTTCCTCAAGAAATTGCCTTTACCAACGTATTAATATCGGGAATGCATGTGTGAACAACGGATGATTAAACCTTGCATGCAACGTTTTGACAAAACATTGACTTATGAACATGTGAATGTGAGGGACTACAACCTCATGCATGCATGCAACAGTCACATGTACACATGGACGCAAAAACGCGAGCGACGCCCTAATGCGTGCATGTCCGAGCACATGACGGAACACACATGGTCACGCTCAAGTGCTCAACCTACACGTGCATGCACACACATACTCAGCCAGTGTGAGCTAGTGACCATATAAACACCGGAAAATGTATATATTGAGCGCAATGAGCGTAATATGAAGTCCACTGACCATATTTTTACAAATATACAGTGACAGACAGTGTATTTATCTCGTTTCAAATTAAGCCATATTAACCGGAAAGGAGGCAGTATGGACTAGCATTACTTTGTTGTGTCTCGTCAACTTGCCGAACGAGGAGAAGCTTGCAGGACGGGAGAAGCTTGCGCGCGGTGGCTCACAAGACAAGGAGAAACTTTTGACTAATGCAAGCTCTCCCTCGCTTAGGCGGTGGACGTGCAACAGTTAATTCGGTGTCAGATTGCCAGAAGCATGCACTATACTAGTACCATTATTGTTCCACTTCCCGAAGAGGCGAACAGCCAAGCGCAAAGTTTACCAGTACTGGTACTACTACTATAGAGGTATGTACTACTACTAGGAACCGGATGGTGGATCGTCTGCACTCTTATTTTATTTTAAAATGTGATAAAGCAATCTTCAACACATTTGATTTTCTTCGAGGGTTCTCGCATGTGATAATGGAAGTTGATTGCATGGAACACTCGCCACAATTCTCGCTTAATTCTGGCTCATGTCCTGTTACAAATAGGAGTGCTCGGTAACATTTTCTCTTTTTTTTGTTATTCAGCATGTAAACAGGTCAGCAAACCTTGCGGCGCATCTTTGTGCAAACCATGCTTGCTGCACTTTGAATGTGACCGAGAGCTAGATTGATGAAACACCTCGCTTTCTTCTTCTTTTTTTGCGGGGTACCTCGCTTCCTAGTGACCAGTCTCTTGGCTGATCGTCCTAAGAATGCTTATATATGGATAAAGCTCTCTCATTTACCCGCAAAAAAGATTAAGCCATATTAACCGAAAAGGAGGGTGTATGAACTAGCACTACTTTTTGGTGTATCCCGTCAACTCATAGAACGAGGAGAAGCTTGCAGGACAAGGTGAAGCTCGCTTACGCCCACTCTGTCTACCTCAAGACTGGTGGCTCGTATGACGAGGAGAAGCTTTTGACTAATGCAATCTACCCTTGCCCAGGCGGTGGACATGCTGCAGTTCATTCGGTGTCAGATTACCAGAGGCATAAACTGTAGTATCATCATTGTTCGACTTCACGAAGAGGCGAAGAGCCAAGCGCAAGGTTTAGTAGTACGAGTAGTACTACTACTAGAGCCGCATGGTGGAGCGTATGTACTCTTATTTTATTTTAATCTCTAATAAAGTACATATTTATTCAGGAGAACTGCGGAAAACGGCAGCCCAATAGTAGTATTAAAAAACATCAAACATGTAATGATGATATCGATCAACCATGCTCGAATATATCTTGGCCTCCGTGCGAGCCCGTCTGTGTGTTCTCGCTCCTCGTCTCTCTCAAGGAACGGCGGGTTGGCCATTTTGTCGTCAATTGAGATCGGTTTGCTCACACTCCGGTCCCACATGTCAGTGATATGCCAAGAGGAAGTGTGTTGACCGACTGGTCATACGTGTACTTGGTTTTGCACCTTCATACTACTCCGCCCACCGTCACAGTTTATAGGGCGCGCTTCATTCTCATGCATTTCTCTCCATGCATTTCCACCACCAGAGAGACTTTAGACGTGTTTGGTTTAATGCTCAATTAATTAGGGCGTGGTAATTGCAATCAACTCCACAATTTTCTCTCAATGTACTAGGTGTGTACGCAGAATGGAGTAAGTGGATGCATGTGTGTACCCGGGGTAGAAGCACTGCATGCATGTGTGTACGCATTATTTCCTCTAGTAATAGACGTCGTGCTATAACTACCAATGCTATTTTTCAGGCCGATCGCTAGTCGCCTTGGCCCCAGAGATTGTTGAAGCGCGCTCTATAAACAGTGACGGAGGGAGTAGTATGAGCGGATTCAAAGAAGAGCGTATTGATGGTTGCTTCATCCAAGCAACTTACAGTGGGAAAGGTAGGGCTTATGATTTGACTGCTCATTACTCACTATTAGTGCGGCGCAATGATCGGGCTGAGTCTCCCATGCGGTTGTGCACTACTCCCTCCGTTCTAAAATACTGCGGAGTATTTGTCTTTCCAGAGATTTCACCGAGTGACTACATACGAAGCAAAATGAGTGAATGTACACTCTAAAATATGTCCATTTGAAATTTCTAAAAAGACAAATATTTAGGAACGGAGGGAGTATAATTTTGTGCATGGCACATGGACCCGGATGCTGAAGAGGCTTCTGGCAATGCTATCAAGCTTCCAGCATTTGTTTACATAATTGACGTACTATACAAATAATTTTCCAGCGACATGAAATTGTACAATGCTTTGAGCTTTCAGCTTTTGTTTCGTGTGTCTTGCCATCCATGCTCTTTTGGAAAAAATAAAAAACTAACTTCCTTGCTAATGCATCTCAATTATTAGCAAATCAAAGCTAATATTTACATCACAACTGAAGACAAAGTTGTGAGAAGGTGTTAAATTAAAATTGATCCATGCTTTCATTGGTAGCAACTTCCCCCCAGCTCGGTCTAAATCAACAAGGCATGTAGGGAAAAAAGTAGCTATCTGGAGCATGCAACATTCCGATCATTTTGTGCAGTGCCACTAAAATAGAGCTGAGCGTCCCTGTTCCAAAGATATTAAGTGTGATTAAAATAATAGAGGACTGTTGATGAAACAATAAACACACAAATAGAAGCCGGTCACCTTTGCAGTCTCTCTTAAGACTAACTAGTTGGAGAAGATTAAGCAAATAGTTGGAGAAGATTAAGCTCAGAGTTGGATCAGGAGGGTAGAGCAAAACCAATCTCCCTTTGTGCAGTCGCACTGAAACGTAGAGACGTTGCCCGTGTGACATTTTAGTACAACTGCACAAAACACTCTGAAGAAAAAAGTGATTTGTGCAGTTCACCACAAGGTCGCAATAGCAACGAGGTGAAATGGATAACCCTGTTTGCAAAAAAGAGGTAGAAAGGAAACAATTACTGGCCAATAATAGTTGATGACACATACGACGACAAAAAAGAAGCATATTCCTTGTCCTAAGGGAAGATAACAACACGGTTGTGTTTGTCTAAAACGGTGTGAGGACGAGATTGCAATATGGAAAGTACGCCGGACGAGCTACGTTTTGGGCAAAGAACGACGGAAGATCCACATGCAAGATTTTCCACATGCAGCGACGTGGGAAGACGAGCAGTGGAGCAAGGCCGGAGAGGATACCTGGGGGTCGTCGGGGTGTAACTAGGAGAGCGGCGGCGGGCGGGATCTGCCCATACTGCGGCAGCGAGCAAGTGGCGTAGGCCCTACCACGCCAAAGCTTGGTCAGAGAGAACGGCGGGTACCGCAGATCAGGACGCGTTACCTCGGCGCCATCGAACAGAGTAACGATGCACATCCTCCCTTTCGCCAGCAGACGGGATACAGACGGATCAGTGACCAACGGTGAGAGAGAGAGGCCATCGCCGCCTTGTGTGAGATACTCCGAAGAGAGACAAACCCCAGCAGGCAGGCTCCGTTGTATATAGTGGAGCGGACTACCTTTTTCTCCATAAAAATCGTTTTATATTCCGTGTACATGCCATTGAGCGATATAACTTTATTTAAAAATAACGCGTCAACGCATCAAGTCGAACTTCGTTTCGTGCACGCGTGGTACACGGCCTCCATAGGTAAACAACCGCTACACGCGCTCAAATTAGCACGTGGGCTGCCATTTCGTACAGAAATGAGCTCCACTGTGTACCCGCGCGGGTGTGGCTGGGCACGAAGCGTGAGTACATGCACCTATGCTCTTCGTGTACGTACACCACCTACGTGGGGTTGTGTGAGAGAGATACAAACGTAGAGAGATATAGTGTGTGGGTTCGTGAGTGTTTGGGGGGGGCATGAGAGATAGACAGGGAATATGTGTCGATGATATTTCAATCAAAAAATGTAACATATGCAATGTGTGTGAAATAGAGGCCTGGATATATCATATATATAGAGGGGGCGATCCACGAGAAGAGAGTGGAGGTATCATCGGTGTGAGGTATCCATAGAATCGAAAAGAGGGATGATGATGTGTGTGTGTGTGCGCGCGCGCGATCGATAAAGAGTGCCATCGAATTTGTGTGTGCCCACGTCAAAGATATAGGGTGGCTGCCCTACTGGAGCGTGAGAGGGGACATGTGCAGTTTGTCTCTGTGGCATGGATACCTACCTACAGCGCTCGACTATCGGTGTGTGGAGGGTGGGTGGGGGAGAGACCTAATAATAGAGGTACAATGGCTGGTATATGTGTGGAGGAGAAGAGAGACCTACCTTATGTATTGAGGGAGATCGATCGGCATCCATGCATATGCGTAGGAGAGGAATAAGGTTGGGAGAGAGTCAGAGCTAGAGTGTTGGAGGGGTTGGTGGTGGAGTTGCTGTCGGTGTCAAAATCGGCGGATCTCGGGTAGGGGGTCCCGAACTGTGCGTCTAGGATCGATGGTAATAGGAGACGGGGGACACGATGTTTACCCAGGTTCGGGCCCTCTCTATGGAGGTAATACCCTACTTCCTGCTTGATTGATCTTGATGAATATGAGTGTTACAAGAGTTGATCTACCACGAGATCGTAATGGCTAAACCCTAGAAGTCTAGCCTATGAGTATATGGTAATGAATCTGTCCTCATCTGGACTACACTCTCCGGTTTATATAGACACCGGAGAGATCTAGGATTACATGGAGTCGGTTACATCAATGGGAATCTACATAGTCGGTCGCCAAGCTTGCCTTCCACGCTAAGTAGAGTCCAATCCGGACACGGGTGCAGTCTTCGGTCTTCATGTCTTCACAGCCCATCAGTCCGGCCCAGTAGATAACAGGCCGGACACCCGAGGACCCCTTAGTCCAGGACTCCCTCAGTAGCCCCCGAACCAGGCTTCAATGACGAGGTGTTCGGCGTGTAGATAGTCCTCGGCGTTGCAAGGCGGGTTCCCTCTCCAAGTAATATATTCGGCCATTGATCCAATGTCGTCTCCTTGGCTTCTGCACGTTAAATAATCTTCACCCTCCATGTGTCGAGCGAATGTGGAAAGTCATGGTATTTTGTGAATAACACCCCGTCCATGCGAGGAAGAGCGCCTATTTAAAGAGATTGGATCCTAGATCCATTCAGCGCTGCGCAGAAGAGATCCCCAGAGACTGCTTAGGAGAAACCATTCCAGCATGGCCAGTGCTCCTAGCTCCTTCGCTCATCCCGGCCCAGAGAAAGGTGAGTGGGAGAGGTGTTATGTGTCTC
The DNA here is from genome assembly GCF_018294505.1 of Triticum aestivum. Taxonomy (NCBI): domain Eukaryota; kingdom Viridiplantae; phylum Streptophyta; class Magnoliopsida; order Poales; family Poaceae; genus Triticum; species Triticum aestivum. Next base: position 285,219,481 of record NC_057808.1, on the reverse strand, counting down.
ATAGCCAATTGATAAAGTTGCAAACGCAGGGATTCCTTCCCCCTGCGGATCTAGTCCCTGTTCGAACGGGGCTAGCTTCCTTCAATGAGGGGACTCAGGCAGAGGACTTCCCCAATCCGTCCGAGGGAGAGCGAGTGTGTTTGTCCCCTTCCTGCTAAGAGGCGTTGGATTTCCAATCCATCCGTTCCTCCGAGGGCCTCTGGAGTATTACGGCGTCCAGCTACACAACTTCACTCCGGCCTCTATTCTGCACATTGCGGGTTACGTCGCTTTATGCGAATTATTTTTAGGCGTCGAGGCTCATTTCGAGTTGTGGAGGAAGTTGTTCTGTCTCGTCCCGCGCAATCACGAAGGGTCGATATTTGAACTGGGCAGAGCCGAAGTATGGTGCGTCACCAATACCGGATATCTATCCGGCACTCCAATGAAGGCGCCTGATGAATGGCCCTCCGAATGGTTCTATATTGAGGACGTCGCACTTCCCGACCCGGTTTGAAAGGGTCTTCCTGAATTTGTGTGCGTCTCGCTGAAGAAACGCCACAGTTGGCGTCCCCGGAGCCTTGAAGAGAAGGACGGCACGGAGGTTCGCCAGCTGATGAGCAAGATAAAAGAGCTCGCTCAGTCCGGGCTCACAGTTATTGAGGTTATGGCGATCTCCATAGCGCGAGGGGTCCAGCCGCTCCAATACAGAGGGCTTCCAATGTGGCACTACAATGGGGAGGATGACGCCTCTCGCTGCGGCTGGAAAGGTCCGGACACCCCTGCCGCTTTGGCTAAGATATTAGCCGAACTGTTCAAAGGGGAGGAAAAGGAATTTCTTCGCATCAAACTCAGAGACGGGTACTCTATGTATAATCCTCCTAGTTGGGTAAGGCCCAACCCCTCTAATTTTGCTCCTTCCATCTCCGAATTGCTTTTGATAAATTCCTAGCTCGTTTGCTTATGACAGCACTGGCGAAAGGTCACCGAGGGATTTCATAGTCCCGCCCCGCAGCCGGAGGATCACAACCGGGAGCTTGATCCCGGGTTTGAAGAGGATCCAGATATATTTGTGGTGCTCGCGGAGGGGGTGTTTTACCAGACGAGCTATGATGGCACAGAAGTGGCCATCATCGCCGACTACCCTGGTCTTCTTCCTGCTTCACAGGTAAGTAATCGAGAAGCACCTTCTCTGAAAGGGTGCTCTTACTCTGCCTCACACACCGCATTGTCGCGCGTTCTATAGGGGAGGCGTTCGGTGATACCGAGGAAATCGGTTCCTGCACCGGATAGATCTTCGAAGAGGAGAGCCGTTGAAGGCACCGCCAGGCCTTCATCGAGGAGGTACGAATAAATATATTTTTCAGTGGCCGTATCCACCTGTGACCTATGCGTCTGTTTGATTACAGGAAAAAGGTTTGCCGAACTGTGTCCGGGGGTCCGGCCGGCCGCGTTCCCAAAAACCAAGATTTAGATCCGGTCGGGGAGACGGGGGCCGATGTAGGAACATAGCCGGACTGCCCTTCGACCGAGGGTTCGGACAATATGTCCGTTACCAACTCGGAAGTAGAGAGCGCCATGAATCATCGGCGCTGCAAGGCTATTTTACGACACCCAAAGTTCTCGGATGAGGCATTTAATGCCTTTAGCTCGGGCGACGCATACATCCAAGCTGCATGAGACGGGCTTAGAAAAGCCACGAGGCAATATCTAACAGATGTGCAGGTAAGGTTACTTTGTCAAAAAAGGATAGCCTATGCCAGTAGCCCCCGGGACTGAAAGCAGTTGGTACAACTGATTTAAGGACTATTGTATGACCAGGTTCTTACAGAGAAGAACAACCTGCTATCCCAAGAGCTGGAACAATGTCGGACGCAGCTAAATGCTGCTACCGCCGAACTAAAAGAGTTCAAGAAGGCGTCACCTGGTAATATCCCCCTCCAACGAGAAAATATACTTATATGCCCAGGATATTAACAGTCTTGCTTATACCATGACATAATGGTCAGGGGGACTCAAACAGGCGTTGGAAGTCGCGCAAGCGAATGAGCAAGAAGCCAAAAGGCTACAAGCCACAGGCGATCGTGTGCTGAAGTAGGCCATTATTGAGAAAAACCAGCTCCAGGATTGCAAGACCCAGCTAGGCGAAGAGCTGAAAGATGTGCGGGCCCAGCTAGCCGATTCCGTGAAGGAGAACAAGAAGCTGCGGGGCGGCATATTCAGCACGTATCTGAACTATTTTGAAAGTAGTTCGGAGGTGGATGAAACTGATATAGTTGTGACCGCAGGTATATTGACGGGCCGTCCCGAAGAGGAGGTGTCCGGATCATCGAGTGATCTGCTGCAAGGGCTATCGTGAGTGCACAAACAGGCTCGGCTAGCGATGCGGAGTGTTGCCAAGGCTCTATGGCCATCCGCCTCCCCTCCAGGAAGTATGGAGGAGCTTGTAGAGATGCTTAAAGGAGCGCAGCGACGTATCCGGCTATGGAAGATATCGGCCTGCCGAGAGGGTGCGCGAGAGGCTTGGGCCATGGTGAAAACTCGGTACACCAAGCTTGATCCTAATCACATGGCGCAGGTCAGACCGGTAGGGTCGAATGGGGAAGAAATGCCCGTTAGTTTAGTATATGACCAAGTAGAGGTGGCCGCCAAATATTCCCAACAGGATTGTAAATTAGACTGCCTGTTAGATGGTATAGAGGCAGAAGTGTTTGAGTCCAAGTGACTATGTACTTTCCTCACCATGTGGAATTTCTAGCCGAATTGTATATCATTTGTCATGGCAGACCTTTTCGCTTCAACCTCCGGACCCGAAGGTGCGGAGTGTTTCCGAATACCATCACAGCCGAATAGGCCGGGGTATGCATGGAAAACTAAGCGTAGGGGTCATAGTTGCTTGAACAGACAAGTTGTATCCGGCTAGTTATGTTATATTACATTGAGATTATAAGAAACATCTTCCAGGGAGAATAGTTCCGTTTCCCTGGGTGTGCATGCATTAGTAGACATGTCCGAATTGTGATGTGAAAATCACAGTGTGTATAACTTCTGGGGGTTCACAATAGAGTGAGTGGAAAAAATATTTTTCATCGGCCGACCGAATATTCCCTTAAGAACGCTAGCTTTCGGCTTCACCCAGTCTGAGGTACACATCTGGATGACCCGGCAGTAACAACCGCAGAGGTGCTCCCTTTACCACCTAGCCGAACAATCAGGAACGTAGGGGTAAGCACAGGAGCCAGGCAACCCAGCTTGGCCAAAACTTAAGTCATATCGATGCATATAATGGTGAAGAAAAGACATACGGGAAAGATGCGTATGTGTGATGAGCTTAATGCTCGGTAAGTAATATTAACAAGCTTCTGTTAAAAGAAGCCCCCAGGTATAATGGGCGTACGTTTGTAAAAATGTGTACGCCAGCAGTATTCGGTCAAGCCGAATGAGAGCTTTAAAGCAAAAAAAATCGTGTAAAAGGGGGGAGAGTTATGGAAATTGTAAGGGAGAAGGAGACTAACAAAGGGTTCGGCGCTAGGCATAGAACCTTCGGAGTCTAGCCGCATTCCAGGGGTTCGGCTCTAGGCGATTGTCTGATGCGTCACGAAGACGGTATGCTCCTCCGGTAAGAACTTCGTCAATTATGAAGGGACCCTCCCATTTGGGCTTGAGTTTGTCCTTTTTCTTCTCCGGCAAGCGTAGAACGAGTTCGCCAACGTTGTAAGTCTTGGCCCGTACTTCTCTGCTTTGATATCTTTGAGCCTGCTGTTGATAAAATGCTGAACGGGCTTTGGCGACATCGCGCTCCTCCTCCAGGTCATCTAGGCTGTCCTGCCGATCCAACTCGGCCTCTTTCTCTTCGTACATACGCACTCGAGGTGAGTCATGTATAATATCGTAGGGCAATACAGCCTCTGCACCGTACACCATGAAGAAAGGTGTGTATCCGGTAGTAACGGTTTGGGCGTGGTCCGCAGCCCCAGAGTACGGAGTCGAGCTCACTCGACCCAGTGCTTGTATGATTCTTTCAAAGACTGCACCAGTCTGGGTTTGATGCCGCTCATAATAAGACCATTAGCTCGCTCGACTTGACCGTTTGTTTGTGGGTGGTACACAGAGGCGTAATCGAGCGTAATCGGTGATGATGCTGTGCGGTACACCGTAACGGTGTACCACATCAGATATAAATGCAATCACCGGTCCGGACTCGGCCGTTTTAACTGGTCTAGCCTCTATCCACTTGGTGAATTTGTCCACCATGACCAACAGATATTTTTTCTAGTGGTTTCCCCCTTTAAGGGGTCCGACCATGTCCAAGCCCCAGACCACAAAGGTCCATGTAATGGGGATTGTTTGTAGAGCGGTTGGGGGCATATGGCTTTGGTTGGCGAAGAGTTGGCATCCGACACAGCGCTGGACGAAGTCCTGTGCGTCTGTCCGGGCCTAAGGCCAGTAAAATCCGGTACGGAAGGCCTTGCTGACAAGTGCCCGGGCTGCGGCGTGGTGCCCACCGAGACCGGCGTGAATTTCTGCCAAGAGTTGCCGCCCCTCCTCCTCGGAGATACACCCTTGAAGGACTCCGGTAGTGCTTTTCTTGTAGAGCTCTCCTTCGTGAACTTTTGTAACACCCATGATGCGGCTATATCTCCCACGTGTCAAGGCACGACTTAGAGGCATAACCGCATTGTGGTTTTGTCGCAAGAAGGGTCATCTTCACACAATCCCATGTAATGAACAAGAATGGGATAAAGAGTTGGCTTACAATCGCCACTTCACACAATACATAAATAAATCATACATCAATCAGAGTACACACATAGGTCCGACTACGGAACCAAAATAAAAGAAGACAACCCCAAATGCTAGATCCCTGATCGTCCCAACTGGGCTCCACTACTGATCATCAGGAAACGAAACATAGTAACGACCAAGTTCCTCGTCGAACTCCCACTTGAGTCCGGTAGCATCACCTGCACTGGTATCGTCGGCACCTGCAACTGTTTTGGAAGTATCTGTGAGTCACGAAGACTCAGCAATCTCACACCCGCGAGATCAAGACTATTTAAGCTTATAGGAAGGAAAGGGTGGTGAGGTGGAGGTGCAGCAAGCACTAGCATGTATGGTGGCTAACATACGCAAATAAGAGCGAGAAGAGGAGCAACGGAACGGTCGTCAACTAGTAATGATCAAGAAGTGATCCTGAACTCCTACTTGCGTTCAAGCATAACACAAGGACCGTGTTCACTTCCCGGACTCCGCCGAAAAGAGACCATCACGGCTACACATGCGGTTGATGTATTTTAATTAAGTCAAGTGTCAAGTTCTCTACAACCGGACATTAACAAATTCCCATCTACCACATCACCGCGGGCACGGCTTTCGAAAGATAATACCCTGCAGGGGTGTCCCAACTTAGCCCATTATAAGCTCTCACGGTCAACGAAGGATATTCCTTCTCCCGGGAAGACCCGATCAGTCTCGGAATCCCGGTTTACAAGACATTTCGACAATGGTAAAACAAGACCAGCAAGACCGCCCGCTGTGCCGACAAATCCAGATAGGAGCTGCACATATCTCGTTCTCAGGGCACACCGGATGAGCCAGACGTCGGGTTGGCATAGACCCTGGTTGCCCAGGGGGCGCCGGACATCGCTCGGTTTGGACCAGCACTCGAAGGAGAACTGGCCCGGGGGTTAAAATAAAGATGACCCTTGAGTCTGCAGAACCCAAGGGAAAAAGGCTTAGGTAGGCAAATGGTAAAGCCAAGGTTGGGCCTTGCTAGAGGAGTTTTATTCAAAGCGAACTGTCAAGGGGGTCCCATAAATCACCCAACCGCGTAAGGGACGCAAAATCAAGGAACATAACACCGGTATGACGGAAACTAGGGTGGCAAGAGTGGAACAAAACACCAGGCATAAGGCCGAGCCTTCCACCCTTTACCAAGTATATAGATGCATTAATAATATAAGAGATATTGTGATATCCCAACATAAACATAATCCAACATGGAGCAATCTTCATCTTCACCTGCAACTAGCAACGCTATAAGAGGGGCTGAGCAAAAGCGGTAGCATAGCCAAACAATGGTTTGCTAGGAAGGTGGGTTAGAGGCTTGACATGGCAATATGGGAGGCATGATATAGCAAGTGGTAGGTAGCGCAGCATAGCAATAGAACGAACAACTAGCAAGCAAAGATAGAAGTGATTTCGACGGTATGGTCATCTTGCCTGAGATCCCGCAAGGAAGAAGAACGAGTCCATGAAGAAGACAAACGGACATAGTCGAACGAATCCTCACAACTCCGGAACGAAACCGAAGCTAACGGGAGAAGCAACCCGGAAAGAAACAAACAACATAGTAAACAACCACCACATACACATGGCATGATGCACAAACAAGTATGATGCATGTCCGATTTAATGAGCATGGCATGGCAAAGTGCAACAAACAACACTACAAATTAAGTGGAGCTCAATATGCAACGAGTTGCATATTGGAGAAACACCACATCAATTATTTAGTTCTCTCTCGTTTATGTACCCAACAATATTAAATGTTATTAAACATGGCAATATGGGAGGCATATGAAAACTACCAATTTAGGCAAGTTTAAATGAGGCCGGAACAACAAACAACAATTCTGGAAAATCCCCATGTGCATATTTTAGATTTGGTACTGTTCTGCCATAAACACAATTTTAATGTTGTTAAACAGCAAAATAAAGTGCACCAAGTTAATATATGCATTTTTCTACCCCACTTACATATAAAGTTTATTAAATTCCGAGTTACGGTTATTAAGCTATGAAATAAATCATTTTAACATGGCATTCGAGCAAATTTAAACAAACAGCATTTTAAACATTTCAAACATGGATGAGAGTACCATATTATGAAACTAGATGAAATTCTAAGCATTTTACATATATAAATCATTTTAATCCGATGCACGGTTGATGAGTTATTATATGCATGAAGACTAGGGACTTTTGTGCAAATCTGTAAATCCTGGATAATTACTAAATTCGCGGAGACAAGAAAAAAAACATCCACGGGCCGAATCTGCTGGGCTGAACAGAGAGGAGGGGCTGGAGGGCTGCTCACCCATGGGCTCGGCCCAGCTGGAGAGGAGGAGGAGGCAGGCCGCGGGGCGCAGGCTGGGCCTTGGCGCACAGGAGGGACTTGGCGGTCCAGCGTGCGAAGCAGAGGGGCGAGCAGCTCGAGTTGCTGTTGCTCGTTTCTGAAGAACAGAAACAGCAGCAGGGGGACAGCGGCGCGATGCAGGGGCTTGGCGAGGCGGGACTTGGCAGCAGGGCGGCGGCGCTCCTCGAGGAAGGGTCTTGCGGCGAAGAACTCCGGTGAAGAAGGGGAGCGGGGCGGCTGCGCCGTTGCGGGCGACGAACTAAGCAGGGCGGCGACGATGGCTGCTATTACAGAGAGAGATCGAGAGTGAGCGGGGTAGGAGGAAGAAAATAAGGAGAAGGGAGGAGCAGGGGAACGGCGGCCTGAACCTGGATGGAGACGCGAGGACTTGCCGGGGGAAGCCGGTCTGACGAGGAGGCCGGGGACGGCTCGTTCTGGCCGGAGCCGAGGCGATGAGAGGAGGCAGCAGGCGACAGGGCGCGATGCAGGACGCAGCAGGCGACAGGGCGCGATGCAGGAGGCAGGGGAACGAGCGGGCGACGCGGTGCTCCGGCGAGGTAGAGGCCCCGGACGTGACGAAGCAGGGGAACGACACCACGGTGCGACGGCGGAAACTCCTGTAGGCACAGAGACAGGGAGGCTCGGGGTGAGGGAAGAGAGATGAGAGAGGGAGTAAGAAACAGGAGGAAGAGGTGAGACCTTGGTGCTCCTCCGGTGATAGCGGGCGAGGAACTCGGGCGCCTCGAGCACAAGATCGAGCAGGGAGATGCTGCGGCTGGCTGATGCGGCTTGGGCTGCTCGTGGATGGGCGCGCACGACGAGGGAGGTGGTCGGAGGCTACATGGTGGAGGCCGAGAGGAATTTGGATTGGGGGCTCGGGCATCTGGAATGAGGAGGAGGGAGAGCGCTGGTTGGGTGAATCGGGCAGGGGAGATCCCGAGGGGGATTCGGTGGAGTGGCGGCGGCGTGGGGATGGATGGGACATTGCTCCTAAAATTTAGGGTTAGGGGTCTATTTATAGGAAGGATTAGCTTGGCTACCTAGTCCCTCCGAATGAAATCGAACGGTCAAGAAAAATAAGCTAGGAGAGTCCAACAAAAAAAACGGTGATGTTTTATAGATGTTAGGGGATGATCCGGACCCAACGGTGATGACTGAGCGGGTCGGGTTCGGGACAGGTTTCGGATGCACGCGAGAAGGGGTTTTGTGCACTGTGCAGAGAGGCTCAGACGGTCAGACAACAAAAGAACGGTTGGTCTTGAAGGGACAACGAAGGCAACAGGGAGAAGCGGGAACTACGAACGGACCACGAGTTTTTATGAAAACCTACGGATGCAATGCGTATGATGACATGATGAATGCAACAAACAAAAATAACATGCGGCAACAATGCAAAACATGGAAAGCGTCTGGAGCGTCGGTCTCGGGGCGTTACAACACTCCACCACTACAAGAGGATCTCGTCCCGAGATCTAGGATGGCACCGGAGAGAAACGGAAGGGGAAGAGGTAAAACAAATTGCTTCTTGACAAACGAGTGAAACCACGAACCTTGAGAGATTGAACGAACGAAAAGAGAGAATGCAAGGGAGATGAACGAGATTGAAAACACTCCGTTATCAAAGAGGAACAAGGAACATTGCGAGAACCTTTGTAGGTTGAAGAATATGAAACAAGAGCTTAACGGATCAAAAGGAATATGAAAGCACACCGGTAGAAAAAAGAAACAAGGAACAAGAATGACAGAATTTGGACAGCACTCCGGTAGAAAAGAGAAGAAAACTTGATAAGATGAAAAGATATTGAAGAGATGATCCAACACTCCAATTGGAAATGGAAGGAATAGAATTTGAACTTGGCAAAATGAAAGCACTTGGATGAGACTCTAATTAAAAGAGGAATGATAGACACAACACTCCGGTTAAATGGATTAGTAAGAAAAGAACACGATCCTCACAATTCGAGATGATGAGCGAAGAGAGCAACATCACCATGCCTCCAGAACAAAAGAATGTAATGAAAAGAACGGAGAAGAGAACAACAACTTCTACCACAGACGAATTTGAAAAAAAAAACATCCTTACGGAGAAGGGTTGAACGGAGTTGTTGGAAAATCAACAACGAAACCACAAGCTAGGTGTGGGCTTATGGAAACATCTCAAAATTATGAGGTGGCAAACGCCACTAACGAAAACCATTGATTTGAGTGAGAGCACCAAGGCGATGAAAAACTTCTTTCACCAAGAGGATAGGAGAAAACTTGGATCATTGATAAGCACCATAATAGCAACATTCCTTAGGGAAGGCTTTAGGTGAAATATAACCCAATACAACTCCAACAAAAAGATTGATTGGTTGAAAAGATCTCTTGAACGAAGATAAAATGATGGATTTAAATATGTCACTCTTGAAAACTTTGTGAATCATGAAACATAAAGAAATTGTCAGAAGTGACATAACGCCATCTCAAAAGATAAGGTAGAAAGAATTGCACTTTGGAATGCGAGATGAAGAATGCTTGAACTCCTCAACACAAACATGTGTTGAGCACCATGTTTATTTTAGAGTATAGCTTGACGGAACATAACTTCGAGAGAAATCTTGAAGAACAATTGAAGAATGAAAAGAATCCTTGACGAACCACCATGCAGAGCCTCCATGAAGAACTCTGGTAAACAAACGGATGATAGAAAGAAAGAGAAGTTGACAACACAAGGTGAAGCCTTGTGATGATTTAGATGGAGCTTCGCGACGAGATAAAGCGGAAAACTTGGAGCTCCGGAAGAAGATGAACACATATAACTGAGAAATTGATACCATTACGAACTCCGGAAGAAGGAATTAATCACTTGGATGAAACAATAATAAGAATTACGTTATACATATCCTTCACCAATTTAAATTGATGACAAGCAACGGATTTGGCATACTACTTATTTTCGTAGAAAGGATTAAGATAGATATGGCGCAAACTTGGGAAGGTCTTCATCGAACCATCGGTAGGATTGAAACAACGAATAAATTTATATGATAACGAAGGAAGAGAACTCTTGAACGAACCACCGTAAGAATTGAAAATGAACGAAGAAAAGATAAAGAAACACCGGGAAGAATTAGAAAATGAACGAAGATACTTGAAAGAATTTAGATACAAGTGAAACGACGATATCATGAACTGATTAGAGGATATTTGAACGATGCACCGGTAAGATTTGGAGAACGAGAGCTGAATGTTGAGAATGAATAACTCTTCTTGGCGCGGAGTGCTATGTCCAGATCGCTGACGAGGGTGATTATTCCATTAGGCCCGGGCATTTTTAGCTTCATATACCCATAATGAGGTATGGCTTGAAAGCGCATGAAGGCCTCTCGCCCTAACAGGGCGTGGTACCCACTGCTGAAAGGGGCCACCTGGAAAGTTATTTCTTGGGACCGATAATTCTCCGGCGTGCCGAACACCACATCAAGTGTAATTTTTCCTGCACACTGAGCTTCCCGGCTGGGAATGATACCTCGAAAGGTTGTGCTGCTTTTCTCGATGCGGCTCCTGTCTATTTCCATCTTGTGGAGCGTGTCCTCATAAATGAGGTTTAGTCCGCTGCCGCCGTCCATGAGGACTTTTGTAAGTCGAAAGCCGTCCACGATGGGACTGAGGACTAGGGCAGCTGTCGCTCGGACTGTTCTGTATTTAGCTTTGTCACTGGCGTTAAAGGTTATGGCCGTGTTGTTCCATGGGTCAATTGAAGTGACCTAGCAAACTTCGGTGAGATCGCGCAGGGCCCTTTTACGCTTGTTGTTTGAAGCGAATGTCTCGAAGACTGTCAATACTCTATTGTCGTCGTTTGCTGGAGGGTGTTGTTCTGGGGTGTCCTTGATAAGGATGTCCTCGCCGCTCTTGGCTACCTGCCGAAGTATCCAACATGATCTAAGGCTGTGGGTTGCCACGGTATCCGACGTCGTGTGTATTTTGCATGGGCCATTGAGCCATCCCTCCAGAACGGTGTCGTGCAACGTAATGGGTTTCTGTTTTTTGACTGTTCGGCTGGGCGTGCCATGGGGCCGCGTCCTTTTTGCCTGTAGGGGGAGCTGGGATGGTTCCCAGCAAGCTGCCTGAGTTTTCCAGGTGCTTTCCATCGTGATGTACTTTTGTATGATAATTGCTAGGTCAGCGAACTTTGGTATGCGGCGGCGATTGATGGCGTTAAGGATACCTTCGTCCGCGCAGTTGTTGCAGAATGCTGCTATCGTGTCTTTGTCGCGACAGTCTTTTACCTTGTTTTTAACAAGGAGGAATTTGGCCCAGAAGTGGTGGACCGTTTCTTGAGACTGTTGTTTGATGCTCCTGAGAGCGTCTATGTCCGGGAGGGTGGGTGGAATTGAATCCGAACCCTGACCCGATTTTGGATCCGGAGTTTGGAGGTCTACCGGGTCGGACAGTTCGGGCTCCGGGATATCGACTGATTTTTTAGGCTCGTCATCCGATTCTATGTTCGGAGGAAGAGACACGCTTTTCTGCCGAGAAATATTCGGCTCTTCAGGATCGGCGATCCGAACATAGATCGTCTTCAATATAGTGGAAGAGTTGCTCCACTCCTCGACTACCGCTATCTGATGGGTGATCGGTGGAGTTTTAATTTCTCTCTAGTCGGGTTTAAGCCCGACCCGATCGTCGTCTGTAGCGACCCCCAAGGCGGCCATGCGATCCAGGAGTTCGTTCAACAACGATAACTCCATTGGATCCATGCGGGCGGAGTATTCGGGATCAACGCGGAGGCGATTTTCGATGACTTGAGAGGTCATCATCGGCTTAAGGGCCGAGCCGGCGGTCATGACGAAGCCGCCGAGCCGGAGGGTCTGGCCTGGGGCCAGGGCTCCTCCGGAGATGATATTATCCTTGACAACAAGGAGAGCCATCAACCCTCTTGGCGACGACACAATGGAACTCTCAATGAAAGCACCAATGTCGGTGTCAAAACCGGCGGATCTCGGGTAGGGGGTCCCGAACTGTGCGTCTAGGATCAATGGTAACAGGAGACGGGGGACACGATGTTTACCCAGGTTCGGGCCCTCTCTATGGAGGTAATACCCTACTTCCTGCTTGATTGATCTTGATGAATATGAGTGTTACAAGAGTTGATCTACCACGAGATCGTAATGGCTAAACCCTAGAAGTCTAGGCCTATGAGTATATGGTAATGAATCTGTCCACATCCGGACTACGCTCTCCGGTTTATATAGACACCGGAGAGATCTAGGGTTACATGGAGTTGGTTAGGAATCTACATAGTCGGTCGCCAAGCTTGCCTTCCACGCTAAGTACAGTCCAATCCGGACACGGGTGCAGTCTTCGGTCTTCATGTCTTCACAGCCCATCAGTCCGGCCCAGTAGATAACAGGCCGGACACTCGAGGACCCCTTAGTCCAAGACTCCCTCAGTTGCTTCTAATAAATGGTAGGAGATCCTTGCTAGACAAACGGAGGGCACGCCTGCAATATCAATAAGAGAGAGGATGCCTGCCTGTCCGTGCACATGCGTGTGAGAGACGGGTCAGGAGGCATGCACGAATGATGAGGGGGGACGATATGGCTGTGGTAAGCAGACGTAACTACATAGGAAGATCAATCGTCCTTTGTCGGAGAAAAGAGAGACATAACTTGTGAGGTACGTCAATCGATGGGTGGGGAAAATAGTTAAAGTCGACCTAGGTATATGTAAGGAGATCGATCGGTATACATGCATGTATGTGTTAGAAGCAAATAAGGCTCGGAGAGAAGGATAGAGAGAGAGGGATGCAGCTAGGAGTGATACGTCTCCAACGTATCTATAATTTTTTATTGTTCCATGCTATATTATATCCTGTTTTGGACATTATTGGGCTTTATTATACACTTTTATATTATTTTTGGGACTAACCTATTAACTGGAGGCCCAGCCCAGAATTGTTGTTTTTTTCCTATTTCAGAGTTTCGCAGAAAAAGAATATCAAACGGAGTCCAAACGGAATGAAACCTTCGGGAACGTGATTTTCGGAACAAACGTGATCCAGAGGACTTGGACCCTACATCAGGACATCAACCAGGAAGGCACGAGGTAGGGGGGCGCCTACCCCCCTGGGCGCGCCCTCCACCCTCGTGGGCCCCACGTTGCTCCACTAACGTAGTTCTTCCTCCTATATATACCTACGTACCCCCAAACTACCAGAGACGGAGCCAAAAACCTAATTCCACCACCGCAACCTTCTGTACCCGTGAGATCCCATCTTGGGGCCTTTTCCGGAGCTCCGCCGGAGGGGCATCGATCACGGAGGGCTTCTAGATCAACACCATAGCCTCTCCGATGATGTGTGAGTAGTTTACCTCAGACCTTCGGGTCCATAGTTATTAGCTAAATCTCTTTTTGGATCTCAATACAATGTTCTCCCCCTCTCTTGTGGAGATCTATTCGATGTAATCTTCTTTTGTGGTGTGTTTGTTGAGACCGATGAATTGTGGGTTTATGATCAAGTTTATCTATGAACAATATTTGAATCTTCTCTGAATTCTTTTATGTATGATTGGTTATCTTTGCAAGTCTCTTCGAATTATCAGTTTGGTTTGGCCTACTAGATTGATCTTTCTTGCAATGGGAGAAGTGCTTAGCTTTGGGTTCAATCTTGCTGTGTCCTTTCCCAGTGACAGTAGGGCCAGCAAGGCACGTATTGTATTGTTGCCATCGAGGATAACAAGATGGGGTTTATATCATATTGCATGAGTTTATCCCTCTACATCATGTCATCTTGCTTAAAGCGTTACTCTGTTCTCATGAACTTAATACTCCAGATGCATGCTGGATAGCAGTCGATGTGTGGAGAAATAGTAGTAGATGCAGGCAGGAGTCGGTCTACTTGTCTCGGACGTGATGCCTATATACATGATCATACCTAGATATTCTCATAACTATGCTCAATTCTGTCAATTGCTCAACAGTAATTTGTTCACCCACCGTAGTACTTATGCTCATGAGAGAAGCCTCTAGTGAAACCTATAGCCCTCGGGTCTATTTTCCATCATATTAATCCCCCGACAACAAGCTATTTCTGGCGCCGTTTTTATTTTACTTTCTTTACTTTGCATCTTTATCATAAAAATACCAAAAATATTATCTTATCATATCTATCAGATTTCACTCTCGTAAGTGACCGTGAAGGGATTGACAACCCCTTTATTGCGTTGGTTGCGAGGATTTATTTGTTTGTGTAGGTGCGAGGGACTCGTGCGTGGCCTCCTACTGGATTGATACCTTGGTTCTCAAAAACTGAGGGAAATACTTACGCTACTTTGCTGCATCACCCTTTCCTCTTTAAGGGAAAACCAACGCAGTGCTCAAGAGGTAGCAAGAAGGATTTCTGGCGCCGTTGCCGGGGAGACTACGCAAAAGTCAACATACCAAGTACCCATCACCAACCCTTATCTCCCGCATTACATTATTTGCCATTTGCCTCTCGTTTTCCTCTCCCCCACTTCACCCTTGCCATTTTATTCGCCCTCTCTTTTCCGTTCGCCTTCTTCCCGTATGTATCTTTGTTTGTGTTTCCTTGTGCCTTCTATATGCTTGCATCTTTGCTTGCTGAAAATCTATTGATATGGATCCACTTAAAGTGTTCTACTTGGATCATCTTCGATCCTTATGCGCTCGTGCTGAAACCCCAACTAGCCTAGTTGATGGGAAATCTTTAGATGAGCGTGCTCATTTTGTGCGTCATCGTTTTTCTAAAAAAGGGAAGCTCTTATGGTATCATATAAATAGTTTGCTATGCTATGCTTGGAATCTTTGTGAAATTTTTGATTTTACTTGTTGCTCTAAGAACCCTAAAAAACACCTTCCCTACCTATGTGAGTTCAATGATAATGAAATATTATCTTCTTATGCAAAGGGTGTTTATAGCTACTATGATATCGAACAAATTGAAGAATTTGTCATTTTTAAGGGTGCTCATGAAGTTACTTCTTTGATTGAAAAGTATGATTTTACTCTCAACAAATCTGAAAATTCCGTCATACTTAAATATTGCAATGAAAACTTTGCTCATAATGTCTATGTCCAAGAATTTATTGAAAGAATGACCGTTGCTTTGGAAGAAAATAATGATATGCATGAATCTATAGATAATGATGATTCCAGTGATTTGGTTGAAATATCCCTTGATGAACATGATGCTTGCTATTCTTGTGGCCATGATGCCAATATTTATGAAGACGAATTTGCTATAGTTCCTTATGTTAAAAATGAGATCGTTGCTATTGCACCCATGCTTGATAGTTCCCTCGATGAAAAGCATTATTTCAATGATTTTACTATAAATTCTCTTGATGTCAATTGTGCTAATGATATGCAAAACCCTAAGCTTGGGGATGCTAGTTTTTCTATGTCTACTACTTGTTGCAATGATCATGATTGGGGTGATTCTTCTTTTGATCTTGAAAATTTATTTAAGCCCCATGATGAATATGAGATTGATAATAGTGTTTGCAATAATATTGAAAGTGGGTTTGGAAGAGTGTCAATTTTAGATCCCACATATTTGGATTTTTACCAATCTAATGAAATTTTTGATAAGAGTGGGCTTGGAGAGGTCATGACTTTAGTTAATGATAATCCCACTATTTCGGAAGAGTGTCGACTTCGCATGCATGTGGATCGTGTTCACAATAAGTTATGTGATAGCTATTTTGTTGAATTTTATTATGATCCTACATGTAATTATTATGAGAGAGGAAAATATGGTTGTAGAAATTTTCATGTTACTAAGTTACCTCTTGTTATGTTGAGATTGCTATTGTCTCTTTCCGCTTCCTTGCATATGCTAGTTTTTGCTTACCTTGATAATTTGTTGGCCTACAAGATGCCTATGCATAGGAAGTATGTTAGACTTAGATGTGATTTTCACACGTTTTATGATGCTCTATTTGTGTTTCAGTTACTATCTTTTATGTGAGCATCATCGAAATCTCAATGCGTAGCTAAGGGCGTTAAACGATAGCGCTTGTTGGGAGGCAACCCAATTTTATTTTTAGTTTTTTGCTTTTTGCTTTTTGCTTTTTGCTTTTTGCTTCCGTTTAGGAATAAATATTTGATGTAGCCTCTGGTTAGATTTGTTTTTATGTTTTAATTAGTGTTTGTGCCAAGTTTAACCTATAGGATCTTCTTGGATGATAGTTACTTGATCTTGCAGAAAATTGCAGAAACTTTCTGTTCACGAAAATAATTGTTAAAAACCACCAGAACGTGATAAAATATTGATTCCAATTGCTGCTGATCAATAAACAAATTGTCTAGGCCGTCCTATTTTGGCTGAATTTTTGAAGTTCCAGAAGTTTGCGTTAGTTACAGATTACTACAGACTGTTCTGTTTTTGACAGATTCTGTTTTTCGTGTGTTGTTTGCTTATTTTGATGAATCTATGGCTAGTAAAATAGTTTATAAACCATAGAGAAGTTGGAATACAGTAGGTTTGACACCAATATAAATAAAGAATGAGTTCATTACAGTACCTTGAAGTGGTGTTTTGTTTTCTTTCGCTAACGGAGCTCACGAGATTTTCTGTTAAGTTTTGTGTTGTGAAGTTTTCAAGTTTTGGGTAAAAGATTTGATGGATTATGGAACAAGGAGTGGCAAGAGCCTAAGCTTGGGGATGCCCATGGCACTCCAAGATAATCTAAGGACACAAAAAATTCAAAGCTTGGGGATGCCCCGGAAGGCATCCCCTCTTTCGTCTACTTCCATCGGTAACTTACTTGGAGCTATATTTTTATTCACCACATGATATGTGTTTTGCTTGGAGCGTCTTGTATGATTTGAGTCTTTGTTTTTAAGTTTGCCACAATCATCTTTGCTCTACACACCTTTTGAGAGAGACACACATGATTCGGAATTTATTAGAATACTCTATGCGCTTCACTTATATCTTTTGAGCTATATAGTTTTTGCTCTAGCGCTTCACTTATATCTTTTAGAGCACGGTGGTGGATTTGTTTTATAGAAACTATTGTTCTCTCATGCTTCACTTATATTATTTTGAGAGTCTTAAACAGCATGGTGATTTGCTTAATCCTAATATGCTAGGTATTCAAGACTAGTAAAAACTTTCTTATGAGTGTGTTGAATACTAAGAGAAGTTTGATGCTTGATGATTGTTTTGAGATATGGAGGTAGTGGTATTAAAGTTTTGCTAGTTGAGTAGTTGTGAATTTGAGAAATACTTGTGTTGAAGTTTGCAAGTCCCGTAGCATGCACGTATGGTAAACGTTATGTAACAAATTTGAAACATGAGGTGTTCTTTGATTGTCCTCCTCATGAGTGGCAGTCGGGGACGAGCGATGGTATTTTCCTACCAATCTATCCCCCTAGGAGCATGCGCGTAGTGCTTGGTTTTTGATGACTTGTAGATTTTTGCAATAAGTATGTGAGTTCTTTATGACTAATGTTGAGTCCATGGATTATACGCACTCTCACCTTTCCATCATTGCTAGCCTCTTCGGTACCGTGCATTGCCCTTTCTCACATTGAGAGTTGGTGCAAACTTCGCCGGTGCATCCAAACCCCGTAATATGATATGCTCTTTCACACATAAACCTCCTTATATCTTCCTCAAAACAGCCACCATACCTACCTATTATGGCATTTCCATAGCCATTCCGAGATATATTGCCATGCAACTTTCCACCGTTCCGTTTATCATGACACGTTCATCATTGTCATATTGCTTTGCATGATCACGTAGTTGACATATTATTTGTGGCAAAGCCACCATTCATAATTCTTTCATACATGTCACTCTTGATTCATTGCATATCCCAGTACACCGCTGGAGGCATTCATATAGAGTCATACTTTGTTCTAGTATCGAGTTGTAATCATAGAGTTGTAAATAAATAGAAGTGTGATGATCGTCATTTTCTAGAGCATTGTCCCAAGTGAGGAAAAAAAGAAAGAGAGAAAGGCCATAAAAAAGAAGGCCCAAAAATGAGAGAAAAAGAGAGAAGGGACAATGTTACTATCCTTTTTACCACACTTGTGCTTCAAAGTAGCACCATAATCTTCATGATAGAGAGTCTCTTGTTTTGTCACTTTCATATACTAGTGGGAATTTTTCATTATAGAACTTGGCTTGTATATTCCAACAATGGGCTTCCTCAAATGCCCTAGGTCTTCGTGAGCAAGCAAGTTGGATGCACACCCACTTAGTTTCTTTTGTTGAGCTTTCATGCATTTATAGCTCTAGTGCATCCGTTGCATGGCAATCCCTACTCCTTGCATTAACATCAATCGATGGGCATCTCCATAGCTCATTGATTAGCCTCGTTGATGTGAGACTTTCCCCTTTTTTTCTTCTCCACATAACCACCATCATTATATTCTATTCCACTCATAGTGCTATATCCATGGCTCACGCTCATGTATTGCGTGAAGGTTGAAAAAAGTTTGAGATTACTAAAGTATGAAACAATTGCTTGGCTTGTCATCGGGGTTGTGCATGATGAGAGCATTCTTGTGTGACGGAAATGGAGCATGACTAAACTATATGATTTTGTAGGGATGAACTTTCTTTGGCCATGTTATTTTGAGAGGACATAATTGCTTAGTTAGTATGCTTGAAGTATTATTACTTTTATGTCAATATTGAACCTTTATCTTGAATCTTTCGGATCTGAATATTCATACCACAATTAAGAAGAATTACATTGAAATTATGCTAAGTAGCATCAAAAGTTCTGTTTTTATCATTTACCTACTCGAGGACGAGCAGGAATTAAGCTTGGGGATGCTTGATATGTCTCCAACGTATCTATAATTTTTTATTGTTCCATGCTATATTATATTCTGTTTTGGACATTATTGGGCTTTATTATACACTTTTATATTATTTTTGGGACTAACCTATTAACCGGAGGCCCAGCCCAGAATTGTTGTTTTTTTGCCTATTTCAGAGTTTCACAGAAAAAGAATATCAAACGGAGTCCAAACGGAATGAAACCTTCGGGAACCTGATTTTCGGAACAAACGTGATCCAGAGGACTTGGACCCTACGTCAAGACATCAACCAGGAAGGCACGAGGTAGGGGGCGCGCCTACCCCCCTGGGCGAGCCCTCACCCTCGTGGGCCCCACGTTGCTCCACCGACGTACTTCTTCCTCCTATATATACCTACGTACCCCCAAACTACCAGAGACGGAGCCAAAAAACTAATTCCACCGCCGCAACCTTCTGTACCCGTGAGATCCCATCTTGGGGCCTTTTCCGGAGCTCCGCCGGAGGGGGCATCGATCACGGAGGGCTTCTACATCAACACCATAGCCTCTCCAATGATGTGTGAGTAGTTTACCTCAGACCTTCGGGTCCATAGTTATTAGCTAAATCTCTTTTTGGATCTCAATACAATGTTCTCCCCCTCTCTTGTGGAGATCTATTCGATGTAATCTTCTTTTGCGGTGTGTTTGTTGAGACCGATGAATTGTGGGTTTATGATCAAGTTTATCTATGAACAATATTTGAATCTTCTCTGAATTCTTTTATGTATGATTGGTTATCTTTGCAAGTCTCTTCGAATTATCAGTTTGCAAGTCTCTGAATTCTTTTATGTATGATTGATCTTTCTTGCAATGGGAGAAGTGCTTAGCTTTGGGTTCAATCTTGTGGTGTCCTTTCCCAGTGACAGTAGGGGCAGCAAGGCACGTATTGTATTGTTGCCATCGAGGATAACAAGATGGGTTTTATATCATATTGCATGAGTTTATCCCTCTACATCATGTCATCTTGCTTAAAGCGTTACTCTGTTCTCATGAACTTAATACTCCAGATGCATGCTAGATAGCGGTCGATGTGTGGAGTAATAGTAGTAGATGCAGGCAGGAGTCGGTCTACTTGTCTCGGACGTGATGCCTATATACATGATCATACCTAGATATTCTCATAACTATGCTCAATTCTGTCAATTGCTCAACAGTAATTTGTTCACCCACCGTAATACTTATGCTCATGAGAGAAGCCTCTAGTGAAACCTATGACCCTCGGGTCTATTTTCCATCATATTAATCCCCCGACAACAAGCTATTTCTGGCGCCGTTTTTATTTTACTTTCTTTACTTTGCATCTTTATCATAAAAATACCAAAAATATTATCTTATCATATCTATCAGATTTCACTCTCGTAAGTGACCGTGAAGGGATTGGCAACCCCTTTATTGCGTTGGTTGCGAGGATTTATTTGTTTGTGTAGGTGCGAGGGACTCGTGC
Source organism: Triticum aestivum (assembly GCF_018294505.1). NCBI lineage: Eukaryota > Viridiplantae > Streptophyta > Magnoliopsida > Poales > Poaceae > Triticum > Triticum aestivum. The sequence goes on along the minus strand of NC_057808.1, from coordinate 285,199,092 downwards.
GTGGCCTCCTACTGGATTGATACCTTGGTTCTCAAAAACTGAGGGAAATACTTATGCTACTTTGCTGCATCACCCTTTCCTCTTCAAGGGAAAACCAACGCAGTGCTCAAGAGGTAGAAAGGAGGTGGTGCGAGAGGCATACTATATCGAGGGGGAAGGAGTGTGCGAGTACGAGATCGATGAAAAGAGGGGCGGGGGTGAGGCATGGATGGTGAGAAGAGAAGAGGGAAAGCTTGTGTTTGTGGTACGCACACCTGGCTAGAGAGGCATATTGATCGATGTGTGCTGTAAAGAAGGAGCTGGGGGGGCCTACACACACCGTGGGTGAACGACCTAAAGTGAAAAGACGAATTTGCGCGATGGAGCTAGAAAATGCTGAGGGAGTGTGAGAGGGATGCGGGCGTGTGCATGGATGAGAGAAAGTTAGCGCTAGGTACAAAGATAAGAGGATTGTGTGGGTGTAAAAGACGAATAGAGATCATAATTTCATTATAAAAAGTGAATTCGGATATTTGAAGAATTTGTCATAGTGTTTTAAACCGACGCATGCGTGAATATATATAACGGTGATACACAGGGTGTGGTTATGAACATGTTATACTACATATAATATATTTTATATATAAAAAATAGAGTTAGTGATGATGGTGTGCCTGCGATCGTGCAATATAGGCCGTCCGATTTATATCTGACGGATAGAAAGGGAACTATGGCAATTTTAAAAAAAGATACCCACACCCCTCTCCACATTTGCAAACAAGGCCTCCCCTTGATCATCTTGATGTTCCGTGCAACGCATGGGCATCTTGCTAGTACTACATATAATATATAGAACATTGATTATAAATTGGGATAATGTGTGGCTTTTGTAGCTCAGGGCTAAATACTTGTAATACTTGCCATAATGTAGGGGGCGGGGCACTATACTTTGTGTGATAAACACGGTGTACATATGGAACATGGTTTAGATTATGAATACCTAGTTAGTACATCAAATTTACTATTATTTGGAATCAACATCAAGTGTATTCAAAAAATTGAATTCGAGTTCATATAGTACACATAGTTCATATCTATCTCTATAGTAATCATGTAATGTGTTGTTAAGGTAATATACGAATGATGGTTGAAGTTGGCAACAATCATGATTGTAGATTTTTATTCAAATAGAGAAACGAATTCAAATTTAGTTCGAATTGCAGCGGTAGTATAGACATTTGGAATGCACTAAAATGTTGGTATGAGTAGGTTACATGCATTATACAGCCAGCAAAAAAATTTAATTGGACATAACATGGATTCATAGCTTTGAATAGCATTTGTATAGTAAAACGGACAAGATTCTCTCTTTGTGTGGTGTGAATAGTTTTAATTTTTTCGTTTTTTTCGTTGAGGGATGTGCGAATTGATTTGGTACGTACAAGAACAATATTACACGTTAGGCTTGTCCCTAAAATTCAACCCGTGCCTTGTTATATCCCGAAAATTCAGATATCGTGCTCCCAAAACTGGCGCCTTCACAACCTGCGCCTTGCGATCCCGAAATCACAACGCGCTCAAAAACTCCCTCCAGCTGCCAAATCCCGACACGCGAAATCCTCCTTCTAACCCTGAGCCGAAAGGGCCGCTAGTTCAAATCGGTGGGGGTATTTTTGTAACACACCCTACATTTTGGACAAGCGCGTCCCTAAGTCATGGTTTCCCCCTCCCATCGCCCCCTTTTCGCCATTCAAAATCCCAGGCCGCCATAACCTCTCTGCTCCAGCCGCGAAACCCCACCCTCCTCTGTCCGCCACCTCACCGCTGCCCAGCCAGAGCCTCTTCCCCGACGATGTCGTCCACCGCAATAGCTCGACGTCCCTCATCCACCTCCCCGGATGAGGATCTGTCGTCCACCTCGTCGTCCCGCCGGTTCAGCCGCCCCGTCCTCCACCTCCAAGGAGCTGCTCCGACGATCGCCTCATCTATCGCGGCTGCTCCATACCCACAACGCCGCCTTAACCTGCTCCACTGAAACTGCAGCATCCTCGCTGACTCCTCGGACAAAGCCGAGGCCTACTCAGCGCCACCAAAGAGGTTGTACACTCATCACATCACACCTTCTCCTTAACTAGACCTCCCGGCGCCGATGGTGCTCCATCTCGCAGCACCATGGCGCGGCTACCTTGAAGCCGGCGCCACGGGCGACATCTCCATGGCGGCTCTCCCCTAGTGCGAGGCCCCTTTGGCGGCGGCGTCCATACCAGCAGGATCTGCTGCTGCTGCTCTGGCTCTCGCTCGCGCTGCTGCTCCGGCTCTCGCTCCCTCGCGCTGCTGCTGTTGCTCCAGCTCTCGCTCGCTCGCTCGTGCTGCTGTTGTTGCTCTCCCCCTCGCTCGTGCTGCTGCTCTGCTCCGATTTATCTACACTTCAGTCGACTGAATCGACTTTTGGGTCAGTCAATTTTCAGGGGGGGCTCGCCGGAGTTAAGGAAAAACCACCCGTAGCGGGGAGGGGGGCTCGCCGGAGAGGTACCCCACTATCTATCTTAGGGTTTAGGGTGGGGGTGATGGTCGCCGGTGGTGGGGGCGCGGTGGTGGGGCGGTGGCGTGGGGATCGCCGGAGAAAAAGCTCGGCGTGTGGGGCCTAGAGGGCTGGCCGGGGCGGCGGCGGACCGGTGGTAGGGAGTGGTTTCGGGGCGGCGAGGCGGCGCGGGAGCGCCGCCGGCCACGGGCGGCAGGGGCCGGTGGTTCGGCCGGTGGTGGCTGGCGGCTCAGGGGGGTGCAGGTTGAAGATGAACTGCAGGCCCTCCCTGAACTACATGTGAAGTGCCTCTCTGCTACCATTGCGTTCAGTTTTGACAGTAACATTCAGATTCCACGGTAAATTTCATTTTCGACAGTTAAGTTCAGAGCCAACAGTTTTTACCTAATCAATTGTAGTCAGGTAGTTTTTGGTGATGTAAATTTTACATCATCTATTGGAGATGCTATTAGAATCCCGATTAATGATGTATGTCTTGTACTACTTCAGCCTCGATGTCTTACGGCTCGCCGGAGCTGCTCCAATGACGGAACCATCCATCTTAACAAAGCAGTGCCCTGGACGCCGTCTACAGATTCCTCAAATCTTCCTCCACACCTCCGACAACCACCTCTCCCTCAACTTCTTCAGCGACCAACCCAATGATGTTCAGGTCGACACGGCTACGGCAAAGAGGTTGTACACTTGTCGCATCACTTATTACTCTACATTCATGTCAATCCATTAGGGCTATATTGGTTCAAAGGAAAAACATAGCAATAGGAAATTTTCCTATGGCACTCTACTATTCAATTATTCATGTGTTTTGTTGAAAGGAATGGAGCAAAACATCCACCTGGACCTACTTTTAAAATCCTATGCATGAAAACAAGACCAAGTGCATTAGTGGTAGAATAACATTCTAACTGTACACGCTTTCATATGGTTTCACTTTAATTTGGCCATGTTTCTTTGCATTCCTCTGCTCTTCCAATTCCTATGAACCAAACACCCAAGTTGACAGAAATCCTGTGTTTACAAATGCTCTGTTTCCCATGTGCATTCCTATCCTATTCCAGTGTTTTTCCTATCCCTGCGTTTTTAGAATCATGCAAGCCAAAGGAGCCCTTACAGAATTACTTCAATTACAGGTGGGTATCGAAGAAAACTTTGTGTGGTTTTTCCTGCTCCTGCCACGATGTTGTCCACCTCACCTGAGCTGCTCCATCGACAGAAGCATCCACCAAACCAGACATCACAACTCCTAACCGTCTTTCGCCGCCTCAGATCTCCTTCCCTGCCGCCGGCACCCACCGCAACGGCATCACCATCATCGACTCAGCAGACGAACCTGAGGAGTACACGAGTCCACAAGAGAGGTCGCACTCTTTTGTTTTTGCTTATGTTATGCATTACTTAATATTACCTGCTACTTTATCGTCATGTTCACCTCTTAGACTCCAAGTTAGGTCCAAATTAATGTTCAAACTTGAGTTCTAAATTAGTTGTGGGGCACATATCGAGGTAGCAATGAATAGTATCTCTATCTAATATCTGGTTCACCTAGGGTATGCCTATGTTGTTCATCTTGGGTGGGAAACAAATAGTAAAGCAATCATCATTTGTCTTTTTATTAAATTAAAGCAATCATCAACCTGCTATCATTATTTTTGGATCCATCCACTGGTTGTTACCGTCACTCTTGATTTCTGCATGCTCTCCTTACATAATCTCACTATATTTTTTTCGTATGCATGTCAGATATTGTACACAGTCATGTTGAACATGTAGAGAAAAAGAGAAGAGTTTTGCGCGGCAATACAATGCCATGCAGACATCGCTCCATGGTGGGTTCAATGGCAAACCCTCTCCCCCCCTCTCCAGATTGTAATCCAGAGGAAGATATCTGTTCTGAGGCGGATTCAGATGCAGCTGACCACTCCTATTTACCCCCCAAGGTGTTTGCTCTAACTTGGCATGATGACGTTAGTCATATCATGCATATGTTGCCTTGCAGTGCCTACTTTCGACATCATATATGTCATCTGCTTAGTTTAGACATGTTTTGTAATGCCACCTATTTAGTTTCTATATCATATATGGGAATTATGCAGTCTCATGTCTTTTAGCCAGCCATAATATATGTGAAATGTGCAATACCATCCTATTTAATCAGGCATCATATATTTGAATGATATCTTGCCCATCCTATTCTTCATTACATTTCCATTTGTCGACAATGTTTGTACATTAAACTACTCTTCCTATGAATAAGCCATTTGAGTGGGTGATGGAAAAATCTGGAGTGAAAACAAGGCCTTCAGAGCCGACAGTGCTACCTGTCAAAGCAGATCTCTTGATGGGTCCCGATAGCTCCTCAGAGATGGATTCAGAGACAGATGACCAGTCCTATTCCCCCACCGAGGTGTATGCTCTAACTTGGCACTGTTATACTGCTCATATCATGCATATGGTGTCTTACATTTCATAGTTTAGACATCATATACACAATATTCAACACCATGTTCTTAGTTCAGACATCATATATGCGAATGCCCTCTGCTTAGCATATAAATCACATATGTGAATTAAATCATGCGATCCTGATTACTTAGATAACATGTATGTGAATTATGTCATGTGATCCTGTTTAATTAGTCATCATATCTTTGAATTATGCTATGCTATCCAGTTTAGATAGACATCATATATGTGAAATTATGTCATGCTATCCGTTTTAGTTAAACAATATACATGTCAACCACCTCATGCCCTCCTTTTTCCACACTATCTATTGCATCTGTCTCTCATACAATGTATGTACATTCAACTATGTTTCCTATTTATCAGCCATTTGAATTGGAGCGGGTGCTGGTAGTATCTAGCAGAGTAAAAACACGGTCTTCAAATAAAACAGTGCTACCTCTTGGTGGAGATAGCACCCCGGTTGTACATGCACGAGAACCAGCCCTACCACACATAACCAGACTCTCACAGATTGTACCCCTACTGCAATGGACAGAGAACCAGCTTCACCCAATCTAACCCCAACCCCAGCAAACAATAACCCAGTTCCTGTTAACACAACACCATCTCCACCACAGAGTCCCAAACAAGAGCAGTTAGTAAGGAAGCTCCAGTGCCCAAAGCACCAGTACTACCACGACGAACCCCGACTCCACCAGTTAGTACACCTATTCCTATGGAGGAAGCACAACCAGCCATTCGTAGTTTAGCATCTATCGCGTTTGATGTTGTTAAATCCTATGTGTGTATGTTCCCATCATGGAAGTATTATACTGAAGATGGAGGAAAATGATAGTTGCAGGTGTTTGTCCAGGAGTTATGTGTAAGTAATGTTATTCATGGAAATTACTTTGCTTTGTCCCATACATTCTACCTCCATGATGGTTATAAAACAGCAAATTTTCCCGTTTTTCTCTATAGAGAAGGACCGATTTGGAAAATCAGGATGAGGTAACCTGTGCTAATACCTCTGCTATGTTCAAGAATGCTTGGTGGCAGTATCGGAAGTAACTGAAGAAAACATACTTCACTGGCAAAGAAACTCATCAAATTTTCCATTACGTTCTCCTAAGACACACTTACTGGACGATGACTGGGAACGCCTTGTTCTGTACTGGTCCCGAACCAAGAATGTGGTAAGGTCTATGAGCTCATTTTTTAAGTACTATATGCTTGCATCTTACTATACTCTGTTCATGTAGAACAAGTGCTTAAACATGAAGAACAATTGTTCTCATATAAGATTCCATTGCTATCGTGTATACTACTTTGCTCTTGTATCACTGTATTTACTCATACAAACTTATTTTTAAATTGAAGGATCCAATCGAAACTCCAACGGCACAACAGATATGTTTACGCATGTTTCTTTAACAGGTTCGCTCTTATAAATAGCTCTGTTGATTTCAATTTCAATTGTGTATACAGTTAACTTCTCATATCATGCACATTACTAGCATCACAACAGAACCAATAGTGTTGTTGTACATGTAGACCCGTGGTACCCATCTGAAATCTTGTTGTGTCATGTAGTTTCCCACGCTTTATATTCTTTCAGTGCCACTTTCTCTTGAACTAATATGGTTTGAACCGTGTCTCTATTTTGATTTGGCAAGACAATGCAGTGACCATAGGACATAGATATATGTTTGTTTGATGCTTTTATAACGTACTACTTGGCAATAGAAGACTTGGTAGTTTAATCTTGTCCACCTTACTAATGAACTGGTTCACCGAAATGAGTTTCATATACTAGTACATGCTAAACCTGTTATGTGTCTGCTTGTTTCTTCTTTTAGAATGCTGACAGAATATTGGGGAAGAGTGCCTTATTAAGCAATGGTAAAGGAAGTAATGCAGATAAGGTTCAGGATAGTGAGACATCCTTGTTGGTCTCCAACAAAGCTGATAAAACAGCTAATGAAAACTATCTTGAAGACATTGAGACAACCCCAAAGTCCTGTCTTGGTTTAGTGTTCGAGTTACTGGCCACTACTGCTGGCACAAGCTATTCAAACTCACTGTCTGAATCAGTTCGGTTTCTTGAGTCTCAACTACAAGCTGAAAGACATCGATTAGCTGTGCTGCGACAAGAAGTGGAAGGACTACGGAAGTCCCTAGAGCATTCAGATGCATACTTTCTGGTGCAACAGCAAGCGTTGGAGGATTTTAGAGCCAAACAGGACAAAGCTAATAAGCTTGATATGCTTATTTCCAGCATGGTGGATACCCATGATAGCGTTTCTTGAGCTCTTCTGAAGTTGTTTCAGTTATGGACTTGTTTTGTTGCCGCGTTTATTTGCACTGGTGGCCAATTTAGACGGCCAGTGTATGTAATATGCTGCTTTGTTCCCTATATTTGCACTGGTGGCGAACTTTGATGCCCAGTGGATGTAATATGTATAATAGCCGTAATAGCCTAGCGTTAGTTGCTTGCTTATTTATTTCCTTATTGTCTTGGTTAGTTGTTCGCTTGTAGTCACTGCAGTTCTTTTTCCGCATTTTTCTAGTGGCCACAATAACCTATTTTTGGTAACTAGGCCACAATAACCATGGCAACACACGGACTGTTGTAACCATGGGCCTCCTGCGGGCCATAGGATCCATGGGCCTTCTACAGGCCATAGGATCCATGGGCCTTCTCCGGGCCGTATAATCCATGGGCCTTCTACGGGCCGTAGGATCCATTGGCCTTCTACGGGTCGTAGGATCCATGGGCCTTCTACGGGGCGTATAGTCATTTCGCCAAACATGGGTTGTACTATTCGTGGACCATAATAGGCCGTCAATAGGCCATATTTGATAACGCTATGAAAACAGCCCAACGGGTTAACAGGCCACAAACAGGTCGAATGTAACCACTGGCTGAATTTGGCCCTCAAATGGAACATGCCAGTAACATACCGTAACTAACCGAATTCTAGAAATGAGCCCAAGAATAAATGGGCCCTTAGAAGGCCGAAAGTTAACACGGGCTGGAAACGGCCGACGAAATAATGGGCCGTTAATGGGTATAAAGTGATACACTATTCATTATGGGCCAGTTTCATCTCGGGCCTTTAATGGGCCCAGAGTTACAAAGGGCTGCCTATGGGCCGAAAGACGTCATGGGCCATACATGGGCCGGAAGTTACAATGGGCTGGTATCATATTGGACAGCCTAGATGACGCTACTGGGCCAAATTCCGCTAGGCCGTGAGTTAGCGGGCTGTAAATGGGCTATATGCGAACATGCCGTTAACAGGCTTTCCATGGGCCGGCCCGCTACCTTTTGACCAAGTCAAACAGGCCGGCCTTTTCACTGGAATGGGCCTTTGTTGGGCTGTGCCACGTGTCAATGAATCATAGGCGCCTTCGGTCCAATGAGTGGATGACATTTGTCCCAACGGTGAGCCGACACGTGGTTACTCTGGCCATTGAGAATTTTACACGTGGAAAATTCCTATTGGTCCGGGCTGTTAACGGGTTATCGGATCCAAACAAGAATCCGATAGGTTAACGGCGACCCGTTACCGTGGATGCCACGTGTCGGTCACCCTTGACGGAAGCACTTTTGTGACGCGTGATTTATCGTCATGGTAGTGGGCACTTCCGTGATGATAATTTTGGTAATGCCATGGAACACTTCTACGACAGCATAGGTATGACTATCTTGATTCTGTCATAAAATTGTCGTGGATGTACATGCATGACAGAAAACGTGACCTACTGTGACAAACACGTGTCATCACAGAAGTGTTTTTCTTGTAGTGTCAAGTGTAATAAGGCCGAAGATGAGCAATGTTCCAAGGTCGGCGGGTCTCCTCTTTAGATTTGCGTGAATCCTTGTGTTCTCGAATATCAATGAGGTAGTATGACCCGTTGTTCAAGTTCTTGCTGACCACAAAAGGCCCTTCCCAAGGTGGGGATAACTTGCGCATGTCTGTTTGATCCTGGATGAGCCGGAGCACCAAGTCACCTTCTAGAAAGGTGCGGGTTTTAACCCGACGACTATGATAACGACGCAGATCTTGCTGGTAAATCGCCAAACGAGCCGCTACAAGGTCACCGCTCCTCATCCAGGAGGTCAAGATCATCCTGACGTGCTTTTTCATTATCAGCTTCAACATAAGCCGCCACACGGGGCGAGTCGTGACGGATGTCACTGGGACGAACCGCCTCTGCTCCGTAAACCATGAAGAAAGGCGTATAACCCATGGATCTGTTGGGGGTAGTATTAATACTCCAAAGCACTGAGGGTAACTCCTCAACCCAACAACCCGGTGTCCTCTGCAAAGGAACCATAAGCTGGGGCTTTATGCCTCTCAAGATTTCTTGATTGGCCCTTTCAGCTTGACCATTGGACTGGGGGTGAGCCACTCATGAGACGTCAAGATGAATATGTTCTCGTTGACAGAATTCTTTCATAGCACCCTTGGACAGATTAGTACCATTATCATTTATGATGCTATGAGGGTACCAAAACGGAAAATCACCTTTTTAAGGAATTGAACCGCCGTTGCCGCATCACACTTGCTGACCGGCTCTGCTTCAACCCACTTTGTGAATTTGTCAATCGCCACCAACAGGTGGGTCTTTTGTCCTTGGATCTCTTAAAAGGCCCAACCATATCCAGGCCCCAGACTGACGGCCAAGTGATTGGAATCATCCTCAATTCTTGAGTCGGCACATGAGCTCGTCTGGAAAATTTCTAACAACCGTCGCACTTACTAACCAGATCCTCTGCATCAGCATGAGCCGTCGGCCAATAAAACCCATGACGAAAGGCCTTAGCAACAAGAGACTTAGAGCCGGCATGATGGCCACAATCTCCTTCATGAATCTCCCTTAGAATTTCACGGCCCTCTTCAGGAGAGATACATCGCTGAAACACCCCTGTAACACTGCATCGGTGTAACTCCCCATTGACAATGGTAATTGACTTAGACCTCCGGGTTATTTGCCTGGCCAAAGTTTCATCCTCAAGTAACTCACCCCGGGTCATGTAAGCCAAATATGGAACTGTCCAATCAGGAATAGCATGAAGAGCTGCCACCAGCTGTGCCTCTGGGTCAGGGATAACAAGATCCTCTTCCGTAGGAAGCTTAACTGAAGGATTGTTCAGAATATCAAGAAAAACATTAGGTGGCACCAGCTTATGCTGAGATCCCAACCGGCTTAAAGCATCAGCCGCCTCATTTTTCCTGCGATCAACATGCTCCACTTGATAACCCTTGAAATGGCCAGCAATAGCATCAACCGCCCGGCAATAGGCCGGCATGAGCGGGTCTTTTGAATCCCAAGTCCCTAAGACTTGCTAGGCCACCAGATCTAAGTCGCCAAAACATCTAACCCGGCTTAGATTCATCTCTTTGGCCATCCGAAGACCATGGAGCAAGGCCTCATATTCAGCTGCATTGTTAGTACAAGGGAACATCAATCTTAAGACATAGCAAAACTTATCACCTCGTGGGGAAGCCAAAATAACTCCAGCCCCCGAGCCTTCCAACTGCCTGGATCCATCAAAATGAATCGTCCAATACATGTTGTCAGGCTTCTCCTCAGGCATCTGCAGCTCTGTCCAGTCATTGATGAAATCCACAAGTGCTTGAGACTTGATAGATGTCCAAGGCATATATTTCAAACCATTGGGTCCAAGCTAAATGGCCCACTTGGCCACCCGGCATGTGGCTTCTCTGTTTTGAATAATATCCCCTAGGGGAGCAGAACTAACCATAGTGATGGGATGACCAAGGAAATACTGCTTCAACTTACGACTAGCCATGAACACTACATAAACCAGCTTCTGCCAATGTGGGTATCTCCGCTTAGATTCAATGAGTACCTCACTGACATAATGAACCGGATATTCCTTGTCTGATTCGTTTCTTTCCACAACAACCGCTACGCTGACGGCTCGGCTGTTAGCAGCCACATATAAAAGCAAGGGCTCCTTATCAATGGGAGCTGCAAGGACCAGCGGCTCAGCCAACTGCTTCTTCAGTGCCTCAAATGCTTGATCGGCGGCATCACTCCAGACAAAGTGATCTGTTTTCTTCATCATCTGGTACAGAGGGATAGCCTTTTCGCCCAAACGGCTTATAAACCGGCTCAAAGCCGAATACAACCCGCCAAACACTGGACGTCATTGATACATGCCGGCTTAGCCAAAGAAGTGATAGCCTTGATTTTCTCTGGGTTAGCCTCAATGCCTCTTTCAGAAGCCAAAAAACCCAATAGCTTGCCTGCTGGTACACCAAAGACACACTTGGCTGGGTTAAGCATCATCTTGTAGACCCGGAGGTTGTCAAAGGTCTCTTTCAAATCATCTAACAAGGTCTCCTTCTTCCTGGATTTCACAACAATATCATCCACATAAGCATGAACATTGCGTCCAATCTGGTCGTGGAGGCAATTCTGAACACACCGCTAATAAGTCGCCTGGGCACTCTTGAGCCCAAAAGGCATACACACATAGCAGAAGGCCCCAAAGGGAGTGATGAAAGATGTCTTCTCCTGGTCCTTAACTGCCATCTTGATATGATGATAACCAAAATAAGCATCCAGAAAACTCAAACGCTCACAACCCGCCGTAGCATCAATGATCTGATCAATACGGGGGAGAGCAAAGGGATCAGCCGGACAAGCCTTGTTAAGGTCCGTGTAATCCACACACATGCGCCAAGTGCCGTTTTTCTTAAGGACCAGCACTGGGTTAGCCAACCATTCAGGATGAAAAACTTCAATGATAAACTCGGCCGCCAAGAGCCGGGCCACTTCTTCACCAATGGCCTTGCGCCTCTCTTCATTAAAATGACGAAGGAATTGCTTAACCGGTTTAAACTTTGGATCAACATTGAGAGTGTGCTCAGCGAGTTCCCTCGGTACACTTGGCAAGCCTGAAGGCTTCCATGCAAAGATGTCCCGGTTCACACTGATGAACTCAATGAGCGCGCTTTCCTATTTCGGATCCATATTGGCGCTGATACTGAACTGCTTGGATGAATCGCCAGGAACAAAATCAACTTGTTTGGTGTCATCTGCCGACTTAAACTTCAACAAAGGACCATGCTCTATGGTTGGCTTCTTCAAGGGGGTCATATCCGCCGGGTCAACATTATCTTTGTAGAACTTCAACTCATCTGTTGCACAAACAGATTCAACATAAGCAGCATCGCCCTCTTCACAATCCAAGGCTATCTTCCTGTTGCCGTGTACCGTGATGGTACCATTACGACCTGGCATTTTAAGCTGTAGATAAACATAACAAGGCCGCGCCATAAATTTAGCATAAGCCGGACGTCCAAACAGGGTGTGATAAGGGCTCTTGATCTTGACCACCTCAAAAGTCAATGTCTCAGCTCTGTAGTCATGATCATCACCAAAAGCCACTTCCAAAGCTATCTTACCCACCGGATATGCCGACTTACCAGGCACCACCCCATCAAAAACAGTAGAAGACGGCTTACGATCTTTGTCAGTCAAATTCATACGGCGAAAAGTATCATAGTAAAGGATATTGATACTGCTGCCTCCATCCATAATCACCTTTGTAAACTCGTATCCTCCAACCTGAGGAGCAACCACCAAAGCCAATTGACCCGGATTGTCAACCCGGGGCAGGTGATCCTCACGGCTCCATACAATATGCAAGTAGCGAGGGACTGCCGGCTCAACGCGTTCACTGCCCGCTTATGAATATTTTGATCTCGTTTGCACAAACTCGTGGTGAACACATGATATTGACCACTATTTAGCTACTTTGGATTACTCTCATAACCGGGCTGCCGCTGTTGATTACCTTGATTAGGTTGTTGATTGAAACCACCTTGATTGCCTTGGCCCTGAAATCTAGAGTTTGAACCGCCACCTCCAAAGTCAGGCCCTTGAGAACCGGATCCTGACCCGCCATGCGGGCCATGATTATCCTGATAAAAACCGGAATTTCTGTATTCCCTCGTAATGAAGCAATCTTTCCATAGATGAATGGCCGGCTTATCTTGAGAACTGTGCTTCGGGCAAGGCTGGTTCGTTATCGCCTCAAGGTTGAACTTGGGCCCGCCAAACCGGGGCGTTGACGATTTCCCCTTACGACATTGATTATTATTCTGTGTGTTGGTATTGGCCACAAAGTCTGAAACGTCGCCGGCTTGCTTGCACTTACCATTATTCCCTTGACCCGCCGTATTATGTTGTTGTCCCTTTGCGTTGTCATTCTTCTTCCCCTTGCCAGCCTTCTCCTCATTAGACTCAGGGTCCTTAGTGCTATCAGAGTCGGCGTATTTGACAAGAGCTGCCATCAGCTCTCCCATATCATTACAGTGGCGCTTAAGCTGCCCCAGCTTCTGCTTGAGGGGGATGAAGGAAATATGCCCTAGAGGCAATAATAAAATTGTTATTTATATTTCCTTATATCATGATAAATGTTTATTATTCATGCTAGAATTGTATTAACCGAAAACTTAGTACATGTGTGAATACATAGACAAAAACAGAGTGTCCCTAGTATGCCTCTACTTGACTAGCTCGTCAATCAAAGATGGTCATGTTTCCTGACCATAGACATGTGTTGTCATTTGATGAACGGGATCACATCATTAGAGAATGATGTGATGGACAAGACCCATCAGTTAGCTTAGCATTATGATCGTTGAGTTTTATTGCTATTGTTTTCTTCATGACTTATACATGTTCCTCTGACTATGAGATTATGCAACTCCCGAATACCGAAGGAACACCTTGTGTGCTATCAAACATCACAACGTAACTGGGTGATTATAAAGATGCTATACAGGTGTCTCCGAAGGTGTTTGTTGGGTTGACATAGATAGAGATTAGGATTTGTCACTCTGTGTATCAGAGAGGTATCTCTGGGCCCTCTCGGTAATGCTCATCACTATAAGCCTTGCAAGAAATGTGACTAATGAGTTAGTTGCGGGATGATGCATTATGGAACGAGTAAAGAGACTTGCCAGTAATGAGATTGAACTAGGTATGATGATACCGACGATCGAATCTCGGGCAAGTAACATACGATGACAAAGGGAACAACGTATGTTGTTATGCGGTTTGACCGATAAAGATCTTCATAGAATATGTAGGAGCCAATATGAGCATCCAGGTTCCGCTATTGGTTATTGACAGGAGATGTGTCTCGGTCATGTCTACATAGTTCTCGAACCCGTAGGGTCCGCACGCTTAACGTTCGATCACGGTTTGTATTATGAGTTATGTGATTTGATGTACCGAAGTTTATTCAGAGTCCCAGATGAGATCACGAACATGACGAGGAGTCTCGAAATGGTCAAGAGGTAAAGATTCATATATTGGAAGGTTGCATTCGGACATCGGAATGGTTCCGAGTGATTCGGGCATTTTTCCGGAGTACCGGTAGGTTACCGGAACCCCCCGGGGAAAGATATGGGCCTTATGGGCCATAAGGGAGGCTAACCAACCCACAAGGGGCTGGTGCACCCCCACAAGGGAGGAGGCCGAATTGGACTTGGGAAGGGGGCGCCACCCCCCTTTCCTTCTCCTACTCCCTCTCCTTCCCCTTTCCCCCTTCCGGTAGAAGGAAAAAAGGGTGGGGCCGAATCCTACTAGGACTGGAGTCCTAGTAGGACTCCCCTCTCCCTGGCGCGCCCCTTGTTGACTGGCCTCCTCCTCCCCTCCTTTATATACGGGGGCAGGGGGCGCCCCAAAGGCATAACAGACAATCTCTTAGCCGTGTGCGGCGCCCCCCTCCACAGTTTTACACTTCGGTCATATTGTCGTAGTGCTTAGGCGAAGCCCTCGCCAGTAACTTCATCATCACCGTCACCACGCCGTCGTGCTGACGAAACTCTCCCTCGGCCTCAGCTGGATCTAGAGTTCAAGGGACGTCACCGAGCTGAACGTGTGCAGATCGCGGAGGTGTCGTGCATTCGGTACTTGATCGGTTGGATCGCGAAGACGTTCGACTACATCAACCGCGTTACTAAACGCTTCCACTTTCGGTCTACGAGGGTACGTGGACACACTCTCCCCGCTCGTTGCTATGCTTCTCCTAGATAGATCTTGCGTGATCGTTGGCAATTTTTTTTGAAATACTACGTTCCCCAACAGTGGCATCTGAGCTAGGTCTATGTGTAGATGTTATATGCACGAGTAGAACACAATGAGTTGTGGGCAATAATAGTCATACTGCTTACCAGCATGTCATACTTTGATTCGGCAGTATTGTTGGATGAAGCGGCCCAGACCGACATTACATGGCCGCGTTCATGAGACTGGTTCTACCACCGTGCTTCGCACACAGGTGGCTAGTGGGTGCCTGTTTCCTCCAGCTTTAGTTGAATCGAGTGTGACTACGCCCGGTCCTTGTTGAAGGTTAAAACAGCACACTTGACGAAAAATCATTGTGGTTTTGGTGCGTAGGTAAGAACAGTTCTTGCTAAGCCCGTAGCAGCCACGTAAAACTTGCAACAACAAAGTAGAGGACGTCTAACTTGTTTTTGCAGGGCTTGATGTGATGTGATATGGTCAAGACGTGATGATATATAAATTGTTGTATGAGATGATCATGTTTTGTAACAGTTATCGGCAACTGGCAGGAGCCGCATGGTTGTCGCTTTATTGTATGAAATGCAATCGCCATGTAATTGCTTTACTTTATCACTAAGCGGTAGCGATAGTCGTAGAAGCAATAGTTGGCGAGACGACAACGATGCTTCGATGGAGATCAAGGTGTCAAGCCGGTGACGATGGTGATCATGACGGTGCTTTGGAGATGGAGATCAAAGGCACAAGATGATGATGGCCATATCATATCACTTATATTGATTGCATGTGATGTTTATCCTTTATGCATCTTATTTTGCTTAGTACGGCGGTAGCATTATAAGATGATCTCTCACTAAATTTCAAGGTATAAGTGTTCTCCCTGAGTATGCACCGTTGCGACAGTTCGTCGTGCCGAGACACCACGTGATGATCGGGTGTGATAAGCTCTACGTTCACATACAACGGGTGCAAGCCAGTTTTGCACACGCAGAATACTCGGGTTAAACTTGACGAGCCTAGCATATGCAGATATGGCCTCGGAACACTGAGACCGAAAGGTCGAGCGTGAATCATATAGTAGATATGATCAACATAGTGATGTTCACCATTGAAAACTACTCCATCTCACGTGATGATCGGACATGGTTTAGTTGATATGGATCACGTGATCATTTAGATGACTAGAGGGATGTCTATCTAAGTGGGAGTTCTTAAGTAATATGATTAATTGAACTTTAATTTATCATGAACTTAGTCCTGATAGTATTTGCATGTCTATGTTGTAGAATAGCTCACGATGTAGTTCCCCGTTTATTTTTGATATGTTCCTAGAGAAAAATAAGTTGAAAGATGTTAGTAGCAATGATGCGGACTAGCTCCGTGATATGAGGATTATCCTCATTGCTGCACACAAGTATTATGTCCTTGATGCACCGCTAGGTGACAGAACTATTGCAGGAGCAGATGCAGACGTTATCAACGTTTGACAAGCTCGGTATGATGACTACTTGATAGCTTAGTGCACCATGCTTTACGGCTTAGAACCGGGACTTCAAAAATATTTTGAACGACATGCAGCATATGAGATATTCCAAGAGTTGAAATTGGTATTTCAGACTCATGCCCGTGTTAAGAGGTATGAGACCTCTGACAAAGTACTTTGCCACAAGATGGAGGAGAATAGCTCAGCTAGTGAGCATGTGCTCAGAATGTCTGAGTACTACAATCGCTTGAATCAAATGGGAGTTAATATTCCAGATAAGATAGTGATTGAAAAAGTTCTCTAGTCACTATCACCGAGTTACTAGAACTTCGTGATGAAGTATAATATGCAAGGGATAACGGAAACGATTCCCAAGCTCTTCGCGATGCTGAAATCGGCGAAGGTAGAAATCAAGAAAAAGCATCAAGTGTTGATGGTTGACAAGACCACTAGTTTCAAGTAAAAGGGCAAGGGAAAGAAAGGGAACTTCAAGCATAATGGCAAGCGAGTTGCCACTCCCATGAAGAATCCGAAAACTAGACCCAAGCCTGAAACTAAGTGCTTCTACTGCAAAGGAAATGGTCACTGGAAGTGGAACTGCCCTAGATACTTGGCGGATAAGAAAGATGGCAAAGTGAAGAAAGGTATATTTGATATACATGTTATTGATGTGTACTTCACTAGTGTTTATAGCAACCCCTCGGTATTTGATACCGGTTCAATTGCTAAGAGTAGTAACTCGAAACAGGAGTTGCAAAATAAACAGAGACTAGTTAAGGGCGAGGTGATGATGTGAGTTGGAAGTGATTACAAGGTTGATAAGATCACCATCACACACTCCCTTTACCTTCGGGATTAGTGTTGAACCTAAAATAAATGTTATTTGGTGTTTGCGTTGAGCATGAATATGATTGGATCATGTTTGTTGCAATACGGTTATTCATTTAAGTCAAAGAATAATTGTTGTTCTATTTACATGAATAAAACCTTCTTTGGTCGTACACTCAATATATATGGTTTATTGAATCTCGATCGTAGTGATACACATATTCATAATATTGAAGCCAAAGGATGCAAAGTTAATAATGATAGTGCAACTTATATGTGGCACTGCCCTTTAGGTCATATTGGTGTAAAGCGCATGAAGAAACTCCATGCTGATGGACTTTTGGAATCACTTGATTATGAATCACTTGATGCTTGCGAACCATGCCTCATGGGCAAGATGACTAAGACTCCGTTCTCCGGAACAATGGAGCGAGCAACTGACTTATTGGAAATAATACATACTGATGTATGCGGTCCGATGAGTGTTGAGGCTCGCGGCGGGTATCGTTATTTTCTGACCTTCACAGATGATTTGAGCAGATATGGGTATATCTACTTGATGAAACATAAGTCTGAAACATTTGAAAAGTTCAAAGAATTTCAGAGTGAAGTGGAAAATCATCGTAACAAGAAAATAAAGTTTCTACGATCTGATCGTAGAGGTGAATATTTGAGTTATGAGTTTGGTCTTCATTTGAAACAATGTGGAATAGTTTCGCAACTCACGCCACCTGGAACACCACAGCGTAATGGTGTGTCCGAACATCGTAACCGTACTTTATTAGATATGGTGCGATCTATGATGTCTCTTACCAATTTACCACTATCGTTTTGGGGTTATGCATTAGAGACAGCTACATTCACGTTAAATAGGGCACCATCTAAATCCGTTGAGACGACACCATATGAACTGTGGTTTGGCAAGAAACCTAAGTTGTCGTTTCTTAAAGTTTGGGGCTGCGATGCTTATGTGAAAAAGCTTCAACCTGATAAGCTTGAACCCAAATCGGAGAAATGTGTCTTCATAGGATACCCAAAGGAGACTGTTGGGTACACCTTCTATCACAGATCCGAAGGCAAGATATTCGTTGCTAAGAATGGATCCTTTCTAGAGAAGGAGTTTTCTCTCGAAAGAAGTGAGTGGGAGGAAAGTAGAACTTGATGAGATAATTGTACCTTCTCTCGAGTTGGAAAGTAGTTCATCACAGAAATCAGTTCCGGTGATGCCTACAACAATTAGTGAGGAAGCTAATGATGATGATCATGAAACTTCAGATCAAGTTACTACCGAACCTCGTAGGTCAACCAGAGTAAGATCCGCACCAGAGTGGTATGGTAATCCTGTTCTGGAAGTCATGTTACTTGACCATGACGAACCTACGAACTATGAGGAAGCGATGATGAGCCCAGATTCCGCGAAATAGCTTGAGGCCATGAAATCTGAGATGGGATCCATGTATGAGAACAAAGTGTGGACTTTGGTTGACTTGCCCGATGATCAGCAAGCCATAGAGAATAAAATGGATCTTCAAGAGGAAGACGGACGCTGATAGTAGTGTTACTATCTACAAAGCTCGACTTGTCGAAAAGGGTTTTTGACAAGTTCAAGATGTTGACTACGATGAGATTTTCTTACTCGTATCGATGCTTAAAGTCTGTCCGAATCATGTTAGCAATTGCCACATTTCATGAAATCTGGCAAATGGATGTCAAAAACTACATTCCTTAATGGATTTCTTAAAGAAGAGTTGTATATGATGCAACAAGAAGGTTTTGTCAATCCTAAAGGTGCTAACAAAGTGTGCAAGCTCCAGCGATCCATCTATGGACTGGTGCAAGCATCTCGGAGTTGGAATATACGCTTTGATAAGATGATCAAAGCATATGGTTTTATACAGACTTGCGGTGAAGCCTGTATTTACAAGAAAGTGAGTGGGAGTACTACAGCATTTCTGATAAGTATATGTGAATGACATATTGTTGATCGGAAATAATGTAGAATTTTTCTGGAAAGCATAAAGGAGTGTTTGAAAGGAGTTTTTCAAAGAAAGACCTCAGTGAAGCTGCTTACATATTGAGCATCAAGATCTATAGAGATAGATCAAGGCGCTTGATAAGCTTTTTCAATGAGTACATGCCTTGACAAGATTTTGAAGTAGTTCAAAACGGAACAGTCAAAGAAGGAGTCCTTGCGTGTGTTGCAAGGTGTGAAGTTGAGTAAAGACTCAAAACCCGACCACGGCAGAAAATAGAAAAATAATAAAAATTCATTCCCTATGCCTCAGCCATAGGTTCTATGAAGTATGCTATGCTGTGTACCAGACCTATTGTGTACCTCACCATGAGTTTGGCAAGAGGGTACAATAGTGATCCAGGAGTGGATCACTAGACAGCGGTCAAAATTATACTTAGTGGAATAAGGATATGTTTCTCGGTTATGGAGGTGACAAAAAGTTTGTTGTAAAGGGTTACGTTGATGGAAGTTTTGACACTGATCTGGATGACTCTAAGTCTCAATCTGGATACATATTGAAAGTGGGGGTAATTAGCTAGAGTAGCTCCATGCAGAGCATTGTAGACATAGAAAATTTGCAAAATACATACGGATCTGAATATGACAGACCCGTAAACTTCTCTCACAAGCAAAACATGATCACACCTTAGTACTCTTTGGGTGTTAATCACATGGCGATGTGAACTAGATTATTGACTCTAGTAAACCCTTTGGGTGTTGGTCACATGGCGATGTGATCTATAGAGTGTTAAATCACTTGATGATGTGAACTATTGGTATTAAATCACATGGTGATGTGAACTATTGGTATTAAATCACATGGTGATGTGAACTAGATTATTGACTCTAGTGCAAGTGGGAGACTGAAGGAAATATGCCCTAGAGGCAATAATAAAAATTGTATTTATATTTCCTTGTGTCATGATAAATTTTTATTATTCATGCTAGAATAGTATTAACCGGAAACTTAGTACATGTGTGAATACATAGACAAAAACAGAGTGTCCCTAGTATGCTTCTACTTGACTAGCTCATTAATCAAAGATGGTTATGTTTCCTGACCATAGACATGTGTTGTCATTTGATGAACGGGACCACATCATTAGAGAATGATGTGATGGACAAGACCCATCCATTAGCTTAGCATTATGATCATTGAGTTTTATTGCTATTGCTTTCTTCATGACTTATACATGTTCCTCTGACGATGAGATTATGCAACTACCGAATACCGGAGGAATACCTTGTGTGCCATCAAATGTCACAACATAACTGGGTGATTATAAAGATGCTCTACAGGTGTCTCCGAAGGTGTTTGTTGGGTTGGCATAGATCGAGATTAGGATTTGTCACTCTGTGTATCAGAGAGGTATCTCTGGGCCCTCTCGGTAATGCGCATCACTATAAGCCTTGCAAGCAATGTGACTAATGAGTTAGTTGTGGGATGATGCATTACGGAACAAGTAAAGAGACTTGCCGGTAACGAGATTGAACTAGGTGTGATGATACCGACGATCGAATCTCGGGCAAGTAACATACCGATGACAAAGGTGACAACGTATGTTGTTATGCGGTTTGACCGATAAAGATCTTCATAGAATATGTAGGAGCCAATATGAGCATCCAGGTTTCGCTATTGGTTATTGACCAGAGATGTGTCTCGGTCATGTCTACATAGTTCTCGAACCCGTAGGGTCCGCACGCTTAACGTTCGATGACGGTTTGTATTATGAGTTATGTGATTTGATGTACCGAAGTTTGTTTGGTGTCCCGGATGAGACCACGGACATGACGAGGAGTCTCAAAATGGTTGAGAGGTAAAGATTCATATATCGGAAGGTTGCATTCGGACATCGGAATGGTTCCGAGTGATTCGGGCATTTTTCCGGAGTACCGGGAGGTTACCGGAACCCCCCCCCCCCCGGGGAAAGATATGGGCCTTATGGCTTATGGGCCATAGGAGGGAGGCTAACCAGCCCACAAGGGGCTGGTGTGCCCCCACAAGGGAGGAGGCCGAATTGGACTTGGGAAGGGGGCGCCACCCCCCTCTCCTTCTCCTACTCCCTCTCCTTCCCCTTTCCCCCCTCCAGTAGAAGGAAAAAAGGGTGGGGTCGAATCCTACTAGGACTGGAGTCCTAGTAGGACTCCCCTCTCCCTGGAGCGCCCCTTGTTGGCCAGCCTCCTCCTCCCTCCTTTATATACGGGGGCAGGGGGCACCCCAAAGGCATAACAGACAATATATTAGCCGTGTGCGGCGCCCCCCTCCACAGTTTTACACCTCGATCATATCATCGTAGTGCTTAGGCGAAGCCCTGCGCCGGTAACTTCATCATCACCGTCACCACACCGTCGTGCTGACGAAACTCTCCCTCGGCCTCAGCTGGATCTAGAGTTTGAGAGATGTCACCGAGCTGAACGTGTGCAGATCGCGGAGGTGTTGTGCGTTCGGTACTTGATCGGTTGGATCGCAAAGACATTCGACTACATCAACCGCGTTACTAAACGCTTCCGCTTTTGGTCTACGGGGGTACGTGGACACACTATCCCCGCTCGTTGCTATGCTTCTCCTAGATAGATCTTGCGTGATCGTAGGCAAAAAATTTGAAATACTACTTCCCCAATAGGGGAGGAACCGGCAATTCTTCTCCAAAATCAGGACAGCTGAGCCGGCGTTCATACTGTCCGAGGAGTGGATAATAGCCGAGATCTGGCGTACCTAATGGACAGTTGACTCGCCCTCACCTTGGATACAAGTGTCCAAATCAAGAATCGACAGAGGCTGCTTGCATGTGTCCTTGAAATTTCGAATAAAACGCGTCTTCAACTTAGCCCATGATCGGATGGAGTTAGGGGGTAGTCCTTTTAGCCAGGTGTGAGCCGGCCCATCCAACATCATGGTAAAATACTTAGCGCACACAGCATCATTGACATCTAGCATCTCCATGGCTAGCTCATAACTCTCAATCCAAGCCGTCGGGGGTTGATCTGTTGTGTAATTGGGCACCTTACAGGGACCCTTAAAATCTTTGGGTAGGCGCTCATTACGCAAAGCCGGCACCAGACACGGCACACCCATGGTCCTAGAAGTCATCCCAGCTTCTTTAGACACCGACGGGTTACGCTGAGGCTGTTGATGAGCCGCCAGCTGCTACCTCTTGAGCATGCGTTGGTTTTCCCTTGAAGAGGAAAGGGTGATGCAGCAAAGTAGCGTAAGTATTTCCCTCGGGTTTTGAGAACCAAGGTATCAATCCAGTAGGAGACAACACACAAGTCACCTAGTACCTGCACAAACAATCAAGAACCTTGCAACCAACGTGATAAAGGGGTTGTGAATCCCTTCACGGTCACTCGCAAAAGTGAGATCCAATAGAGATAGTAAAGTAAATATTTTTGGTATTTTTATTGTATAGATTGGAAAGTAAAGATTGCAAAATAGTAAACAAGACGCGATGTAAATAAAAGAGATGCAATATAATAAGAAAGAGACCCGGGGGCCATGGGTTTCACTAGTGGCTTCTCTCAAGATAGCATGTATTACGGTAGGTGAACAAATTACTGTCGAGCAATTGATAGAAAAGCGCATAGTTATGAAGATATCTAAGGCAATGATCATGAATATAGGCATCACGTCCGTGTCAAGTAGACCGAAATGATTCTGCATCTACTACTATCACTCCACACATCGACCGCTATCCAGCATGCATCTAGAGTATTAAGTTCATAAGAACGGAGTAACGCATTAAGCAAGATGACATGATGTAGAGTGATAAACTCAAACAATATGATATAAAACCCATCTTTTTATCCTTGATGGCAACAATACAATACGTGCCTTGCTGCCCCTACTGTCACTAGGAAAGGACACCGCAAGATTGTACACAAAGCTAAGCACTTCTCCCATTGCAAGAAAGATCAATCTAGTAGGCCAAACTAAACCGATAATTCGAAGAGACTTGCAAAGATATCAAATCATGCATATAAGAATTTAGAGAAGAACCAAATAATATTCATAGATAAACTTGTTCATAAATCCACAATTCATCGGATCTCGACAAACACACCACAAAAGAGTATTACATCGAATAGATCTCCAAGAACATCGAGGAGAACTTTGTATTGAGAATCAAAGAGAGAGAAGAAGTCATCTAGCTAATAACTATGGACCCGAAGGTCTATGGTAAACTACTCACGCTTCATCGGAGAGGCAATGGTGTTGATGTAGAAGCCCTCCGTGATCGATTCCCCCTCCGGCAGATCGCCGAAAAAGGCCCCAAAATGGGATCTCATGGGTACAGAAGGTTGCGGCGGTGGAAAAGTGGTTTCGTGGCTCCCCCTGATGTTTCTAGGGTATAAGAGTATATATAGGCGAAAGAAGTACGTCGGTGGAGCTACGAGGGGCCCACGAGGGTGGGGGGCGCGCCTACCCCCCTGGGCGCGCTCTCCTTGAAGGAAATATGCCCTATAGGTAATAATAAAGTTATTATTTATTTCCTTATATCATGATAAATGTTTATTATTCATGCTAGAATTGTATTAACCGGAAACATGATACATGTGTGAATACATAGACAAACAGAGTGTCACTAGTATGCCTCTACTTGACTAGCTCGTTGATCAAAGATGGTTATGTTTCCTAGCCATAGACAAAGAGTTTTCATTTGATTAACGGGATCACATCATTAGGAGAATGATGTGATTGACTTGACCCATTCCGTTAGCTTAGCACTCGATCGTTTAGTATATTGCTATTGCTTTCTTCATGACTTATACATGTTCCTATGACTATGAGATTATGCAACTCCCGTTTACCGGAGGAACACTCTGTGTGCTACCAAACGTCACAACGTAACTGGGTGCTTATAAAGGTGCTCTACAGGTGTCTCCAAAGGTACTTGTTGGGTTGGCGTATTTCGAGATTAGGATTTGTCACTCCGATTGTCGGAGAGGTATCTCTGGGCCCACTCAGTAATACACATCACTATAAGCCTTGCAAGCATTGTGACTAATGAGTTAGTTGCGGGATGATGTATTACGGAACGAGTAAAGAGACTTGCCGGTAACGAGATTGAACTAGGTATCGAGATACCGACGATCGAATCTCGGGCAAGTAACATACCGATGACAAAGGGAACAACGTATGTTGTTATGTGGTCTGACCGATAAAGATCTTCGTAGAATATGTGGGAACCAATATGAGCATCCAGGTTCCGCTATTGGTTATTGACCGGAGAGGTGTCTCAGCCATGTCTACATAGTTCTCGAACCCATAGGGTCCGCACGCTTAACGTTACGATGACAGTTATATTATGAGTTTATATGTTTTGATGTACCGAAGGTTGTTCGGAGTCCCGGATGTGATGACGGACATGACGAGGAGTCTCGAAATGGTCGAGACATAAAGATTGATATATTGGAAGCCTATGTTTGGACATCGGAAGTGTTCCGGGTGAAATCGGGATTTTTCCGGAGTACCGGGAGGTTACCGGAACCCCCCGGTAACTTAATGGGCCTTATTGGGCCTAGGTGGAAGAGAGGAGAGGAGGCCAGGGCAGGGCCGCGTGCCCCTCCCCCTCCAGTCTGAATAGGACAAGGAGAGGGGGGGGCCTTCCTTCCTCCCCTCCACCTTTTCCCCCTTCCTCTCCTAGTCCAACATGGAAAGGAGGGAGTCCTACTCCCGGTAGGAGTAGGACTCCTCCTGGCGCGCCTCTCCTCCCTTGGCCGGCGGCCTCCCCCTTGCTCCTTCATATACGGGGGCAGGGGGCACCTCTCGACAGACAATTGATCAACGATCTTTTAGCCGTGTGCGGTGCCCCCCTCCACCATATTACACCTCGATAATATCGTAGCGGTGCTTAGGCGAAGCCCTGTGTCGGTAGAACATCATCATTGTCACCACGCCGTCGTGCTGACGATACTCTCCCTCAACACTCGGCTGGATCGGAGTTCGAGGGACGTCATCGAGCTGAACGTGTGCTGAACTCGGAGGTGCCGTGCGTTCGGTACTTGATCGGTCGGATCATGAAGACGTACGACTACATCAACTGCGTTGTGTTAACGCTTCCGCTTTCGGTCTACGAGGGTACGTAGACAACACTCTCCCCTCTCGTTGCTATGCATCACCATGATCTTGCGTGTGCGTAGGAATTTTTTTGAAATTACTACGTTCCCCAACAGTGGTATCAGAGCCTGGTTTTATGCGTTGATGTTATGCACGAGTAGAACACAAGTGAGTTGTGGGCGATATAAGTCATACTGCTTACCAGCATGTCATACTTTGGTTCAGCGGTATTGTGAGATGAAGCGGCCCGGACCGACATTACGCGTACGCTTACGCGAGACTGGTTTCACCGTTGCGAGCACTCGATGCTTAAAGGTGACTGGCGGGTGTCTGTCTCTCTCACTTTAGTTGAACCGAGTGTGGCTACGCCCGGTCCTTGCGAAGGTTAAAACAGCACCAACTTGACAAACTATCATTGTGGTTTTGATGCGTAGGTAAGAACGGTTCTTGCTAAGCCCGTAGCAGCCACGTAAAACTTGCAACAACAAAGTAGAGGACGTCTTACTTGTTTTTGCAGGGCATGTTGTGATGTGATATGGTCAAGACATGATGCTATATTTTATTTTATGAGATGATCATGTTTTGTAACCGAGTTATCGGCAACTGGCAGGAGCCATATGGTTGTCGCTTTATTGTATGAAATGCAATTGCCATGTAATTGTTTTACTTTATCACTAAGCGGTAGCGATAGTCGTAAAAGCAATAGTTGGTGAGACGACAACGATGCTACGATGGAGATCAAGGTGTCGCGCCGGTGACGATGGTGATCATGACGGTGCTTCGGAGATGGAGATCACAAGCACAAGATGATGATGGCCATATCATATCACTTATATTGATTGCATGTGATGTTTATCTTTTATGCATCTTATCTTGCTTTGATTGACAGTAGCATTATAAGATGATCTCTCACTAAAATTTCAAGATAAAAGTGTTCTCCCTGAGTATGCACCGTTGCGAAAGTTCTTCGTGCTGAGACACCACGTGATGATCGGGTGTGATAGGCTCTACGTTCAAATACAACGGGTGCAAAACAGTTGCACACGCGGAATACTCAGGTTAAACTTGACGAGCCTAGCATATGCAGATATGGCCTCGGAACACGGAGACCGAAAGGTCGAGCGTGAATCATATAGTAGATATGATCAACATAGTGATGTTCACCATTGAAACTACTCCATCTCACGTGATGATCGGACATGGTTTAGTTGATATGGATCACGTGATCACTTAGAGGATTAGAGGGATGTCTATCTAAGTGGGAGTTCTTAAGTAATATGATTAATAGAACTTAAATTTATCATGAACTTAGTACCTGATAGTATCTTGCTTGTCTATGTTAATTGTAGATAGATGGCCCGTGCTGTTGTTCCGTTGAATTTTAATGCGTTCCTTGAGAAAGCAAAGTTGAAAGATGATGGTAGCAATTACACGGACTGGGTCCGTAACTTGAGGATTATCCTCATTGCTGCACAGAAGAATTACGTCCTGGAAGCACCGCTGGGTGCCAGGCCTCCTGCAAGAGCAACACCAGAAGTTATGAACGTCTGGCAGAGCAAAGCTGATGACTACTCGATAGTTCAGTGTGCCATGCTTTACGGCTTAGAACCGGGTCTTCAACGACGTTTTGAACGTCATGGAGCATATGAGATGTTCCAGGAGTTGAAGTTAATATTTCAAGCAAATGCCCGGATTGAGAGATATGAAGTCTCCAATAAGTTCTACAGCTGCAAGATGGAAGAGAATAGTTCTGTCAGTGAGCATATACTCAAAATGTCTGGGTATAATAATCACTTGATTCAACTGGGAGTTAATCTTCCGGATGATAGCGTCATTGACAGAATTCTTCAATCACTGCCACCAAGCTACAAGAGCTTCGTGATGAACTATAACATGCAAGGGATGAATAAGACAATTCCCGAGCTCTTCGCAATGCTAAAGGCAGCGGAGGTAGAAATCAAAAAGGAGCATCAAGTGTTGATGGTCAATAAGACCACTAGTTTCAAGAAAAAGGGCAAAGGGAAGAAGAAGGGGAACTTCAAGAAGAACAGCAAGCAAGTTGCTGTTCAGGAGAAGAAACCCAAGTCTGGACCTAAGCCTGAAACTGAGTGCTTCTACTGCAAGCAGACTGGTCACTGGAAGCGGAACTGCCCCAAGTATTTGGCGGATAAGAAGGATGGCAAGGTTAACAAAGGTATATGTGATATACATGTTATTGATGTGTACCTTACTAATGCTCGCAGTAGCACCTCGGTATTTGATACTGGTTATGTTGCTAATATTTGCAACTCAAAACAGGGGCTACGGATTAAGCGAAGATTGGCTAAGGACGAGGTGACGATGCGCGTGGGAAATGGTTCCAAAGTCGATGTGATCGCGGTCGGCACGCTACCTCTACATCTACCTTCGGGATTAGTATTAGACCTAAATAATTGTTATTTGGTGCCAGCGTTGAGCATGAACATTATATCTGGATCTTGTTTGATGCGAGACAGTTATTCATGTAAATCAGAGAATAATGGTTGTTCTATTTATATGAGTAATATCTTTTATGGTCATGCACCCTTGAAGAGTGGTCTATTCTTAATGAATCTCAATAGTAGTGACACACATATTCATAATGTCGAAGCCAAAAGATGCAGAGTTGATAATGATAGTGCAACTTATTTGTGGCACTGTCGTTTAGGTCATATCGGTGTAAAGCGCATGAAGAAACTCCATACTGATGGACTTTTGGAACCACTTGATTATGAATCACTTGGTACTTGCGAACCGTGCCTCATTGGCAAGATGACTAAAACACCGTTCTCTGGAACTATGGAGAGAGCAACTGATTTGTTGGAAATCATACATACAGATGTATGTGGTCCGATGAATATTGAGGCTCGTGGCGGATATCGTTATTTTCTCACCTTCACAGATGATTTGAGCAGATATGGGTATATCTACTTAATGAAACATAAGTCTGAAACATTTGAAAAGTTCCAAGAATTTCAGAGCGAAGTTGAAAATCATCGTAACAAGAAAATAAAGTTTCTACGATCAGATCGTGGAGGAGAATATTTGAGTTACGAGTTTGGCCTACATTTGAAACAATGCGGAATAGTTTCGCAAATTACGCCACCCGGAACACCACAACGTAATGGTGTGTCCGAACGTCGTAATCGTACTTTACTAGATATGGTGCGATCTATGATGTCTCTTACTGATTTACCGCTATCGTTTGGGGTTATGCTTTAGAGACGGCTGCATTCACTTTAAATAGGACACCATCGAAATCCGTTGAGACGACGCCTTATGAACTATGGTTTGGCAAGAAACCAAAGTTGTCGTATCTTAAAGTTTGGGGTTGCGATGCTTATGTGAAGAAACTTCAACCTGATAAGCTCGAACCTAAATCGGAGAAATGTGTCTTCATAGGATACCCAAAGGAGACTGTTGGGTACACCTTCTATCACAGATCCGAAGGCAAGACATTCGTTGCTAAGAATGGATCCTTTCTAGAGAAGGAGTTTCTCTCGAAAGAAGTGAATGGGAGGAAAGTAGAACTTGATGAGGTAACTGTACCTGCTCCCTTATTGGAAAGTAGATCATCACAGAAACCAGCTTCTGCGACACCTACACCAATTAGTGGGGAAGTTAATGATAATGATCATGAAACTTCAGATCAAGTTATTACTGAACCTCGTAGGTCAACCAGATTAAGATCCGCACCAGAGTGGTACGGTAATCCTGTTCTGGAGGTTATGTTGCTAGACCATGACGAACCTACGAACTATGAAGAAGCGATGGTGAGCCCAGATTCCGCAAAATGGCTTGAGGCCATGAAATCCGAGATGGGATCCATGTATGAGAACAAAGTATGGACTTTGGTTGACTTGCCCGATGATCGGCAAGCCATTGAAAATAAATGGATCTTCAAGAAGAAGACTGACGCTGACGGTAATGTTACTGTCTATAAAGCTCGACTTGTTGCGAAAGGTTTTCGACAAGTTCAAGGGATTGACTACGATGAGACCTTCTCACCCGTAGCGATGCTTAAGTCTGTCCGAATCATGTTAGCAAGTGCCGCATTTTATGATTATGAAATTTGGCAAATGGATGTCAAAACTGCATTCCTGAATGGATTTCTGGAAGAAGAGTTGTATATGATGCAACCGGAAGGTTTTTCGATCCAAAGGGAGCTAACAAAGTGTGCAAGCTCCAGCGATCCATTTATGGACTGGTGCAAGCCTCTCGGAGTTGGAATAAATGCTTTGATAGTGTGATCAAAGCATTTGGTTTCATACAGAATTTTGGAGAAGCCTGTATTTACAAGAAAGTGAGTGGGAGCTCAGTAGCATTTCTGATATTATATGTGGATGACATATTGCTGATTGGAAATGATATAGAATTTCTGGATAGCATAAAGGGATACTTGAATAAGAGTTTTTCAATGAAAGACCTCGGTGAAGCTGCATATATATTGGGCATCAAGATCTATAGAGATAGATCAAGACGCTTAATTGGACTTTCACAAAGCACATACCTTGACAAAGTTTTGAAGAAGTTCAAAATGGATCAAGCAAAGAAAGGGTTCTTGCCTGTATTACAAGGTGTGAGATCGGGTAAGACTCAATGCCTGACCACTGCAGAAGATAGAGAGAAGATGAAAGATGTTCCCTATGCTTCAGCCATAGGCTCTATCATGTATGCAATGCTGTGTACCAGACCTGATGTGTGCCTTGCTATAAGTTTAGCAGGGAGGTACCAAAGTAATCCAAGAGTGGATCACTGGACAACGGTCAAGAACATTCTGAAATACCTGAAAAGGACTAAGGATATGTTTCTCGTTTATGGAGGTGACAAAGAGCTCATCATAAATGGTTACGTTGATGCAAGCTTTGACACTGATCCGGACGATTCTAAATCGCAAACTAGATACGTATTTGTTGGGAATCGTAGCATAATTTTAAAATTTTCCTACGCTCACCAAGATCCATCTATGGAGTATACTAGCAACGAGGGGAAAGGAGTGCATCTACATACCCTTCTAGATCGCGAGCGAAAGCGTTCCAATGAACGTGGATGACGGAGTCGTACTCGCTGTGATTCAAATCACCGATGACCGAGTGCCGAACGGACGGCACCTCCGCGTTCAACACACGTACGGTGCAGCGACGTCTCCTCCTTCTTGATCCAGCAAAGGGAAGGAGAGGTTGATGGAGATCCAGCAGCACGACGGTGTGGTGGTGGATGTAGCGGGTCTCGGCAGGGCTTCGCCGAGCTTCTGCGAGAGGGAGAGGTGTAGCAGGGGAGGAGGGAGGCGCCCAAGGCTGTTGTACTACTGCCCTCCCTCCCCCCTTTATATAGGCCCCCTGGGAGGGGGGCACCGGCCTAGAACCCATCTGAAGGGGGGGCGGCGGCCAGGGGGGTAACTTACCCCCCAAGTCAAGTGGGGCGCCCCCCCACCCTAGGGTTTCCAACCCTAGGCGCAGGGGGGAGGCCCATGGGGGGCGCCCCAGCCCACTATGGGCTGGTTCCCTTCCCACTTCAGCCCATGGGGCCCTCCGGGACAGGTGGCCCCACCCGGTGGACCCCCGGGACCCTTCCGGTGGTCCCGGTACAATACCAATAACCCCCGAAACTTTCCCGGTGGCCGAAACTGGACTTCCTATATATAATTCTTCACCTCCGGACCATTCCGGAACTCCTCGTGATGTCCGGGATCTCATCCGGGAATCCGAACAACTTTCGGGTTTCCGCATACTCATATCTCTACAACCCTAGCGTCACTGAACCTTAAGTGTGTAGACCCTACGGGTTCGGGAGACATGCAGACATGACCGAGACGCCTCTCCGGTCAATAACCAACAGTGGGATCTGGATACCCATGTTGGCTCCCATATGTTCCACGATGATCTCATCGGATGAACCACGATGTCGAGGATTCAATCAATCCCGTATACAATTCCCTTTGTCAATCGGTATGTTACTTGCCCGAGATTCGATCGTCGGTATCCCAATACCTTGTTCAATCTCTTTACCGAAAAGTCTCTTTACTCGTACCATAATGCATGATCCCGTGACTAACGCCTTAGTCACATTGAGCTCATTATGATGATGCATTACCGAGTGGGCCCAGAGATACCTCTCCGTCACACGGAGTGACAAATCCCAGTCTCGATCCGTGCCAACCCAACAGACACTTTCAGAGATACCCGTAGTGTACCTTTATAGTCACCCAGTTATGTTGTGACGTTTGGTGCACCCAAAGCACTCCTACGGTATCCGGGAGTTGCACGATCTCATGGTCTAAGGAAAAGATACTTGACATTGGAAAAGCTCTAGCAAACGAAACTACATGATCTTTTATGCTATGCTTAGGATTGGGTCTTGTCCATCACATCTTTCTCCTAATGATGTGATCCCGTTATCAATGACATCCAATGTCCATAGTCAGGAAACCGTGACTATCTGTTGATCAACGAGCTAGTCAACTAGAGGCTTACTAGGGACACGTTGTGGTCTATGTATTCACACATGTATTACGATTTCCGGATAATACAATTATAGCATGAACAATAGACAATTATCATGAACAAAGAAATATA
The DNA here is from genome assembly GCF_018294505.1 of Triticum aestivum. Lineage (NCBI taxonomy): Eukaryota > Viridiplantae > Streptophyta > Magnoliopsida > Poales > Poaceae > Triticum > Triticum aestivum. Next base: position 285,167,070 of record NC_057808.1, on the reverse strand, counting down.
ATAATAACCATTTATTATTGCCTCTAGGGCATATTTCCAACAGTCTCCCACTTGCACTAGAGTCAATAATCTAGTTACATTGTGATGAATCGAACACCCATTGCGTCCTGTTGTTGATCATGTTTTGCTCTAGGGAGAGGTTTAGTCAACGGATCTGCTACATTCAGGTCCGTATGTACTTTACAAATATCTATGTCTCCATTTTGAACACTTTCACGAATGGAGTTGAAGCGACGCTTGATATGCCTGGTCTTCTTGTGAAACCTGGGCTCCTTCGCAAGGGCAATAGCTCCAGTGTTGTCACAGAAGAGAGTCATCGGGCCCGACGCATTGGGAATCACCCCTAGGTCGGTAATGAACTCCTTCATCCAGACTGCTTCCTGTGCTGCCTCCGAGGCTACCATGTACTCCGCTTCACATGTAGATCCCGCCACGACGCTTTGCTTGCAACTGCACCAGCTTACTGCTCCTCCATTCAAAATATACACGTATCCGGTTTGTGACTTCGAGTCATCCAGATCTGTGTCGAAGCTAGCGTCGACGTAACCCTTTACGACGAGCTCTTCGTCACCTCCATAAAAGAGAAACATATCCTTAGTCCTCTTCAGGTACTTCAGGATATTCTTGACCGCTGTCCAGTGTTCCATGCCGGGATTACTTTGGTACCTTCCTACCAAACTTACGGCAAGGTTTACATCAGGTCTGGTACACAGCATGGCATACATAATAGACCCTATGGCCGAGGCATAGGGGATGACACTCATCTTTTCTCTATCTTCTGCCGTGGTCGGGCATTGAGCCGTGCTCAACTGCACACCTTGCAATGCAGGCAAGAACCCCTTCTTGGACTGATCCATATTGAACTTCTTCAATATCTTGTCAAGGTATGTACTCTGTGAAAGACCAATGAGGCGTCTTGATCTATCTCTATAGATCTTGATGCCTAATATATAAGCAGCTTCTCCAAGGTCCTTCATTGAAAAACACTTATTCAAATAGGCCTTTATACTTTCCAAGAATTCTATATCATTTCCCATCAATAGTATGTCATCCACATATAATATGAGAAATGCTACAGAGCTCCCACTCACTTTCTTGTAAACACAGGCTTCTCCATAAGTCTATGTAAACCCAAACGCTTTGATCATCTCATCAAAGCGAATGTTCCAACTCCGAGATGCTTGCACCAGCCCATAGATTGAGCGCTGGAGCTTGCATACTTTGTTAGCATTCTTAGGATCGACAAAACCTTCCAGTTGCATCATATACAACTCTTCCTTAAGGAAGCCGTTAAGGAATGCCGTTTTGACGTCCATCTGCCATATCTCATAATCATAGTATGCGGCAATTGCTAACATGATTCGGACGGACTTCAGCTTTGCTACGGGTGAGAAAGTCTCATCGTAGTCAACCCCTTGAATTTGTCGATAACCCTTAGCGACAAGTCGAGCTTTGTAGATGGTCACATTACCATCTGCGTCCGTCTTCTTCTTAAAGATCCATTTGTTTTCTATGGCTCGCCGATCATCGGGCAAGTCAGTCAAAGTCCATACTTCGTTTTCATACATGGATCCTATCTCGGATTTCATGGCCTCTAGACATTTGTCGGAATCCGGGCCCGCCATCGCTTCTTCATAGTTCGAAGGTTCACCGTTGTCTAACAACATGATTTCCAGGACAGGGTTGCCGTACCACTCTGGTGCGGAACGTGTCCTTGTGGACCTACGAAGTTCAGTGGCAACTTGATCCGAAGCTTCATGATCATCATCATTAACTTCCTCCCCAGTCGGTGTAGGCACCACAGGAACATCTTCCCGCGCTGCGCTACTTTCCGGTTCGGAAGGGGTGACTATCACCTCATCAAGTTCCACTTTCCTCCCACTCAATTCTTTCGAGAGAAACTCCTTCTCCAGAAAGGACCCGTTCTTGGCAACGAAGATCTTGCCTTCGGATCTGAGGTAGAAGGTATACCCAATAGTTTCCTTAGGGTATCCTATGAAGACGCATTTCTCCGACTTGGGTTCGAGCTTTTCAGGTTGAAGTTTCTTGACATAAGCATCGCATCCCCAAACTTTTAGAAACGACAGCTTAGGTTTCTTCCCAAACCATAATTCATACGGTGTCGTCTCAACGGATTTCGACGGAGCCCTATTTAAAGTGAATGCGGAAGTCTCTAAAGCATAGCCCCAAAATGAGAGCGGTAAATCGGTAAGAGACATCATAGATCGCACTATATCCAATAGAGTGCGATTACGACGTTCGGACACACCATTTCTCTGAGGTGTTCCAGGCGGCGTGAGTTGTGAAACTATTCCACATTTCCTTAAGTGTGTACCAAACTCGTGACTTAAATATTCTCCACCACGATCTTATCGTAAGAATTTTATTCTCCTGTCACGTTGATTCTCAACCTCACTCTGAAATTCCTTGAACTTTTCAAAGGTTTCAGACGTGTGTTTCATTAGGTAGACATACCCATATCTACTTAAGTCATCAGTGAGAGTGAGAACATAACGATATCCTCCGCGAGCCTCAACACTCATTGGACCGCACACATCGGTATGTATGATTTCCAATAAGTTGGTTGCTCGCTCCATTGTTCCGGAGAACGGAGTCTTGGTCATCTTACCCATGAGGCATGGTTCGCACGTGTCAAATGATTCGTAATCAAGAGACTCCAAAAGTCCATCTGCATGGAGCTTCTTCATGCGCTTGACACCAATGTGACCAAGGCGGCAGTGCCACAAGTATGTGGGACTATCGTTATCAACTTTACATCTTTTGGTATTCACACTATGAACATGTGTAACATCACGTTCGAGATTCATCAAGAAGAAACCATTAACCAACGGGGCATGACCATAAAACATAACTCTCATATAAATAGAACAACCATTATTCTCGGATTTAAATGAGTAGCCATCTCGAATTAAACGAGATCCAGATACAATGTTCATTCTCAAAGCTGGCACTAAATAACAATTATTGAGGTTTAAAACTAATCCCGTAGGTAGATGCAGAGGTAGCGTGCCGACGGCGATCACATCGACCTTGGAACCATTCCCGACGCGCATCGTCACCTCGTCCTTTGCCAGTCTCCGTTTATTCCGCAGTTCCTGTTTTGAGTTACAAATATGAGCAACCGCACCGGTATCAAATACCCATGAGCTACTACGAGTACTGGTAAGGTACACATTAATTACATGTATATCACATATACCTTTGGCGTTGCCGGCCTTCTTGTCCGCTAAGTATTTGGGGCAGTTCCGCTTCCAGTGACCACTTCCCTTGCAATAAAAGCACTCAGTCTCAGGCTTGGGTCCATTCTTTGACTTCTTCCCGGCATTTGGCTTACCGGGCGCGGCAACTCCCTTGCCGTCCTTCTTGAAGTTCTTCTTACCCTTGCCCTTCTTGAACTTAGTGGTTTTATTCACCATCAACACTTGATGTTCTTTTCTGATCTCCACCTCCGCTGATTTCAGCATTGAATATACCTCGGGAATGGTCTTTTCCATCCCCTGCATATTGAAGTTCATCACAAAGCTCTTGTAGCTTGGTGGAAGCGACTGAAGGATTCTGTCGATGACCGCGTCATCCGGGAGATTAACTCCCAGCTGGGACAAGCGGTTGTGTAACCGAGACATTCTGAGTATGTGCTCACTAACAGAACTGTTCTCCTCCATTTTACAGCTGAAGAACTTGTCGGAGACTTCATATCTCTCGACCCGGGCATGAGCTTGGAAAACCATTTTCAGCTCCTCGAACATCTCATATGCTCCATGTTTCTCAAAACGCTTTTGAAGACCCGGTTCTAAGCTGTAAAGCATGCCGCACTGAACGAGGGAGTAATCATCAGCACGTGATTGCCAAGCGTTCATAACGTCTTGGTTCTCCGGGATTGGTGCTTCACCTAGCGGTGCTTCTAAGACATAATCTTTCTTGGCAGCTATGAGGATGATCCTCAGGTTCCGGACCCAGTCCGTATAATTACTGCCATCATCTTTCAGCTTGGTTTTCTCTAGGAACGTGTTGAAATTGAGGACAACGTGGGCCATTTGATCTACAAGACATAGTGTAAAGATTTTAGACAAAGTTCATGATAATTAAGTTCATCTAATCAAATTACTCAATGAACTCCCACTCAGATAGACATCCCTCTAGTCATCTAAGTGAAACATGATCCAAGTTAACTAGGCCGTGTCCGATCATCACGTGAGACGGACTAGTCAAGATCGGTGAACATCTCCATGTTGATCGTATCTTCTATACGACTCATGCTCGACCTTTCGGTCCTCCGTGTTCCGAGGCCATGTCTGTACATGCTAGGCTCGTCAAGTCAACCTAAGTGTATTGCGTGTATTCTGAGGCCATGTCTGTACATGCTAGGCTCGTCAACACCCGTTGTATGCGAACATTAGAATCTATCACACCCGATCATCACGTGGTGCTTCGAAACAACGAACCTTCGCTACGGTGCACAATTAGGGGGAACACTTTCTTGAAATTATTATAAGGGATCATCTTACTTACTACCGTCGTTCTAAGCAAATAAGATGCAAAACATGATAAACATCACATGCAATCAAATAGTGACATGATATGGCCAATATCATTTGCTCCTTTGATCTCCATCTACGGGGCACCTTCGTCACCGGCATGACACCATGATCTCCATCATTGTGTCTTCATGAAGTTGTCACGCCAACGATTACTTCTACTTCTATGGCTAACGCGTTTAGCAGCAAAGTAAAGTAATTTACATGGCGTTATTCAATGACACGCAGGTCATGCAAAATAATAAAGACAACTCCTATGGCTCCTGCCGGTTGTCATACTCATCGACATGCAAGTCATGATTCCTATTACAAGAATATGATCAATCTCATACATCACATATATCATTCATCACATCTTCTGGCCATATCACATCACATAGCACATGCTGCAAAAACAAGTTAGACGTCCTCTAATTGTTGTTGCAAGTTTTTACGTGGCTTGTATAGGTTTCTAGCAAGAACGTTTCTTACCTACGTAAAACCACAACGTGATTTGCCAATTTCTATTTACCCTTCATAAGGACCCTTTTCATCGAATCCGTTCCGACTAAAGTAGGAGAGACAGACACCCGCTAGCCACCTTATGCAACTAGTGCATGTCAGTCGGTGGAACCTGTCTCACGTAAGCGTACGTGTAAGGTCGGTCCGGGCCGCTTCATCCCACAATACCGCCGAAACAAGATAAGACTAGTAGCGGCAAGAAGAATTGGCAACATCAACGCCCACAACTGCTTTGTGTTCTACTCGTGCATAGTAACTACGCATAGGCCTGGCTCTGATACCACTGTTGGGAATCATAGCATAATTTTAAAATTTTCCTACGCTCACCAAGATCCATCTATGGAGTATACTAGCAACGAGGGGAAAGGAGTGCATCTACATACCCTTCTAGATCGCGAGCGGAAGCGTTCCAATGAACGTGGATGACGGAGTCGTACTCGCCATGATTCAAATCACCGATGACCGAGTGCCGAACGGACGGCACCTCCGCGTTCAACACACGTACGGTGCAGCGACGTCTCCTCCTTCTTGATCCAGCAAGGGGAAGGAGAGGTTGATGGAGATCCAGCAGCACGACGGTGTGGTGGTGGATGTAGCGGGTCTCGGCAGGGCTTCGCCGAGCTTCTACGAGAGGGAGAGGTGTAGCAGGGGAGGAGGGAGGCGCCCAAGGCTGTTGTACTACTGCCCTCCCTCCCCCCCCTTTATATAGGCCCCCTGGGAGGGGGGGCGCCGGCCTAGAACCCATCTGAAGGGGGGCGGCGGCCAGGGGGGTAACTTACCCCCCAAGTCAAGTGGGGCGCCCCCCCACCCTAGGGTTTCCAACCCTAGGCGCAGGGGGGAGGCCCATGGGGGGCGCCCCAGCCCACTATGGGCTGGTTCCCTTCCCACTTCAGCCCATGGGGCCCTCCGGGACAGGTGGCCCCACCCGGTGGACCCCCGGGACCCTTCCGGTGGTCCCGGTACAATACCGATAACCCCCGAAACTTTCCCGGTGGCCGAAACTGGACTTCCTATATATAATTCTTCACCTCCGGACCATTCCGGAACTCCTCGTGACGTCCGGGATCTCATCCGGGACTCCGAACAACTTTTGGGTTTCCGCATACTCATATCTCTACAACCCTAGCGTCACCGAACCTTAAGTGTGTAGACCCTACGGGTTCGGGAGACATGCAGACATGACCGAGACGCCTCTCAGGTCAATAACCAACAACGGGATCTGGATACCCATGTTGGCTCCCATATGTTCCACGATGATCTCATCGGATGAACCACGATGTCGAGGATTCAATCAATCCCGTATACAATTCCCTTTGTCAATCGGTATGTTACTTGCCCGAGATTCGATCGTCGGTATCCCAATACCTTGTTCAATCTCGTTACCGGCAAGTCTCTTTACTCGTACCGTAATGCATGATCCCGTGACTAACGCCTTAGTCACATTGAGCTCATTATGATGATGCATTACCGAGTGGGCCCAGAGATACCTCTCCGTCACACGGAGTGACAAATCCCAGTCTCGATCCGTGCCAACCCAACAGACACTTTCAGAGATACCCGTAGTGTACCTTTATAGTCACCCAGTTACGTTGTGACGTTTGGTGCACCCAAAGCACTCCTACGGTATCCGGGAGTTGCACGATCTCATGGTCTAAGGAAGAGATACTTGACATTGGAAAAGCTCTAGCAAACGAAACTACACAATCTTTTATGCTATGCTTAGGATTGGGTCTTGTCCATCACATCTTTCTCCTAATGATGTGATCCCGTTATCAATGACATCCAATGTCCATAGTCAGGAAACCGTGACTATCTGTTGATCAACGAGCTAGTCAACTAGAGGCTTACTAGGGACACGTTGTGGTCTATGTATTCACACATGTATTACGATTTCCGGATAATACAATTATAGCATGAACAATAGACAATTATCATGAACAAAGAAATATAATAATAACCATTTATTATTGCCTCTAGGGCATATTTCCAACAGTATTTACATTGAACGGTGGAGCTGTCAGTTGGTGCAGTTCTAAGCAAAGTGTCGTGGCGGGATCTATGTGTGAAGCGGAGTACATAGCTGCTTCGGAAGCAGCAAATGAAGGAGTCTGGATGAAGGAGTTCATATCCGATCTAGGTGTCCTACCTAGTGCATCGGGACCAATGAAAATCTTTTGTGACAATACTGGTGCAATTGCCTTGGCAAAGGAATCCAGATTTCACAAGAGAACCAAGCACATCAAAGGACGCTTCAATTCCATCCGGGATTTAGTCCAAGTGGGAGACATAGAAATTTGCAAGATACATACGGATCTGAATGTTGCAGACCCGTTGACTAAGCCTCTTCCACGAGAAAAACATGATCAGCACCAAGACTCCATGGGTGTAAGAATCATTACTGTGTAATCTAGATTATTGACTCTAGTGCAAGTGGGAGACTGAAGGAAATATGCCCTAGAGTCAATAATAAAGTTATTATTTATTTCCTTATATCATGGTAAATGTTTATTGTTCATGCTAGAATTGTATTAACCGGAAACATAATACATGTGTGAATACATAAACAAACAAAGTGTCACTAGTATGCCTCTACTTGACTAGCTCGTTGATCAAAGATGGTTATGTTTCCTAGCCATAGACATGAGTTGTCATTTGATTAACGAGGTCACATCATTAGGAGAATGATGTGATTGACTTGACCCATTCCGTTAGCTTAGCACTCGATCGTTTAGTATGTTGCTATTGATTTCTTCATGACTTATACATGTTCCTATGACTATGAGATTATGCAACTCCCGTTTACCGGAGGAACACTTTGTGTGCTACCAAACGTCACAACGTAATTGGGTGATTATAAAGGTGCTCTACAGGTGTCTCCAAAGGTACTTGTTGGGTTGGCGTATTTCGAGATTAGGATTTGTCACTCCGATTGTCGGAGAGGTATCTCTGGGCCCACTCAGTAATACACATCACTATAAGCCTTGCAAGCATTGTGACTAATGAGTTAGTTGCGGGATGATGTATTACGGAACGAGTAGAGAGACTTGCCGGTAACGAGATTGAACTAGGTATCGAGATACCGACGATCGAATCTCGGGCAAGTAACATACCGATGACAAAGGGAACAACGTATGTTGTTATGCGGTCTGACCGATAAAGAGCTTCGTAGAATATGTGGGAACCAATATGAGCATCCAGGTTCCGCTATTGGTTATTGACCGGAGAGGTGTTTCGGTCATGTCTACATAGTTCTCGAACCCGTAGGGTCCTCACGCTTAACGTTACGATGACAATTATATTATGAGTTTATATGTTTTGATGTATCGAAGGTTGTTTGGAGTCCCGGATGTGATCACGGACATGACGAGGAGTCTCGAAATGGTCGAGACATAAAGAGTGATATATTGGAAGCCTATGTTTGGACATCGGAAGTGTTCCGGGTGAAATCGGGATTTTTCCGGAGTACCGGGAGGTTACCGGAACCCCCCGGTAACTTAATGGGCCTTATTGGGCCTAGGTGGAAGAGAGGAGAGGAGGCCAGGGCAGGGCCGCGCACCCCTCCCCCTCCAGTCTGAATAGGACAAGGAGAGGGGGCGGCGCCCCCCCTTCCTTCCTCCCCTCCACCTTTTCCCCCTTCCTCTCCTAGTCCAACATGGAAAGGGGGGAGTCCTACTCCCGGTAGGAGTAGGAATCCTCCTGGCGCACCTCTCCTCCCTTGGCCGGCGGCCTCCCTCTTGCTCCTTTATATACGGGGGCAGGGGGGCACCTCTCGACAGACAATTGATCAACAATCTTTTAGCCGTGTGCGGTGCCCCCCTCCACCATATTACACCTCGATAATATCGTAGCGGTGCTTAGGCGAAGCCCTGCGTCGGTAGAACATCATCATCGTCACCATGCCGTCGTGCTGACGAAACTCTCCCTCAACACTCGGCTGGATCGGAGTTCGAGGGACGTCATTGAGTTGAACGTGTGCTGAACTCGGAGGTGCCGTGCGTTCGGTACTTGATCGGTCGGATCGTGAAGACGTACGACTACATCAACCGCGTTGTGTTAACGCTTCCGCTTTCGGTCTACGAGGGTACGTAGACAACACTCTCCCCTCTCGTTGCTATGCATCACCATGATCTTGCGTGTGCGTAGGAAATTTTTTGAAATTACTACGTTCCCCAACAGGCCCCCTTCTCCTTCCTTCTCTCCACCTCCTCCTTCCCCTTTCTCCTACTTGGAATAGGAAAGGGGGGCCAAACCTACTTGGAGTAGGATTGCCCCCCCTGGGCGCGCCTCTCCCCTTGGTCGGCCCTCTCCTCCTCCCCCCCCCTTTATATACGGAGGAGAGGGGCACCCCATAGACACAACAATTGATCTCTTGGATCTTTTAGCCGTGTGCGGTGCCCCTCTCCACCATAGTCCACCTCGATAATATCGTAGCGGTGCTTAGGCCAAGCCCTGTGTCGGTAGAACATCATCATCATCACCACACCGTCATGCTGACGGAACTCTCCCTCAAAGCTCGGCTGGATCGGAGTTCGAGGGACGTCATCGAGTTGAACGTGTGCAGAACTCGGAGGTGCCGTGCGTTCGGTACTTGATCGGTCGGATCGTGAAGACGTACGACTACATCAACCGCGTTGTGCTAACGCTTCCGCTTTTGGTCTACGAGGGTACGTGGACACACTCTCCCCTCTCGTTGCTATGCATCACCATGATCTTGCGTGTGCGTAGGAAATTTTTTGAAATTACTACGTTCCCCAACACTCCTGCCTTGTGGCTTCCTCGTGGAGTCCCAGACTTCTACTCCAAGTCTTCTGGATTGCTTTCGGTCCAAGAAAGATCATCGCGAAGGTTTTGTTCCATTTCGACTCCCTTTGGTATTCCTTTTCTGCAAAACTCTAAAATAGGCAAAAAAACAAAAACTGGTACTAGGCCTCCGGTTAATAGGTTAGTCCCAAAAATAATATAAAAGAGCATATTAAAGCCCATTAAACATCCAAAACAAATAATATAATAGCATGGAACAATAAAAAATTATAGATACGTTGGAGACGTATCAAGCATCCCCAAGCTTAATTCCTGCTCGTCCTCGAGTACATAAATGATAAAAACAGAATTTTTGATGTGGAATGCTACCTAACATAATTATCAATGTAATTTCCTTTACTGTGGCATCAATGTTCAGATCCGAAAGATTCAAGACAAAAGTTTAATATTGACATAAAAATAATAATACTTCAAGCATACTAACACATTAATCATGTCTTCTCAAAATAACATGGTCAAAGAAAGTTATCCCTACAAAATCATATAGTCTGGCTATGCTCTATTTTCATCACACAAAATATTTAAATCATGCACAACCCCGATGACAAGCAAAGCAATTGTTTCATACTTTTGATGTTCTCAAACTTTTTCAATCTTCACGCAATACATGAGCGTGAGCCATGGACATAGCACTATAGGTGGAATAGAATATGGTGTTGTGGAGAAGACAAAAAGGAGAAGATGGTCTCACATCAACTAGGCGTATCAACGGCCTATGGAGGTGCCCATCAATAGATATCAATGTGAGTGAGTAGGGATTGCCATGCAACGGATGCACTAGAGCTATAAGTGTATGAGAGCTCAACAAAAGAAACTAAGTGGGTGTGCATCCAACTTGCTTGCTCACGAAGACCTAGGGCATTTTGAGGAAGCCCATCGTTGGAATATAGAAGCCAAGTTCTATAGCGAAAATTCCTACTAGTATATGAAAGTGACAAAATAAGAGACTATCTATCATGAAAATCATGGTGCTACTTTGAAGCACAAGTGTGGTAAAAAGGATAGTAGCATTGCCCCCTCACTACAGGAATTAGCTACTTTGCCGTCTGCCACGGCGGACGGCAAAGGCATGAACGGCGGACGGCAAAAGGCTCCGGCAAAGTAGGCTACGGCAAAGACCTACTTTGCCGTCTGCTTTCGGCGGCTGACGGCAAAGGCGCCTTTGCCGTCTGCCGCGGACGGCAAAGAAGCGGATGGCAAAATGAGTAGTGTTAGTGTCCGTTAGGTGGCTAACGGCAGCCTTTGCCGTCCGCCAGCTGACGGCAAAGGCTGCAGGCTCTTTGCCATCTGTTGGCAGATGGCAAAGAGACCAAATAGGCATTAATTCTGTTTCTTCTTATATCAATTCATTTTCACAGAAAATCAAACACAGATATATATATGACCAATATAGCATATCCAACACATATTACCAATACTCATGAACACATATATATCCAAGACATATCCAACACATGTTACCAATATATAGTCATGAACACATATATATCCAACACATATCCATGAACACATATCCAACAAATATTACAAGGAATGATCTAAAACTAAATATCTATTTTCCTAAAAAACTATCTTATTACTAAGATCTTCTCCGGATCTTCTTCTTTTCTTCCAACCTGCATAACAAAAACACTAAGAAAGAGAGAATGGGTTAGGAGTAGAAATGTAGCATTTCACTTGGTGAAATGCAATGCTGTAGGAGCCAGTACTTGAGATCAAGATAATCTTAGTTAAGATCCTGATTTTCAAAGTGATCTTAATTATAAAGCCAAATAGAGTAAACCAATACCAAAGAGCCAAAGGAGAGAACCAGCCAAGGACCCAATCAAGAAGCCACCACAATTAGCAGTAAGTTAAATGCCAACACAAAGACCACTATCAGTACTAGCTCCAGGAATTAAGCCAACTAAAAACTAGTGATTAAAGCCAAAGATTAGACTTCATCACCACAATCAGTTTTGTCTAGTGACAATAGGTACATGTCACTGTGCAACGCCAAAAACAAAGCTCTAGGAGGAGATATATATCACAACCAGCCAACCAGACCAAGTCCCAACACATCCAACCACCAGCAGCTTAGAAGAGATAACTATTAAGGAGAGCTACAGAAGACCTCAAGGTATACTTGAGGGATTATGTGCTCAGACAGCCTGGAAGTGCCAGGGCTAGTTCATCACAGCACAGGGATAGTCACATGTAAATTAAGCCTAAGAGAGGGGGGCTCAGACCAGCATCACTGCCCAAATCAGATGTAGTATATGTCTTATCAGTAGAAAACTAGGAAAGTAACAGCCAAAACCAAGTATAGCATCTGTTCATAGGCTATTAGAAAGAGACAAATAGGAATAGCCAAACCAAGTGGTATCTGTTCATATCAGTATTAGAAGTAAAATAACTAAGAACAAGTGAGTATCCGTTCATGAGTAAAGTAACTGACCAAAATAACAACTCCAGGATCAACTAAACAGAACAGAGCAATACAGGAGTATATATACTTCACAAATACACATAGATGGTCACTGACCAAAACCCTGACACAGCAAGAATCCATCACAGAGAGCTCCAATACAAGTTGATGCTCATCTACAGCAGCTAACCACAGCTAATAGAGCCTCACATCCAACAAGATCAAGAGCTAGAGCTATGCATTAGAGAGATCAGGAGGGGAGCAAGGAGAAGCTCACCAAAAGGAGTTGTAGCCGAAGTAGAATGCAGCCACACCATCACTATGGTGTGACCAGCATCACAACCAACACCACCACAACAAGCCGGAGCTTGCCAGAGAGCACCACAACGGCGGCACCAGTGAGAGCACGGGCACGAAGGCGCCAACCAGGGGCACCGCAGCACGGAGGCGCCACCCAGGGGCACCACCGCGCCACGGCACATCCAGCACTGCCGGAGGATCCTCACGGCGACCGGAGCAACACCGGAGCCACGCCGGCGATGTGGTGGCCGAAACCCTAGCCACAGGGGAGGGTCACGCGTGGTCGCAGGAGGACCCAGTGGGGCGGGTGGGCCGGCGACGTGGGCGGCGCCGGGCGGCGCGTGGCGGGGCGTCGGCGGGTGGGGTGGGGGCGGAGGGGTGGTGGGGGCTGCTCCGGGAGGCGGGGGCGGCGCCGGACGGCGGGTGGCAGGGCGACGCCGGGCAGCGGGTGGCGGGGGCGGCGCCGGGCAGCGGGTGGCGGGGCGGGGGCGGCGCCGGGCGGCGGGGCGGGTTCGGCGGCAGGTGGCGGGGGCGGCGGTGGGTGTGGATCTGGTGGGCGTCGGGGAGGAGAGAGGGAGAGAAGAGATAACGGGCGGGGGGCGGTGGGTGTGGATCTGGTGGGCGTCGGGGAGGAGAGAGGGAGAGAAGAGATAACGGGCGGGGGGGCGGTGGGTGTGGATTTGGTTTGCCATCCGCCGTTTTGTCTCTTTGCCGTCTGCTAGCAGACGACAAAGAGGGGGCGTTTTTTTTCGTAAACGGCTCGTTAGTGGGGGGCCACCTCTCTCTTTGCCGTCCGCCAGCTAACGGCAAAGATTCTTTGCCGTCCGCCAGCTGATGGCAAAGATTCTTTGCCGTCCGCCAGCTGACGGCAAAGAAGTGACTGATGGCAAAGGCCTGTTTTGCCGTCTGCCATTTCTTTGCCGTCTGCTTTTGGGTAGCTGATGGCAAAGACCTTCTTTGCCATCTGCTAGCAGACGGCAAAGAGCTGGCAGATGGCAAATTAGCTTATTCCAGTAGTGCCTCTCTCTTTTTCTCTCATTTTTTTGTTTGGCTTCTTTGGCCTCTTTTTTTCATTGGCTTCTTTGGCCTCTCTTTTTTTTATTTCCTCACACGGGACAATGCTCTAATAATGATGATCATCACACTTCTATTTACTTACAACTCAAGAATTACAACTCAATACTTAGAACAAGATATGACTCTATATGAATGCCTCCGGCGGTGTACTGGGATGTGCAATGAATCAAGAGTGACATGTATGAAAGAATTATGAAGGTGGCCTTGCCACAAATACTATGTCAACTACATGATCGTGCAAAGCAATATGACAATGATGAAGCGTGTCATAATAAATGGAACGGTGGAAAGTTGCATGGCAATATATCTTAGAATGGCTATGGAAATGCCATAATAGGTAGGTATGGTGGCTGTTTTGAGGAAGGTAAATGGTGGGTTTATGGTACCGGCGAAAGTTGCGCGGTACTAGAGAGGCTAGCAATGGTGGAAGGGTGAGAGTGCGTATAATCCATGGACTCAACATTAGTCATAAAGAACTCACATACTTCTTGCAAAAATCTATTAGTTATCGAAACGAAGTACTACGCGCATGCTCCTAGGGGGATAGATTGGTAGGAAAAGACCATTGCTCGTCCCCGACCGCCACTCATAAGGAAGACAATCAATAAATAAATCATGCTCCAACTTCATCACATAACGGTTCACCATACGTGCATGCTATGGGAATCACAAACTTTTAACACAAGTATCTCTCAAATTCACAAGTACTCTACTAGCATGGCTCTAATATCACCATCTTCATATCTCAAAACAATCATAAGGAATCAAACTTCTCATAGTATTCAATGCACTTTATATGAAAGTTTTTATTATACCCATCTTGGATGCCCATCACATTAGGACTAGTTTTATAGCCAAAGAAAATTACCATGCTGTTCTAAAAGACTCTCAAAATAATATAAGTGAAGCATGAGAGATCAATTATTTCTATAAAATAAAACCACCACCGTTCTCTAAAAAGATACAAGTGAAGCACTAGAGCAAAATTATCTAGCTCAAAAGATATAAGTGAAGCACATAGAGTATTTTAATAAATTCCAATTCATGTGTGTCTCTCCAAAAAGGTGTGTACAGCAAGTATAATTGTGGTAACTAAAAAGCAAAGACTCAAATCATACAAGACGCTCCAAGCAAAACACATATCATGTGGTGAATAAAAATATAGCCTCAAGTAAAGTTACCGATAGACGAAGACGAAAGAGGGGATGCCTTCCGGGGCATCCCCAAGCTTAGGATTTTGGTTGTCCTTGAATTTTACCTTGGGGTTCCTTGGGCATCCCCAAGCTTAGGCTCTTGCCACTCCTTATTCCAAAATCCATCAAATCTTTACCCAAAAACTTGAAAACTTCACAACACAAAGCTTCAACAGAAAATTTCATGAGCTCCGTTAGTATAAGAAAATAAACCACCACTTTAAGGTACTGTAATGAACTCATTATTTATTTACATTGGTGTTAAACCTAATTTATTCCAACTTCTCTATGGTTCATACCCCCCGATACTACTCATAGATTCATCAAAATAAGCAAACAACACACGAAAAATAGAATCTGTCAAAAACAGAACAGTCTGTAGCAATCTATATCTTTCGAATACTTCTGTAACTCCAAAAATTCCGAAATAAATTGGGAGAAGTGAGGAATTTGTCTATTAATCATCTGCAAAAAGAATCAACCTAAAAGCACTCTCCAGTAAAAAATGACAGCTAATCTCGTGAGCGCAAAAGTTTCTTTTTTTTACAGCAAGATCGCAAAGACTTCACCCAAGTCTTCCCAAAGGTTCTACTTGGCACAAACACTAATTAAAACATAAAACGACATTTAAACATAAGATAGATGAATTATTTATTACTAAACAGGATCAAAAAGCAAAGAACAAAAGTAAAATTGGGTTGCCTCCCAACAAGCGCTATCGTTTAACGCCCCTAGCTTGGCATAAAAACAAGAATAGATCTAGGTATTGTCATCTTTGGTATGCAATCCATAAGTGGCTCTCATAATAGACTCATAAGGAAATTTATTTATTTTCCTAGGAAAGTGTTCCATGCCTTTCCTTAACAGAAATTGGAATCTAATATTTCCTTCTTTCATGTCAATAATTGCACCAATCGTTCTAAGGAAAGGTCTACCAAGAATAATAGGACATGTAGGATTACAATCTATATCAAGAACAATGAAATATACGGGCACATAATTCCTATTTGCAACAATAAGAACATCATTAATCCTTCCCATAGGTTTCTTAATGGTGAAATCTGCAAGATGCAAATTTAAAGAACAATCATAAAATTCACGAAAACCTAGCACATCACACAAGGTTTTTGGAATCGTGGAAACACTAGCACCCAAATCACACAAAGCATAGCATTCATAATCTTGAATCTTAATTTTAATAGTAGGTTCCCACTCATCATAAAGTTTTCTAGGGATAGAAACTTCTAGTTCAAGCTTTTCTTCATAGGATTGCATTAAAGCATCAACGATATGTTTCGTAAAAGCTTTATTTTGATTATAAGCATGAGGAGAATTTAACACGGATTGCAACAGGAAATACAATCTATCAAAGAGCAATTATCATAATTAAATTCCTTGAAATCCAAAATAGTGGGTTCATTGCTATGTAAAGTTTTGACCTCTTCAATCCCACTTTTATTAATTTTTGCATCAAGATCTAAAAACTCTGAATCGTTGGGACGCCTTTTAACTAAAGTTGACTCATATCCAGTCCCATCTTTATCAAGATTCATATTGGAAAACAAAGATTTAATAGGAGTCACATCAATCACTTTTAGATCTTCATCATTATTATCATCTAGATCTTCCGGTTTAGTGGCCATCTTATTAACTAAGGTGGCTTGCTTATCCGAAATTTGGCCTACTAAATTTTCAAGATGAGCAAACTGAGATTTCAAACCATAAAATTCCTTAGACATATCATCGAGCTCTTTATTCATGTACTCCATAAAACTTTTTTGTTCTTTAAGGTTGTTTCTGAAGAAATTATTATGCTCAAATTGCAAAGACATAAAGCTTCTAATGTTGTTTTCAATTTCTTCCAACCTTCTAAGATGAGGATCAACGCTTTTTGGCAGAGCCATCAAAGCAAACAGGCACACTAACACCCAAGAACACAAGAAGCAAGCGAAAAGAGACGACAGAAGAGGGGCGAAGAAAAGGCAAAGGTTTTCGAAAATCGTTTTAGAAGTGGGGGAGAGGAAAATGAGAGGCGAATGGCAAATAATGTAATGCGAGGGAGAATAGTTTATGATGGGTACTTGGTATGTATTGACTTGGCGTAGATCTCCCCGGCAACGGCTCCAGAAATCCTTCTTGCTCCCTCTTGAGCATGTGTTGGTTTTCCCTTGAAGAGGAAAGGGTGATGCAGCAAAGTAGTGTAAGTATTTCCCTCAGTTTTTGAGAACCGAGGTATCAATCCAGTAGGAGACAACACACAAGTCACCTAGTACCTGCACGAACAATCAAGAACCTTGCAACCAACGCGATAAAGGGGTTATCAATCCCTTCACGGTCACTCGCAAAAGTGAGATCTAATAGAGATAGTAAAGTAAATATTTTTGGTATTTTTGTTGTATAGATTGGAAAGTAAAGATTGCAAAATAGTAAACGAGACACGATGTAAATAAAAGAGATGCAATATAATAAGAAAGAGACCCGGGGGCCATAGGTTTCACTAGTGGCTTCTCTCAAGATAGCATGTATTACGGTGGGTGAACAAATTACTGCCGAGCAATTGATAGAAAAGCGCATAGTTATGAAGATATCTAAGGCAATGATCATGAATATAGGCATCACGTCCGTGTCAAGTAGACCGAAACGATTCTGCATCTACTACTATTACTCCACACATCGCCCGCTATCCAGCATGCATCTAGAGTATTAAGTTCATAAGAATGGAGTAACACATTAAGCAAGATGACATGATGTAGAGGGATAAACTCAAGCAATATGATATAAACCCCATCTTTTTATCCTCGATGGCAACAACACAATACGTGCCTTGCTGCCCCTACTGTCACTGGGAAAGGACACCGCAAGATTGAACCCAAAGCTACGCACTTCTCCCATTGCAAGAAAGATCAATCTAGTAGGCCAAACTAAACCTTTAATTTGAAGAGACTTGCAAAGATATCAAATCATGCATGTAAGAATTCAGAGAAGAACCAAATAATATTCATAGATAAACTTGTTCATAAATCCACAATTCATAGGATCTCGGCAAACACACCGCAAAAGAGTATTACATCGAATAGATCTCCAAGAACATCGAGGAGAACTTTGTATTGAGAATCAAAGAGAGAGAAGAAGCCATCTAGCTAATAACTATAGACCCGAAGGTCTGTGGTAAACTACTCACGCTTCATCGGAGAGGCAATGGTGTTGATGTAGAAGCCCTCCGTGCTCGATTCCCCCTCCGGCAAATTGCCGGAAAAGGCCCCAAGATGGGATCTCACGGGTACAGAAGGTTGCGGCGGTGGAAAAGTGGTTTTGTGGCTCTCCCTGATGTTTCTAGGATATAAGAGTATATATAGGCGACAGAAGTACGTCGGTGGAGCTATGAGGGGCCCACGAGGGTGGGGGGCACGCCTACCCCCCTGGGCGTGCCCTCCTGCCTCGTGGCTTCCTTGTGGAGTCCCAGACTTCTACTCCAAGTCTTTTGGATTGCTTTCGGTCCAAGAAAGATCATCGCGAAGGTTTCGTTCCGTTTGGTATTCCTTTTCTGCAAAACTCTAAAATAGGCAAAAAAACATAAACTGGCACTGGGCCTCCGGTTAATAGGTTAGTCCCAAAAATAATATAAAATAGCATATTAAAGCCCATTAAACATCCAAAACAGATAATATAATAGCATTGAACAATCAAAAATTATAGATACGTTGGAGACGTATCAACAGCTGAGCCGCCAGCTCCGCCTCTCGACGTGCCCTGGCCTGATCCACCAAATTTTGAGCCTCATTATTAGCACGTGGTGGGTCATGCCCGTGGGGCTGGTTACGGTGCCGTTCACTGCTTGAAACCGCCGGCGACTCAATACGCCGGCTGTGACTCCGACTGTGGCGTGGATTTGAATGAATCTGGTCGCGGCTGTACGAATAAGCCGCCTGCTGAGCCACTGCTGTCTAAAGAAGCTCTACAGCCTTTCGGGCTTCAACCGCCATGGGCGACTCACCTTGCACTGGAAGAGCCGCCAGCCGCGATGCCGCAACAATCATATTATCCAGAGGATTAGAAAAATGACTCGGTGGTGTAGGCACTTGCTGAGGTGGGGTTAAATTCAAACGGGGCAGATCCGCAACATGCGGTTGAGCCGTTGCCCCGGCCGCGGGCACTTCAACAGCCCGGGTTACCTGGGTGGGTTACTTGGACCTGCCCTAGGGGTGTTGAAAATATTCCTCGCATCGTACTCGAGAGGTAGACGACTCTGGTGCCTCCTTTGCAGCACAGCGTTGGATGCAGTATGATCCAAACTTAGCCGGGAAGCCTCAGCTTGAATCCATTGTGATTGCGCGTCCAAGGCGGCTCGCTCTGTCGCCAGCCTAGCGTTCTCAGCGGCAAGCTCTTCCTTGGCTTGAGCTATCTCATCTCGCAGCTTCGCCACATCCACCTTATGATGTGCTTGAGTCTCTGGGGTTACCTCTACCCCCATTAAAGTTGCCAAAGCATCCAAAAGCTCGGACAGAACCTGAGCCGGTGGGCGAGCAGAACCGCTCGCTCCGGCCGTCGCCTCGGCTGTTGAACCGGAAGTCATAGCTGCAACAGTTGTTGAATTGAGCACCGGTTGGATGCCGGCCATGAAGATCGCAACCCTGTTCGACGGCTCATAGGGGTCCGGAATACTGTCGCCATCGAAACAACCCCCAAGCCCACCGTCTTGCAATTGATACATAGAATTGGTCTCGCCGTTTGAGGACTCATCATCAGAGTAGATGGTTGTCTCTCCACTGGGCACAGATCCTTCCTCAAGATTCGCTCCGTGAGTAAAACCCAGAAAAACATGCTTCACAACAGTTTGAACCTTGGCGGGCCGTGCGCGCTGAGCGCCGTCTTGATGGTGTCGGTGCAGGTGTCCGGCTCATGCTCCGACTCGCCGATTTTGCCGATGAAGATGTGGATTCCGCCAAAGGGGACCCGGTACCCATATTCGATTGAATCGGCCTCGGGACCCCAGCCTGCTCATCGATGTAGATCTTGCCGCGACGAATCTTGGTCATCCGGCCAACGGCATATCCCTTGATCCCTGAGAAGCTGCCCTTCAAGAACTCAAAACCACCGTGCGCTGGCCCCACGGTGGGCGCCAACTGTCGTGGACTTTACACGGCAGATGCCCTAGCAAAAGGACATAAGTGTGGAGCCATCGCAGCTAGGTTAGCTTGAAGGGGTTAAACGGGACAAAGGACACAGAGAGTTTCCCAGGTTTGGCCCCTCTCAACGAGGTAAAAGCCTACTCCTGCTTTAGGTTGTATTACTTGGGTTTTGATTACCAGGGAGCGGATACGCTTGACCTAGTTCTCGATGAGTTGTTTCTTGTCCTAACCCGCCGCCGGGTCACCCCTTTATATATACAGGTCTTACAAAGTCCCGGCCGGTTCATACAAACGTGTCCGGCTCGGTTTCTAACCAAGCTTGCCTTACAGTACAAGTTAAACATATGGCGGCTCACACCCGTGGGCCTCAAGTCGGCTCCGGGTCTTGGGCCTTCAATTGGCTTGCTCTATGAACCGCCGTCTTCATATCTTCTTGGACCTTATCGGGCCTCTTCATCTTCAAGCCGCCAGTGGCATGACCCGGCCCCTCCTGGGCGGGTCATACCTAATAGTCACATCCCCAACACTGGCCATGTAAATATTGCACACAATTTCTAAAAGCACAACGTGTGTGATAGTAGGGAGTAGGTCCCACAGGGTGACCAGCGTGAAACACCTTAAAGGCAAGGAGGCAATTCCTATTAGCAAGGGGCGGCTTCCCATCCGCTAGCCTAGTCGAATAGAACGCAGAAGTTAAGCGTGCTCGGGCTGGAGTAGTCTAAGGATGGGTGACCCAGTGGGAAGTTGCATATCTGAAGCTTCATTTAAATGCTATGATATGGTCATTATAGACATTTATCATCTAAATGTCTCTATAGTGACCTGTCATGATGATTATATAAACCTTGGGATCCTTATTTTGCTAATTTGTATAATATGTTTTTTATTGGTTATTTTTTGTTCTCAAAAATCAAAAAATGATCGACATCTATAGGCCCACACAAATTATCCCTTTGACCCAACGCATGAGAAGGGTTTACTCTTTGCTCTATGTGCTATGTGAGAGCAAATCAAGTTTCAGCACATGCGTTGGACGGCACCCGACCCCTACCCCCCCTACCTGCCTCGAAGTTGCGTTCCCGACATCGTATGTCTTTAACCAGGCCACGGGAGTACGATGTTCAGTTTGTAATGTTACTGATGTAGTTGGTGCCCCATCGAACCTGTGCTTTCGGGATTTGAACAAATCACACACCAGACCCATACATTTTTTTGGGCCGCATGAAGGGTATAGGGGGCTGGGTGTCCTGATCGTGCATGTCTCCCTTGTGCGGTTTATAGACACCGCACATATGTGTGGGCTCCCAGAGGTATATATATGTATCATCCTTGACCGGTAACGAAGGGGGCCCACACAATCTAACCCTTTGACCCAACATACGAGAGGGGTTTGACCATGATGGTTTCCTATTGCTATGTGTGCCATGTTAGACCAAATAAAGTATGAGCGCATGCGTTGGACGACACCCCCCCTCGAAGTTGGGGAACCGACATCGTACGTATTGAACCTGGCTTGGGGTCGGGTACGGTGTTCGGTTTGTAATGTAGTGGTGCCCCATCGAAGTTGTGCATTCGGGATTTGAACACATCACACACCACCCATACATATTTTTGGGCCGCATGCAGTGTATAGGGGATCTTCTGATCGACCACGTCTCCCTTGTGCGGTTTTTTGTGACGACACACATATCTGTGGGCTCCCCGAGTGTATATATATCACCCCTGTGACAGATAACGAGGGGTATTTGTTGGCCACGAATGGATTCCTCCTAGTTCGTGTTAGGGCCGGTCACCGTCACATGTCGTTCAACCAAAGCTTGAGCTCATGCTTTGTCAGGATTCCCTCCCACACACTCGGATTGCTAGGTTCGACCGACACCGTACCCTGCGTATCTCATCCTTAACTACCTGGCTTTCATGGTTGTTGTCTGTATCGAGAGGCAGGCGCCACATCTAAATTGTAAATTATTTGATATTGAAAACACACATCACCCCTTCCAACGTACTTCATTTTGGGCTGCATGCAGGCGGTGCTGGTTTTGTGGCCCCTCTCGTTCGATTTTTTATGATGGTTCAATCTATTGGCCCAAGCGGTTTATATATATTCTATCCATTTTTTATCGACAACAATAGTTGTCGTTTGACCAAGCGATAGATTCACTGGTCCGTCTTATGGTAGGTCATGGCGACATGCATAATAAAATTTTCAGTAACCGTCGCCCTTCCTCGTCCACCACCATCTCCACCCACCATTACTAAAATTTTCAGTAGCTGCGGCGTATCCGCAAACACCACCCCGCTCACCCCCCTCCACAGTCCCCCACTCGGCCCCCTCCCCCTCGAAGCCTAGTGCTCCGTCACTGGCGCCACCAACCCCTGTCGGTCTGCCCGTTCCTCCTAGCTTAGATAATAAAGTTCAGGTTACCCAACGATTCCCATACCGTCGCCCCACTCCCCTGAGTTTTTAGATGAGGCCTGCAATGTCCCTCCCCGCCAGATCCACATCCCCTGCTCCAGAATGTCGTAGCCTAAGCTCGACCATGTATCCCGAGGAGCCCGACGAGCGTTCGGCCAAGAACAGGTTTATCATGGCCTCTCCAATGGATGTTGGCGAGGTGGCCGCCGTTTGCCCCGACCTGTCGATCCCGGAGCAACACCTCGATGCGGAAGCCGATGAAGATGTTGACTATGTTGCCATGCCGAAGGCTTCACGTCAGCGGGCTAGCGTATTACTGTATCTCGGGAAAGCTGGCTACGACATCAAGCTCGTCGATAGCGACGGCTTCACGCAGGCCATGTCACAGGTTAAGTGGTCCGTCCCCAACCCCTCTGGTTCAACCGCCGTTGATTTCTTCAACGGCACTACCGCTGATCTCCTCCGCCACACGGTCAAGGATTTGTGATCCTTGTATGCCATCGAGCTCATTTTGTCATTTCTGAAGGACACATTCTACGGTGGTGGCTTGGGATCCTCAATTGCCAAGTCAGATCTCATCAACCAAGACCACGAGGAGGGCACCCACAAAGGTTCTTCCAAGGTGAAACAACCCATCTGTGACATCAGAGAGCACACCTGGGTCTGTGCTCTTTCAACTGGAAAGATCCCGTCCATGACATGTGAGGCAACATCCTATCAGCAAATTTTAGCTTTTCTAGCTTGCCAACCCCTACCCTTTGTTGTAGTAGCTTTTGCCATGCAGTGTTTTAACTGTACCATGTTTAATTATTTCAGTTATGCAAAAATGTAATGTTCAATAGGGTATGTGATGTTTAAGTATGAATTGTCCACTTCAGTTTCACGAATGGCTATATTCAGTTGTTTATAGTGAGTAGGTGCCTTGTTTATCTGTATTTGGTTGTTAGGTTGGTTGCAGTGAGTATTTGTCCAGTTATCGAACAGATGCCTTGTTTATTTGTATTTGGTTATTAGGTTGGTTGCAGTGAGCATTTGTCCAGTTATCAAGCAGATGCCTTATTTATCTATATTTGGTTGTTAGGTTGGTTGCAGTGAGCATTTGTCCAGTTTTCAAGCAGATGCCTTGTTTATCTGTATTTGCTTGTTAGGTTGGTTATAGTGAGCATTTGTCCAACTTTCAAGCATATGCCCTGTTTATCTGTATTTGCTTGTTAGGTTGGTTGCAGTGAGACTCTATCCAGTTTTCAATGGCTATATTTGGTTGTTATACTGATCATTTATGCCTTGTTTATTTCAGTCATTCACAATGTGATGTTCATTATGTGCAAGTCGGAACTGTGTCGCTCGATTGCAACAATACCAGTTTGAGCGGCTATATTTGGTTCCAGTTATGCCTGGTGTAGTTGACACATGCCCTTTATTTTAGTTTTACACATTTATCCAGTGTGATGTTTAAGCATGACCTACGTTCTATTCATTTTCAACAATACCAGTTTGAATTCCAATATTTGATGGTTGTTAAGCCTGTTGTAGGTAACATTCCCTTCCATTTTATATCTGCTTTAACAACATGCTGAAGCCAACACATTCAAGCTATCATTTGGAGATGTTGTTGTTTACCTTTGCTGTATTTATTTGATGTTAAGGTTGTTGTACTTATCATGCCTTTCCACTACTTATGCAGGACAACAACGGGAGTGGCCACCCTTTTCCGCCGACGTTACTTTCATCCCTCGGCTTGTACTCCCCGCGTCGTTCCATAATGTAGTGCATATAGATCTAGGCCTGGACACTTGTTAGCTTCTAATATTGACTTGTTGCTTGTAGGTATATATGCCCTTGGCAAGGATCCACGCATCGACCCTTTTTGCATATGGGGCAATGATATATTCATGAACAAGCATCAAGTGAGGAAACTGATAAGGATTATTAACAAAAAGATACGAACGGTGGCAAGCAAATTATTTGTTTATGCTCTATCCAACACAACAGTGAGCTGTAGGATGGTAACTACAAACTCTGCAGCCTTCTCTTTTTACTGCCCATAATGAGTTGTTAGACAACAATGTCTGAATCTTTTTCATTAGCAGTGGTTCCCGAAGCAGTTTACTCAAGATTACCTCACAAAGTACATGATTGGTGGACACGCGATGAAGGTTAAAGTATTTCATCCAGACTACAGTGAGCATCGAGAAGTCCTAATGAAGACAGTGAAGGATGGACGGGCAGCCATCACAAGGGGTTGGCCTAGAGTCGTGCGCGCATTACGCATGGAGGAGGGCACAATATGGGCATTCCGCTTCACCTTCTCTAGCAACCAGAATGTCTTTCGCCTCTCTCTTTGCAGTCTTTAGTACAACTGTGGTTCATCATTCTTTACTTGGTGCTTTTGTAGTTCTTCAATATATGTACCTGTGCATCGAATTATGCATTCGTGGTTGAACCTATATTTGTAATAAACATGGTTCGATATGAAATAAGTGATTGCCTACTTTCAAATTCAAAATATGTGATTTTTAAATTAGGGGTTAATTAGGGATAAATTAGGGATTACACTGCACACGATTTGCGAAAGCGAAATGTCTGCGATAGACGTGGATATCAGACACGTTTCTCGGATCCACTACATGTGCGATCAATCTCTACTGCACACACGATCAGCCAAGCAAAAACGTGTGCGATTAACAACAGCATCACACACGGTTCCTTCTTATTAAATGTTTGTGAAAGTCACCTTATCACACATGCTTGGCAATTATGGACTGTTTATGATGTTGTGCGCATCGCAAACGTTTGGTTATAGAAGAACGCGTGCGATAAGTCTTCATCCGACGCGGGTACGACGGATGAATCGTGTGGGATGTATTCAAGCTTCACATACAGTTTTATAGGGACAACTGTATGCGCTCTTACATCAAATCGCACGCAGTCGAGGAAAAGTAAATGTGTGTGATTGTCTGCTTATCGTACACGTACTATAATCACGAACTGTTTGTGATGGGTCGTGCATCGTAAATGTAGGACCACAGAATACCGACTGCGATGGCAATGCGAGCACAAACGAGTTGCAAGGATGAAGCATTTGGGATATTCGAGATATCAGAAACAGTTTTATAGGGACAACTATATGCATCAAGGCTCCCTATCCCCGACGATTTCTGGGTCGTGTGGGAAGGACGCCCCTATCGCACACTCACTTGGCGACGGTTTAAAATGCCGTCTCAGAAAGGGGTTAAAACCCGTTTGTATAGCACCTCGTTGTGCCAGTGATATTTACTATCACAAGATTAATCATGACATGACAATCATTAATTTAAACTATAACTCCATGCTTGATGCCTACTGCCTAAGTAAAAGTAGAGTTAGCCATATTCAATATAATCTCGGTATTAGCATAAGGACCGAGATTGAGACTATCATAAACATATTTGGTGATAGTGGAAACACTTGCCCTAGATCACATAAGGCACTGAATTTATTCAATCCTATCTCAGTCTCTATTGTAGGTTCAAAAGCATCCTCTTGCTTAGCTGGTAACTTACTATAGAGCTTTTTCTTTCATCATCAAGTTCACGTACCTTGGCAGCAACCTGTTCAATAAATACATTATATGCTTTGTTATTAGTTACCTTCGGTAGTGGATACTTCACGGATATCATCTTTACAAAATCTGCAATGGTATAATTATACTCTGGCACATGGCTTGTATCAAGCACTTCAGCCTTCTCTTCGTTGCTTCTTACCATTTTTACTTCTTCGGGTTAGGCTCCGGTTTATCTATAAACTTAGCCAAAATTAATGTTTGGCTCTCTGCTATTTTAGCCACTTGTGCTTCCATATTCTTGGATCTTCCTTCAAGTATCTGCACATCATTTGTTAGTCCAACAACCTTACTAGTCAATTAACCAAGTAAGTTATCATGATTCTTCAAGATATTCTTGAAGTTTTCATTGTGCTTAGTCTGGCTAGCAATAAAACTTTTAAGAGTTTCTTCAAGAGTGTTTCTATTGCTACCATTAGCTCCATTAAAATTGTTGGATGATCCTCCATTACTAGGATAAGGAAGTCTAGGAGCATAACCATCGTTTTTCCAATTAAGATTGTAGCTATTATTTGCAATACAATTTACATCACTAGTTTCTTCATTAGTGATGGCATTCACGTTTACCTCTTTGTCAACTCCGTGTTACTTTCTTCTATGGCATTCACCCTCTTGGTGGTGGTTCTTTCAACATGCCATTGGGCATTGTTATCTTGCGTACCATCTAGTAGTTTCTTGACATCTTCTATGGGCTTTCCAATGATTATTCCTCCTACAGTTGTATCAAGCATAGTTTTTGACGTGTTATCTAAGCCATTATAAAACATATGAAGGATTAACCATTCCTCCATTCCATGATTGGGACAGTTCCTTGTAGCTTCTTTCATTCTGTCCCACGCAAGCGCTAGTGGCTCATGTTCCTCCTGCTTGAAACCTGTAATATGAGAACATAATTGCATAATCTTTGCAAGTGGACAAAACTTGGATAAAAATTTACTGCAACAATCAGCCCAAGAAGTAATACTGCCTCTAGGTAGAGCTAGAAGCCATTCCTTAGCTTTTCCTCTCAAAGAGAAAGGAAATAGATGCATTTTTAGAGCTTCAGGATCATAATCATTTATGCGTGTCATGTTGCACAATTCAGTGAAATTGTGTAAGTGCATACCGACGTCCTCAGAAGCAGAGCCTCCAAATTGGTCATATTGAACCATGGAAACTAAGTTCGGTTTAATCTCATACTCGGCGGCTGCAACCTCAGGTTGTGCTATAGGTTCATGCATGAAGTTGTTGCTTGGAGTAGCAAAACTCCCAAGATTACGAACCATAGTAATCTTTTGGGGTTTTAACTGACAAGACTTGCAACAAAAATAAAACTTAAACTAAAAACAGAAAAGTAAAGACAAAAACAAAAAATTAACTTTACCAAAAACTCGAAACACAAAGACTAGGAATACTGAACTCCTCCCCGACAACGGCACCAGAGAAAGGGCTTGATACCTCCTTTTATTGATCTGGTATTGGAACGGAAAAGAGTATCTCGCACCTATTTCCCTAGAGGTGACCCTGGGTTATCGAACCCACAATAGGAAGATTCCCTTGAAGCGATGGTCTCTAGCAAGCTTTTGTCAAAGTGTCAAATCGAGCTTTTGACCGGATCAGCAAGCAAATAGTGCCTCAAACACTTATAATAAAAAGAGGTACGGGTATGAGGTCTTAATGCTTACAACCTTGCATTTGTGCTAGGATCAAATAGGATATTTGTTTGTGCACTGGAAGTCACCCATCGAGATGTGCTTGTTACGGATCGAAGTGGGGGATATGTCCAAATAATATCTTGACTGGCACAAGTCCTGCATCAATAATCAGTTGTTCTACCGTAGACCCTATCCATCGTGCGGGGTTGCCTCCATAATTAAGATAATGAAATCGGACAAGAGCTTTGGGCGTTTAATGACTACACCTCATTTATCCCCAGGGATATGATCCATGTTACCCTACTGAATCTTACTGTCACCGTTGTTCGGTATAACACTTCATGGTCTCCTTGCTCCTATCCTCATCGGTGCTCGATCTCCATGATCATGGTACCTACAGGGATGAAGATCGCGGACAAGACAAGAGACATCTTCACGGAACAATTTTATTTCACACATACGGTGCGTTATGTCAAAGTCTTCCATTGATCCCCTCAACAAATACCTTGGGTTGTAAGACTCATGCCTCAACCCATACCTTACCGAACTACTCACACATGGAGATAAGATTGCGGGAAGAAAACATTGAAGAGCACATCTTGAGATTGATTGATTGCAATATGGCTTACAATGGATGCCTTGTGCAATGCACAATTACAAGTATGAAATAGATGAGAGAGCATTATGGTGGTGGAGATGTCTATGGAGATGGAAATGGAGACGACTAGGGTTTCTGGATGAAGATGGTGATGTTCTGGCTTTCGTGCTTGTTGTTCTGTTGACATTTCGATGTGGTCCATTTAATAAAGGGATAATTAGTTTTATGCCCTTAGTTGCGTTCCACTCGGCTGTTTTACCCCTAATTTCCAAAAGCCGCCGGTTCTGTCCAGGTCACTTCACTCCTCATATGCTTTTGTCCTTTGACCGTTTGACTGTCAGTTTGAAAACTTCATAACTAATTCATAGTAAATCAGAAAAATGCAAGTAAGATACCAAAATGTTCAAAAAAACATCATCTATATGTCAGTGTCATTTGCATTCACGACAAAAGTGTTAGAAAGTGCCCATCCAAGTTTTAGCTCTTATGATACCACCATGAACAGTAAAGTCTAAAAAAATTCAAAAAAATTGGTGGCAAAGAATGACAAATGTTTTAAGTGCTTGCCAAGTTTCATCAGGGAATGACATTCGTGGAAGTCGTGGCAAAAAAACAATCAACACCCCTACCTATGCCCGCTTCTATGAAATTCCAAATTATGCTTGCAAGCTCATCGGAGCTAGGCAACTCTTTGTCAGTGATTTCATGCCTACCAAGCAGGTACACTCTAATGTATACACCCTTTAAGAAAATAAATCCTTCTCGTATTCTGCTACTTTTTTATTCATTTTATCCCAATAATAGCATAGACATCATATATTTATTCTTGCAAGCTCAAGTGCTTGATTGTTGACAAATTCTTCTCTCAGCAGGGCACCTCAGGTACCTGTCTATAGTTTCCTGTCTTGAAGGGGGGCGGTGCAGCTATTTTCTTTAACAACACGTTATTCAACGAAGTGTTTCGTTATTTGGTCATCACTAAAAAAGTTTATAGTGATAAAGTGAGCTAGATTGTTTTTTTGTCACGACTTCCACGAATGTCATCCCCTGATGAAACTTGGCAAGCACTTAAAACATTTGTCATTCTTTGCCACCAAGTTTTTTTAGATTTTAATATTCATGGTGGTATCGTAAGAGCTAAAGCTCAGATGTGCACTTTCCAACACTTTTTTCATGAACGCAAATGACACTAACATATAGATGATGATTTTCTGAACATTTTCTTATTTGTATTTTTCTGATTTAGTATGAATTAGTTATGAAGTTTTCAAACTAACGGTCAAAGGGCAAAAGCATAAGAAGAGCGAAGTGACTTGGACAGAACCGGTGGCTTTTGGAAATTAGGGGTAAAACAGCCGAGTGTGACACAACTAAGGGCATAAAACTAATTATCCCTTTAATAAAAGTTGTACAGGTGGATGATCTGTCTTGAAATCCATGCCAAACGGGTGCTCATACTGGTGCGTGCACCCATATGGAACACCGTCTTTTGCTCTGTCTTCACGCGGACGCTTCCTGTTGATTCTTTCTTCCTCCATTTCCCTTCCATTCCATTCCCACACGTGATTTCTTCCCTTTTTTGCCCATTTCCCATGGAAACACATCAAGGAGAGGATTTGTGGAATACTTTGCATTCATTAGTCATTAGTAGCAACATCAATGCGAATATCTCTTTTAAATGAAATATCTCGGTTTAAACAGAGTTGAAATGAGTGTAAAAATATCACTCATCATTAATCAAGGCTAAGTCAAATAGTGAATCAAGCTAGTCAACACACAAAGCATAGAAGATGCACCGAGTGGGATCAAGTAATCTCATGTCATGGTAAGCATTGTCCATTACGCTTTTGTGTACTAACCCATGGTCCATGTGAGAGTTCTTTGTGGGGTTAGGTTTGTTTCCATGGGCATGCATCAAAAAGGAAGATATCATATAACCCATGGAGGATGACATCAACTAGTGATCATCATCAAGGTTGAGTTGTGCAAGTTCAAGGGCAGCATCACAAAGAGATCATGCTTGAAGCTTGCCATCCATTGCGGTGACAATGGACTTGTGAAGGTGTGCCGAAGAGTGGCTCACCCATAGTGGAGTATGGGGGAACAATCTACTAGTCTTCATCAAGCCAGTGCAAGCAAGAAAGGTGGTCCAACTTGAGTAGGACAAGATCGTCATGATCTATCTCAAGTGGACTATGCGCAAGGCAAAGGTTTGTCCTTGATAGGTTTTCTATTTTACCGGTCTCATGGTGTTAGTTGAGAGACTGGGTTATAGGATCGATAGTCGTACTATCAAGGGGGCTCTCAAGTGAGTAGCTTGATTGTATCATTCGTAGAGAGCTCAAACCATTGCATACTTGGCATCATCTTTCTTGGTTCTTGTTTGGCTTTTCGGTGTGTGAGTTTTTGTGCTTCTGGTCATCTTCTTGGCAAGCTTGAGTTCTTAAAAAATGGATTTCATATGCATCTTCTATGATGTTTATGATGATGGTGTTTATGTCGGTTCTTCACCGATGGAGGTCTCACACCGATGGTGATTTGACAGCTCTAGTCGTTAGATTTCTATCAAGCTTGAGCTCATCAAAATCAGAGTTTGTTTGCAGAAGTTATGGCAGTTTTGGTCGTATTGCATCCATCTGTTTTGCTTGGAGCTTGCGTGAAGCACCCAAGCGGTAGTACCGCTTCAAGCTGTACTTCTATCTTCCAGTGCCGCAGGCACTACGTTGGTTCTGCGCGGACATTTTCGCATCGGCGGTAGTGGGGAGACAATAGGGCATGGTAGTACCGCTCCTGCCCCAGCGGTAGTACCGCTTGACGCAGTACTTCCACTGCCTACTTCCGTGGCTCTACCGCTATCGTGTTTCCTCTGTAACTGCGACTTGTAGTGGTAGTACAGCTCGAAGTGGACGGTAGTACCGCTCCCGCTCTTCTCTTGCTTTTTACACTGAAGTTGGAACTGCCGCCTTAAGCGGTAGTACCGCTCCTAGGAGCGGCAGTACCGCTTTAATGCGGGATGAGACATAATGGTTGGATTTGTCCCCACCTATAAAAGGAGGTCTTCTTCCCCAATGGATCTGATCCTTTGAGCTCGTGTTTGCCCCCCATAGTTGTCCTTCTTCGACCTTGCTATCTCTCAATCCCTCCAATAATTCTTGCTAGTTTTTGAGGGAAAATAGAGAGGAGATCTAGATCCACATTTCCATAAATCATTTTCCCCTCTAAGTGAGGGGAACCCCTTTGGATCTAGACTTGGAGTTCTTTGTGTTCTCTTCTTCTTTCTTCCTCTTGTATTCCTCCCTAGGATTAGTTGCTTTGGTGGGAGTTGAGAAGGACTTGGTACTCTGTGTGCCCTTTTCATTGCATTTGGTGCATCGGTTGAGTTCTCCACGGTGATACGTGAAGATGAAAGTTGAGTAGCTTATTTCTCTTGGGTGCTTGGTACCCTAGAGCTTGTTCCTCTTGGGTGCTTGGGCGCCCTAGACGGTTGGTGGTGTCGCGGAGCTCAATCATTGTGGTGAAAAGCTCCAAGGCAAGCGGCGGGGTCTCCAATTAAGTTGTGGAGATTACCCTGAGCAATTTGTACGGGTTCCGGTGACCACCCCCAAAGGTTGCCAATTTTACGGGTTCGGTGACCGCCCTCAAGGGTCCCTTAGTGGAATCACGGTATCTTGCATTGTGCAAGGGCGTGAGGAGATTACAATGACCCTGGTGGCATTTTGGGGAGCATTGTGCCTCCACACCGCTTCAAACGAAGATTAGCATCCGCAAGGGTGTGAACTTCAGCATACATCGCGGTCTCCGCGTGCCTTGATTATCTATTACCCGAGCCCTTTACTTATACACTTTACTTTGTGATAGCCATAGTGTTTCATGTTTTATATCTTGCTATCACTTAGTTGTTTATCTTGCTTAGCATACGTTGTCGGTGCACATAGGTGAGCCTAGATGTTTTAGGTTTTGTGCTTGACAAATTAAACACTATTTTATTCCGCATTTGTTCAAGCATAAACCGTAATTATTTTAAAACGCCTATTCACCCTCCTCCTCTAGGCGACATTCACGATCTTTCATACACCATGTTCAACAACGAAGATAGGCCCAGGCAGCCCGGGCCGCAGCTTGGGCATAAGGCCCAACTCCTTCATTGACCGAAGCAATCACTATAGCTAGGG
This sequence comes from Triticum aestivum, assembly GCF_018294505.1. NCBI lineage: Eukaryota > Viridiplantae > Streptophyta > Magnoliopsida > Poales > Poaceae > Triticum > Triticum aestivum. The sequence goes on along the minus strand of NC_057808.1, from coordinate 285,134,665 downwards.
CTCCAAATGAGTCGAGCTCGAGTGAGTTGGACTAGGCTCATCTCAACTTGTATTAAAACTAGAGGCTACCGCGCGCTTTGCTGCGCCATTTTTCACTCGTAGAAGTAACTCTTTTTCTTCTTCTTTAGCGCATTATTACGGTCGGTTGTTTTGTTCTAGTTTATCTGTGTTGGTTTGGGTTTTAGCTATGTTTTGGCATTGTTTTCTCATCTAGATATTGTGTTGGGCTGCTGGTTTTTTCTTGCTTATTTTCTTGGCCTGCTGTTGAAGATGGTTTTTGTTTTGAGAATAGAGCTTTTTTGTTCGGTGCGTGGTTGGGTGTGCTTATACGTTTTAAACTCGGTGTCAGCCAGTGCAGGTTGTGTGAGCCTTTTGGGAGCTACTATTCCACAGCAAAAACGATGAAATTGCTGATATAACACTCACTTATGGGCCAGGCCATCAAGCTCTCACTCGCTCAGTTTCTTTTTTCCATTCGCTCCAATGCTAGCTCAGTAAGACCTATTATCACTTATTTATTTGAGAAAAATCATTAAATCAAAAGATGTTTAAAAAATTATCCTTCCAAAGTTTTTCAAATTAAAAAACAACAAACTTTTTAAATAAAAATGCTCATGAATTTAAAAAATATTTTGGATCTCGAAGAATGTTCTCAAATTTGAAAAAGGTTCAGAAACTAAAGAAATTCTATAGACTTTAATAATGTTCATGAACTTTAAATATATCCATCATGAATTCCAAAAAACCTTCAAGATTTTTCTTTAATGTTCATGAATTAAAATGTGAAAAGCAAAAAAAAACAAGAACAAGGAAAGGAAAAACAGGAAAAATATTTTTTTTAATAGGTAGAGAAAACATAGAAAAGAACAAAAATACCCAAGAGATACATGTAGAACCTTCTCAAAATTGGCCGGCATTTTATGAGTATATATGCATGTGTTATTCCCAACAAGCGACACACCCCTTACAAGTGGGCCCTATAGAGACCACACGGCCCAAGACGCACCAGGAGGCTCCAAATCATTGAGCTTTGTACTTGAATAAAAATGTTCAATATGTGTTACAAAATGTTCAGCATGTATTTTAAAAATATTCAATGTACATTTATCAAATTGTAAACAAGTATTTAAAAAAAGTTTAACATGTATCTGAAAATGTAGAACTTGTATAAACAAAAATTCAATGTATATTTAAATAAAGTGGACATGTGTTTGTAAAAAAATATGAATAAAAAATCCCTGAAAAGAAAAAAACAGTAGAGAAAACACACAGAAACCAAAAAAAATCAAAGAACCGATAAAGAAAAACACAAAGAATATGTGGATGTTATTGACGACGCACCACCTCACCCGATAGCAGGCTTACAACCTGAACCATCAGCACTCTATTGAGAAGTAGAGCGCCAAGAGAGCAGACACACACTTACGCGTACAAGGAAAAAGGCCGCATGAATCGCTACAACTCAGCATTGAGTGGGCTCATATACATGTAACGGCCGAAACACAGCCCAATAAATAGGCCCACAACCGACCCCAAAAATCACGATGCACCAGGAGCGTACAAATCATGGGAGCTTAGTAATTGTATAGATTTGAGCGACTCAAACTGCGCGAAGCTCAAGGTCAAGTTGTAGAGAGTGGCTTGTGCTCAGCTTGTAACGATTTTGAGTATATCTTGAGTTAGTTTCAAGCTAACTGACATGATTTTAATAATCTAATGCGAGTTTTTGAACAAGGTAGGTCACAACAAAACATAATAAACCACTATCAAATAGTATTCAAATCAACACGATGGTACTATACTTTTTTCAAGACGGTTGGACTAGAACTTAATAGCAAGAGATGGTGGATGAACTAGCAAGAGAAGAAACAAAGGTGCATCGGCTCTCAAGCTTTGGCAAAAAATAACAAAATATTTAACATACGACTGACCACGTACCGCTTTATTAAACTTCCATGTTTTTATTCTTTAAAAAGAGGATTGCCCCGGCCTCTACATCACTGGATGCACACAACCATATTATTAAACGTGAATCAAGTTCCAGTCACCGAGTTCCAGACAGTAAATCCACAAAATGACAACGTGACCATAGCTGGTTGAACCTGAGATTAGATAGCTCATCCACATAATCTATGATAAATTGTCTTGTTTCCTTTTATTATGTACCATGATTATTTGATATAACTACTCTCTGTGTTTCAAAATGTAGTGCACATAGGATTTTCTAAAAGTCAAACCTTGTTTAGTTTGACCAAGTTTAGTGAGAAAAGTATCAACAAAATAATATCAAATAAATATAATATAAATATATGTTTAATGATGTATCTAATGATAATTATATAATATTATAGGTGTAGATATTTTCCTCTATAAATATAGTCAAAGTTTAGGAAGTTTGACTTTTAACATTTCTTATACGCACTATATTTAGAAATGGAGGGGGTATATTCTATCGAGCTAGAATTGAGCGAGCCAGTGTTGACTCAAGATCAACTCGTTTCTTGATTGAGCTACATGAAATGTTCAAACCCAGCTCATTTTTCTTTCGAAGTCGATCTCAGTCCGCTCACGAGACTTTTCTTGTAGCCCTAACTATAGCTACGTTGCTACATTGCTCAAAGTTGGGCCAGGGCGGCTCGGGGCTCGGCCCAATTCTAGCGCCACCATTGGCTGTTAGAGTATCTTCAACAGGCGCGCAATACGCGGCGTGCAAAAAACGTCTTTACAGCGTTGAAATAGCCAGTTTTTACGCGCAGCTGAGCGCTGGCTCCAGCGGCCGCTGCAAAATATAGCACGCGTGAGCCGTTCCAGCAGGCGCTGCAAAAAAAGGGGCGCGCACCCAGCACAAACAATATATGCACTCCAAACAAAACCAAGAAGATCAAACACAAAAAAATCAACAATAAATAGTTCAATTTTATTAAAACTCAAACAAATAGTTTATCCCTCCGAATTTTCCGTCGACCCATAACCGAACCACCGTGCTTCGGTAATTATTGATGTGCATAGCTAGGATCATTGCAAGGTCCTCCTCCTCTTCAATATCAAATTCTTCTTCGAAAAAATTATATGACGAACTCGTCTACAATGTTGAATTTAAACTAGTCTATAAAAACTACAAAACAACATGCACCAAATTCATGTAAAAAATGTGAAGTTGATGCAATACATACCTTGCAAGCGTTTTGTCGAACACTTGTGGGCGCCGAGCGGCAGTAGGCGGCCGGGCGGTGTTCGTCGGAGGAATGGCCCGCGCGAGGGGCGGCGACGACTAGAGGAAGACGGAGAAAGCAACGGCGGCGCGGGGATAGGTCGGGGAAGCGCCGTCGGGTCGCCGAAGCAAATGAGGTGGTGCGGGCGGCGGCGCCAGCGCCTGGATTGGGGGTAGGTGGAAGTCGCGGCACGGGGGCTCGAGTGTACAGCGCGCGAGAGCGGATGCACAAAATAAGCGGCGCACGATGCCATTTTCGCCGCGCGCGCTGAACCATTTATGCCGCGCGGGTTTTTCGTGCCTCCACTGAAGCGCCCGGAGCGGCTGGATGTGCGTAAAAAACTGTATTTTTCTAGCACGACGCTTATATCGCGCGGTTTTTGGAGATGCTCTTAATACACTGATGCAGCCACTCGCTTCGACCAGGAGCCGTTGCTCCTCCAACACAATAATTTGGAGCCACCCGGATATACTCTGTAGGCCCTATGATACCTTACCATTCAGAACACAAACTCCACACACACATAGTCGGGCAGGACACGAGCATGCCTCCTCCCTTTGCTGAAGAGGCAGCACTGTGTCGAAATCTACTCCCTCCGTCCCGTAATATAAAACGTTTTTGCAAGCTAACACTAATGAGTGGCTAGTGAGTTTTAGAGTAACCCAAACTGCCGCTACGCAGGCGCAGCTAGCTAGCTCCGCAATTAGCGAGGTACTGTAAAACCAATCTTGCAGCGACACGCACGCACGCAGGCCCCGTACATGCAGTGGAAAAAGAAAAGACAGCCATGGGAAGTGGCTGTCAAGCTGACAGTAAAGTAAAGGGAAGGTGATTGGCATCTGCCTTGCGCTGATTGTCCTTGGTGCTGTTTGCGTTGGATCTTTGGATGGATGGATCCCCGGCACATGGCTGCACTGCAGCAAAAGTAGGAGTATCTCCAAGCCAAGCCGGGTAGCATGACCACGAGCTCTGGGCTCATCGCAAAGAACTGCCTGGGCGACCAGAAAGCCAATGTGATTCCGGCGTTCCGCGGCCACCAGAGGCCGCCTCTGTTTCTTCCCCGAGCAGAAACGACCACGGCCACCAGTCCACCACCACAATCACAGTGTCTTTTTTGGAGCACTCACGGTCACGACGGAAAGGAGGACGAGACGGGGTGAGGCGAGATCGCCCCACAATCACCAACCACCCAATAAAAGGCTGGAAAAAACAATGAAAACAAATAATTGGCTCGATTTTGCCTTTTAAAGGAAAGGCAATGGCATGCATGGAACAGAATTTATCCCGATAAATACAAGCACGAAAGCGGCTATAGTGAAGATAATCCAAGAGCTCCATCGCACAAGACAGAAAGCGATGCTAGTGTTCCATTTGAGGCCCCGTTTTGTAACATTGAATCTGTAATACTTCCTCTGTTCATGAATATAAAATGTTCTACTTCCTTCGATCCATGTTAATTGTCGTTGATATAAGAGCTGTTTGGAATCCCTCCCGATGCAACTTCGCTGCGGAGCGGAGCGGCATGCAGTTATAATTCGGCGAGCGGCTAACAGCGTGCTCCGCGCGCTCGGCTCCGTAGTGAAGGAGCGGAGGGTTGCCGAACACAGCCTTGGTACGAGTAACCTTTTGCTAAATTGAATGTATATACATGTGTTATAGTTTGTTTGTTCATTCATTTCAGTCCGCAGGTAATCTATATATTGAAATATCCACTACATCTTGTAATAAGAAGAAGATGGAGTATTTATGTAAGATCAGACAATGGGACCAAAGTTATCACGATGCATGAATCGAAAATCATCAGCTAACTGAAAGATGGCAAGGGTGTGGGAACTTTACGAGGTTGAATTACAATAGAAAGTTTGGTGGAGGCCACACAATATGTTGTCCCTCTTGTACGAGAATGAGAAAATAATATGAATGCATAGTTTTTTTTTTGCGGGAATGCATAGTTTTTTCTGAGATTTTTTATATCTATTTATCAACTGTTATGGTAGTATAAAGAACACTAAAAGTAAAAATTACATCCAGATCCGTAGACCATCTAGTGATGACTACAAGCACTGCAGCGAGCTGAAGGCGCGTCGCCGTCATCGCCTCTCTGTTGTTGTAGCCAGGCAAACCTTATTGTAGTAGACAGTCAAAAAGTTGTTATGCTAAGGTCCCACAGGAGCAACACACCCGAATATCTACCGCCGTTGATGCAGAAGAGCATGAATCGGGAGGATCCAATCTTTAGACACACGAACGAAGACCGGATCCAAGAGGATCCACAAAATACAAACGTCGACTAAATCCTATGAGATCCACCAGAGATACACATCCACACGCCCTCTAGCGACGCTGGACGCAACACCGAGATGGGGGCTAAGCGCGGAGAACGTTAATCCATCTTCAGGAAGCCGTCGCCGTCTCGCCTTCCTGAACAAGATAGAAACCCTAATGAAACTGAAGAAAACACCTAAACACGGAGCCCTCCCACCGGCGAGGGCCAGGATCCACCGCGCTTCCGTAGCCCTAAGGCCACATGAGGCGAGGTTGACCGGCGATAACATTGACGGGAGACGGCGCAAACCCTAACACATGTGCTTCTACGTCCCAAGCAAAGGGGGGAATGCATAGTGTTACTCCTCCAGAGAAGAAAAGAAGTGTGTCTAATTTGCCTTTAAAGGGAATTTATCCGAATAAATCCGAGCACGAAAGCGGCGAGTATTTGACAAAAAACTACCACATTAGGGGTATCCGTCCCACAGAACTACCACTTTCAAAAAAGTGACTAATAACTACCGAAAATTTCAAATTTTGTGGCAAAAAACTACCAAGTCGTGTTGATCGTCCATTTAGCCGTTTTAACCGCTTAACTGACAGGGATGGCCCACATGGCAGGCCGACGGCGGCCCTAACGGCTAACGGACGCCCGCTCACGGCCGTTAGTGGCCTGGCTCGGTCGGAACCAGCCAGGGGCTAGGTCAAAACGACCGACCGGCCGACCGACCGAGCGAACCATCTCTCTCCCCGAGCTCTCTCCTCTGTATCCCTAGGCGGCGGTGGTAATGGCGCCGGTGGATCCAAACCCCGACGGCGATTTGTTCGGCGGCCAACCTCCTGACGTAGTTGGGGGCCGCGTCGACCTTTCGGAGGTCGATACGTGGCTAGGCAGCTCTAGCAGCTGTAGCTTTGCGGCGCAACAGCCTGAATCTGGAGTTGGCGGCGGCGGCTCGACCACCGACGAGCCATCCCAGGAGTTGGCGGCGGCTCCAGCACCGACGACGACAAGAAGTGCACCTCGTGGCCGGCGCAAGCTTCCTCGTGCGGGAGGCGGCAGGTACAACATATCTTCTTCTTTTTCAGTTTTATTGACAGGATGTATTTTAGGTCAATTTCCCCTAATGTATGATAACAGAGTAATTGCAAATTGTTAGAAACTTTAGCAGTGTGCATTCTTTATAATAATTCATTCCATTTTTGTCCAGTATTGATGACCCGAAATGGGGAATTTGGTCCCATTTAGAAGGCAGAGATTCTGTTGTTAGAAACATGTACCAGTCAGACATATCATTTGGGACTCTGATATCTCTTATTAGGAGTGAGGGTTGCTGCTCTGATGATTATATGTACTATGTTAGTGATGCTCATAAAGGGATAGAAGGCTTAGAGAAAATATCTTCTGAAGATGATGTGCAGTAGATGTTGCTCCACTCTCTAAATGAAAAGAGTGTGAACATAAGAGTTGTGAGAGCAAATGAGCTGCGTAATGCAGATGAAAACAGAGATTATTATTTTGTTAACACCCAACAAAGTTGCACTAAGTTGATGGATACAAGCATGGACAGAAAGGAAAAGCTTAAGAAAAGTATTCTTCAGAGAGAAGCTGACCTCAATCATTTTGAAGGTGACACTGATGTATCAGAATTTCTGTCTGATTCAGGTGGCAACAGTGTGGAACTGCAAGCAGTTTCTTCATCTGATGATGAAGATAGACCAATGGCACAGAAACTAAAGCCAGTGAGAAATCCTGGTCCAACAATTAGATCACACAATGAGGCTGAGAAAATGGAAAAACCAAATTGGTTGCCTAAAGCTGATGAAAAATGTTTTCCTGGTGATTATGGCATTAGTGATGAAGAAGATGAGCCTGAAGGATCCTATAAACTACCAAGTGGTAGGAAGAGAAGGAATATGAAGTTGAAGGAAAGGGTATGGTTCAATCCCAAACTACCAAACCCGGAAGAACAGTTTTGTAAGGGATTGTGCTTCACCAGTGTTTATGAGTACAGAGATGCACTTAGGGATTTTCACATTAGGACATTGAGGAACTTTCAATAGCATAGAAATGCCCCAGATAGGATTATTGTTTGGTGCTCAGAGAGAGCATAAGGATGTGATTTTTATATCACTGCCTCTAAAATAGCTCATGAGAAAACTTTCTGCATCAAGAAGTGTGATATTGTGCACACTTGTGGAGCATGTGCAGAGTCCACAAAGGTTACTACAAAGTGGTTGTCCAGATCAGTACAGGAAGCATTGAGAGAAGACATTAGATCTCCTATGGATGCATTAATTAAAAAGACAAAGACCAAGTTTTCAGTGGATGTGTCAAGGAGTGTGGCATATAGGGCAAGGAGGAAGGCTGTTGATGTGGTGCAAGGTGATCACAAGCAGCAGTATTTGAGGTTAAGAGATTATCTTCAAGCTGTTCTTGATACAAACCCTGGGAGCAGGTGTATAGTGACAACATTTGAAGATCCAGAAAACCCAACACCTACTCCTAGATTCAAGTATCTTTTCTACTGTTTAGCAGCTTCAAAGGAAGGTTTCCTTAATGGTAGACCATTTATAGGTAATTTTTGAAGATTTAACTGTTATTAATTAGGTAGTTCTATGTTGTAGCTAATTTGTCACTTAATCCAGGTCTTGATGGATGCTTCATCAAGTTAACCACTGGACAACAAATACTTGCAGCCACAGGAAGGGATGGCAACAACATCTACCCCATAGCTTTTGGTGTGGTTGACAAGGAAGATGGAGAGAGTTGGACTTGGTTTTTAACTCAGTTGAGATGTTGCATTGGTAGTGGCAACAAGTTTGGAACATACACCATCATATCTGACAGGCAAAAGGTTAGTGTCTTATGCACAAATATGTTTGATCAATGTGGTTTTAGTACCTACTGGAATTATTTAAGTTTGATCATGTGCATTACTAATTGGTTAATGCACAGGGCTTGCTTAAGGCAATAAATGAGGTATTCCCTGATTCACCTCAAAGGTACCGTCTTAGGCACATATATGCAAATTTCCAAGCAGTTGGATTTAGGGGGCAGGAACTAAAGAAATGTGTGGACCAGGCTAGCTACTCTTACACAAAACATGGTCATGAATTAGGGATGGCAGATTTGAAAGCACAGTGTGAGGATGCTTGGAAATGGCTAAAAAGATTGATGCTTCTGCTTGGGCTAGGTTTGCTATGGATCATACATGCAAAACGGATCTAGTGGTGAACAACCTGAGTGAAGTGTTCAACAAGATGATACTGGATGTTAGGGCTAAGCCTATAAGGACAATGTTTGAAGGGATTAGGACCAAGCAGATGATCAAGAGGCAGCAGACCAGAGAGAAGTTACAGATTAGCAGGTGGACAATCACACCCAACTATGCAGAGATTTTAGAAGAGAACAAGAAATATGCCAAGTATTGCCAGGCTGATAGAGCAGGTGAAACAATATGGCAAGTTACCAGCAAAGAAAAACAATATTGTGTTGACATGGAAAAATATACCTGTGATTGCAAAAGATGGAACATGTCAGGAGTACCTTGCAGTCATGCCATATCTGCAATGACAAAGCAAAAACTGCATCCTGAGGACTATGTTAGTGAATTTTTCAAGAAGACATTATATTTTGAGACATACAAAGAAATTATATACCCTGTCCCTGGTCCAGATTGCTGGCCTCAATCAAACACACCAGACATTGAGCCTCCTGTTTTTAAAGAAAAGGCAGGGAAAAAACAAACTGCAAGGAGGAAAGGGCAGTTTGAAGTTCCAGGTCCAAGAGATAGTAGTAGGATGGGGACTATAACATGTAGTAATTGTGGGCTAGAAGGACACAAGTATACAAGTTGCCAGAAGGCTCTGAGGCCTAAGCTTCAGATGAGGAAAAACAAACATCAGGTAATTACATGACTTACAAGTTTCCTTTTTCCATGGTATTTACCTCACTAAATGTGTCCTGGTTCTTGAATGCAGGAAAATAGGGCAGTTTATGCAGATACACCAGCTGCACCAACTCAAGGCCATGCTACAACAGGAAGAAGAGCCAATCCTACCATATCAGTCCCTGCTGCAACAGCAAATAGAGCATCACATTCTGCTCCAGGACCTTCTACATCAGCACCAGCCCCTGTTGGTACATCCAGAAGGGGCAGGCCTGCAGGTAGAGGGGGAAATTCTGGTTTCAGTGCACCAAGATCTGCCACAACTTCTGCACAAGGTTTGGCAGGGACCAAAAGGAAGAGGTATCCAAGCTCCAAATTGAAGGGCTACTTCTATGCAAGTGGTAACTAATGGTAAGTCTAAACTTAGTTTCTGAACTTTTCTGAACTTAGTTTCTGAACTTAGTTTCTGCACTTGTCTGAACTTGTCTGAAACTGAACTTGTCTAAGATGGGCCTGCTGCCCTGTTATGCTTTATTATTTTGGGCTTGGCACTGGGCTCGGTTATTGGATCTCTCTGCCCCCCTCCCAAGCCTGCCATTCTGTCTACATATTGGATTATGGCAGAACGCAACGCCAACGATGTCAAGCAGTTCAATGAGGCGTTCCCAGAAGGAACGCACATCACGGATGACCTTGTCATCTGGTGGGCAAGAGACAGGGCAAGCTTCCATCGATTCCAAGTAACAAGGACTCGATGGACTAGGATGTTGGCTGCGTTCGAAGGAAGAGAGGATTAGTTCTCTGCATGTTCTCTGCATGCTCTGTGTTTTCTGTTTATGTATGTCTCTGAACTTATTTCTTCCTTTATACTGCATTTGCGTGCACTTATTGTTGTTACTTCTGAATGTTCAGAGCGGCGTCATCTTCGTCGTCTGCAGAGTGAGAGAGCATGCAACAATGGAGATGCAGCAGCAAATTCTCGTCATCTTCGTCGTTTGTATTAGTACTATGTTTGCTTAAATCAGCTCGAACTATCTATGTTTTATGCGTTTTCATGCGTGGTACTGAATGTTTCGTCTCTGTCTATGTCTGAATCTGGTTAAGGATCATGCTATCTAAGCACTGTTGAATGTTTCTAAATTTGGTTTAAATTTGGTTACATTCCAACCTAACTTTCACTTTCCCGATGAGAAATGGCAGCAAATTATCACAAGTTTCAACACACTGAAACTGTGAACATTAAATACAACACATCTACCACCTGTAAAGACTAGTAAAATCTCCTCACTATTACTACTCCACTGCCACACAACACCTCCCCCCACTTAACTCCCCCACCTCACTTCTGCCGCACCCACAACTACTCCTCCTCTCCCTAGCTCCAACCATGGCTGGTTCTTCCTCTTCCCCTTCCCCATACCCATGGCTAAACCCATTCCCAACTGGCAAGGGATGGGTTGCCATGCTTCTTGGTTCAGCACGCGGCGACCAAGAACTCTTCCTCGACTACATGAAGGTCGCCATGAGGTACACCAGCGCTATTGGGCTGGTAGATGCAGCAGAGGAAGTGAGGAAGAAGGCGACTAGCGAGGAGAAGCAGCGCATGGAGCAGCGCTATGGAAACCCAGGTAAGGTGGTCATGCCCATTGACATTCTCCTATGGGCAATGAAGGAGGCCGACTCCGGCGATGCTGGGCAGAGGCAGCGGTGGGCAGACCACCGCTATGTCGCTCCAGCACAAGCTACATCAAATGCAAACGCAGCAGAGGTGCACGAAGACGATGACGACCTACAGATCGTCGCACAGCCAGCTGTGCAGGCTCGCCGCCGTCCTCCTCCCATCATCGTCATCATCGATGAAGACGAAGAGGAAGAGGAGGTGGAGGTGCAGCCAAATCCCACCCAACTGAAGCAAGAGGTACGACGATCCGGACGCTTAGCAGGACAGACAACTAAGTGAATCTGAAACTTATAGTTTCGTCAGTAGTTGAACTACCTATGTCAGTTTCGTCAATTGAACTACCTATGTCAGTTTCGTCAGTGTTAGTAATCTTCAGTTTTAGCAAGTATTGTGCTATCTATGTAATGCTACCTATGGTGCCTCCTATGTGAACTACCTACCTTTGTTCAGTGTTACCAGGTTTGTGCAATCTGTGAAATGTTACAACAAACTTCTCAGGACCATATTGCAGGTAGGATAAAAAAGACAGGTAGAAACTGCAACAGGCTTAGATAATAAGGTTCTTAACTTAGCATTAGGGCATTAAAGATAACATCATCTTAGAGCATTACAGATCAGGGCCATAACAGCACCCCACACCACAACCAAAATGATCTGAAACCATAGGCAGTTCTTAGGCTTAGGCAGTTCATTAGCTAATATTAGTACTGAGATGCATATTTGCATCAGATGAGATGCATATTTGCATCAGACTCCTTCATTGCTAGGCCAGTTATATATAGAGGCCTCATATTTACTTACCAACCATGCCTAAAAAATCACTCCTCCATGACAACTTGTTTGATCTTGTCCAGCTTTTCCTTGGACCCATGACCAACCTTCAGTAGCTCAGAAATGACATGCTCCAGCTTCTTTTTCTCTTCTTTAAGGAGGTCTCTCTCCACTTGTATCTCCTTCATGGCCTTCCTGGTGTTTTGAATGATATCAGCTTGACTCTGCAGGATGCACCTCTGTTCTTTCTTCAGCTTAAGCTTCTCCATTTGAACCTCAATCTTTGCCTGCTCCTCAAGCTGATGCTTCTTCTCCTTAAGTTCATGGCTTGTGTAATCCATGTCATGGGATTTCTGCCCATCCTGGTAATCAAACAGTTTGGATACATCATCCACAAGCCGACTGTACTGATTGGCAAGAGAATCCAGCTCCTTCTTCAGTTTCTCAACCTCTATCTCATGAGCTTCTTTGTCTTGGACTCTACCAAGGTTCTCCTCATGATACATATCCCACAGCTTGGTTAAACACCTCTGCAGAATTACTGGCCAAGGGGCATCTACCCACTCCAGAACACCACAGTTCACACCATCCTGAAAATGCAGTGAAATATTAATGATAACTAAATCCAGTAAAATTCAGTTACAGAATTCATACATACATATCAATGTTTGTCTGAATGCAGTAACAAAGAAATTCAGTTAGACCAATTTTAGATGTTGCCTAGATTCAGTTCCTATCATAGATTTAGCTAACACATGAACACCACACCAGCTTTGTACTTCAGTTTTCAGTAAACAGATACTGAAACAACAAGAATATCAATGTTGTTTGCACTATGTACCACCAAATTAATCTACACATGAAAACCACTAACAATAGTTGCTCTTACCGTAGTAGCACATCCAATGAATCTCCTTTCAGTGTCAGTCCCTTCAAATGCCACAAACCTGCCTGGTCTCTGCTTGTGTAGGATGCACTTACGGTCAGATTCAACCACAAGCCCACTGAAACTTGGATCTATCACCGTGTCAAGAGTTTGCTGCAGTACCAACCCCATATATATCAGCCACAACACCTCACACATAAGAACTACATGGAAGAGCAGAGTGAGCTCAAACCCTAACCCTAACCCTAGCATAGGAGAGAACAGAGTGAGCTCACTTACAAAATACTCCATTTGCATGCTGCTGTACTCATCCATGTACTCGTCATCGTCGGCGTCGGATGTCTCGTTGCTGTTGGGCCAGGAAGGCATCCTCGCGCCGCCGCGTCGCAGTCGCCGGAGGAAACAGAGGAAGAAGAGAGCTCGGGGAGAGGAGTGAGTGACTGATGGTTCGCTCGGTCGGCCGGCCGGTCGGTCGTTTTGACCTAGCCCCTGGCTGGTTCCGACCGAGCCGGGCCACTAATGGCCGCGAGCGGGCGTCCGTTAGCCGTTAGGGCCGCCGTCGGCCTGCCATGTGGGCCATCCCTGTCAGTTAAGCGGTTAAAACGGCTAAATGGACGATCAACACGACTTGGTAGTTTTTTGCCACAAAATTTGAAATTTTCGGTAGTTATTAGTCACTTTTTTGAAAGTGGTAGTTCTGTGGGACGGATACCCTTAATGTGGTAGTTTTTTGTCAAATACTCCGAAAGCGGCTATATCGAAGATAATCCAAAAGCTCCATCGCACGAAAGCGATGCCGGTGTTCCATTTGAGGCCCATTTTGTAACACGGAATCTTTAATACTTCCTCCGTTCACGAATATAAAATGTTCTACTTCCTTGGATTCATATTAATTGTTGCTAATTTAGTACCGATAACCTTTTGCTAAATTGAATGCATACACATCTGTTATAGTATGTTTATTCATTCATTTTAGGTTGCATGTATCTATATTTCTGGATTTATTTCAGGATTTTTAACGATGCACTCTCAGTAGGAGAAGACGTTTTCATCGATGACGAGGCGTCTACGGTGACTTCGTAAATCTTAAGATGATGCTGACTCAGTCTTTTGAAGGTGCTCATAGGAGTAGGGTGTTCGTGTGTGCGTTTATAGAGATGAGTGTATGCGCATATTTATGAGCGCTTGCGTTTGTAACGTGTTAAAAAACCGCTCTTATATTATGATACGGAGGGAGTTCCTATTATGAACAAAATTTCCTGCCACTCTCGCCTGTTACATAAGCTCCAAAGGGAACAAAATCTTCCCAAGTGGAGTATATTTTTTAATCGAAAAACAAAAAGATTCGTGAATTTCTCGAAAAACAAAAAGGTTCGTGAGCTTTATATTTGCTTCGACAACGTGATAGCGGCGGCCTGCGCGCGGGGGGTTAAAGCAGGGTTTTTGGCGTCTAGCCTCTCCCCGTTGTCACCTCCTCCCTCCCCACTCCTCGCCCCCTCTCCTCCCCGCCGTCCGCGCCGCCTCGCCCCGCCGCGAGATGCGGAGCCTCGCCGTCGCGAGCCCCGTCCCGCCAGCCGCCGCCCATCGACGGAGGCTCCGGCCGTCCGCCTCCGGCAGGTTCGGGAACTCTCATCATTTCCCTGGCCGCTAGCGTCGATAGGATCCTCTGTTGGCACAACAAGCTCCGACGGCGCGGTCCCCGATTCGACCACGTCGAGTGCTGGCGGCGATCTTATACGCCGATAATGTATTAACTGTGGGCGCGATTTTCCTGGGTTTCATTTGGGGGGGATGTTGTTTAGGTTGCCTACTAAACGGGTCTTTCCGTGTTTGGTAATTTGACGATGCTCTGATGCGGCGCAGACATCAGGAATCTGTGCTATCTACGGTGTGGATAGACTTGCTCGATTTTCTTGGACAGAAATGGACAGCATATAAGTTTGTCAAAGATATTACTTCCTCTGTTCTCGGCAAGTGCATGGCCTCCTTTAACGCCTGCAGTCAAACTGTTTTAACACTGACCACCAAAATACGAAAAATTATTATAACTTATATTGGTTGGATGAAAATAGCATTATTGGTTTTGTCAGGAGTAATATTTTCATATTTCGCAAAAAAAGGAGTAATATTTTCATAGTACATATTTGAAATAATAATATGTTTACTAACATACACATATAAAAAGTAACAGTCAAAGAAAACTGTTGATAATGGCGCACATGTTTATAGTTTCATCTAACTCCAAATGTCTACTATGGGAACATGCTCTGAAAGGGCGTATCAATAGTCAAGTCAATTTGAGATGCGATTTGTGCGCATCATACTAGTATGAACACAACAACCTGTGTATTCCCATTCTCTTACGCACGGTGTAATGATAGTTGCTAGGAGTTAGCCTTGACCTGGTAGGATGTTTGTATCTTTGAAGCAAGGACTGGAAGTATTGAAATGGACAGTTCATTTGGCTGGAGTTTTCAACCAGAATCTGAAGTAACGAACATCGATCTATGGATCAAGAAATGGGCATGTCATATCTTTTCATCTTGAGTTCTTGATGAGTCACAGTTTGAAACTTGTGCTCCATATACAAGTCTACTTCAATTATAAAATAAATGGGTTACTAATGATACATTCCATCAATAACATGATTGTGAACTTTCAGCGGAGATAAGTTAGTTAATGCCAATTTTTTTTGCCAAGTTGTATCTTCTTAGATTGGACATTCTGCACCGCTGTCACTATTTGTTTTATTTGGAAGTTTTTACTGCCGCTCTTTCAGTCCATCTCATCTTACACTAACGTTATGCTGCTTGATAAATCTTCAGGGAAGTAGTTTCACAATGTTTGAAGTGTGAGATAAATCAGGACCGACCTATGGGAGCTCTAAGGTAGTGTTTTGTGCAATGAGTGTTGTTGTGACTTAATTAATTTCCTTTCAACTAGAAATGATCTGGCTTATATTTATCCAATATCCAAATTCTGAACGCTCAACGACGATGCTGTCATTTGACCATTTCAATTGCTCCACCTGGCATTTCAAGCCCCAGTTGCATGCTCAATCTTCTATTTCTGATCTTCTCAAAGTCGTCGACTACATTGTTCCTAAAAAATATTCCCAGCCTTTCCGGAGTAATTAACTTCGGAACTCTTGTGCTATGCCCCTATCTGCATCAAGTTTTACCATATAGATGTTGTACTTCTTCACTAGTTCTACTTTGATGTCAGTTATGCCTCGCCAAATTTCAGCTAATATCCCATATTTGTTTCATTATCTTGTTCAGGATAGGTCACTCTCAAGGAAATTTGCCAAGACATGGTTCGAAGAATCTGCTCACACCAGCTGCTGGTAATTTGCCTTCTATCAGGCCATTGTTTTAATTGTTCAAGGACTCTAAATTAGCACTACCATACCTTTTGCAATAGAAGTTTGTTAACCAACTTGATGTGAAAAAATCTTTTAAATCTTCAACTCTATCCACCAACACTATTTCTTGAACACTATAATTTGGTCTGCATTTTGATATATCCAGACCTGGTCAAAGGCTTGGCTATGGGCTGGGCCACGTTTGGGCTGCCTCAAATGCTTGGCCTGAGCCCAACCTGACTCAAGAACAAATCCAAACAAGTAGTGTTTTCTACTTTACCCTACTTTTATTCAATAAAAATATTAGTTTATACCATTCTAATGAAAAAAAGAAGCAGCTATATTTTTAAATAGAATATGAATTTAGTTGCTTACTGGTCCACAGGCTCAGTTCATGCTCTCGTTTTCAAACCCAGCCTGGCCACAGGCCCATGAACAGGTTTGGTACTGTCCATCTCAATAACACCGTTACAAGGGAAAGCTTCAATCTTGTAGCATCAACTTATTTTGGGATATCCAGGGGCAGAGCCAGATTAATATATCCAGGAGGGCCAATTTATAACATTGGGTCCAAATAGGAGGCTCTCATTAGCATCTCCTAGTTCTTGGGGACATCTACTTTTGTCCATTGTTAAAAAAAGCACGCCTGGGCATGCGCTTAAGCATGCCTAGGCGCTAGGCAACAGCAGAACGCCTAGTGCTTAATTGTGCTAGGCGTGCGCTTATGCGAGATATGCACTATGAAGTGGCATCTCCATAAGAGTGGCTAAGTTTTGACGTTGTCGAGGCGACAGCAGAACGCCTAGTGCTTAATCGTGCTAGGCGTGCGCTTATGCGAGATATGCACTATGAAGTGGCATCTCCATAAGAGTGGCTAAGCTTTGACGTTGTCTCGCCAAGCCTATCACAACCCTCCTCCTTTACCTGGACTTGGGGCCGGCTACGTTGAGACAATATAGGCAACATAGGCGCTATGAAGAGGCAAAATTAGGGAGTTACGCTTAGCGCTTTTTGACCTTGCTTTTGCGGTTCTTCTATGTCTGCTTTTCATCTTAGGTTTCAATTTCATATGCTCTGGTTGGTGTTATATTTTAGGTGTACATACAGTTTAAACCTTTCTATCAACCAGACATGTACGTTGTAACCATCTAAGATTTGCTGTTTACTGCAGCAGCCATTTCAGTTGAACAAGTTGAAGTCAGTACCTATCTTCCAAAAGGTGATATGTGGTCTGTGCACAAGTTTGGTGGCACTTGCATGGGAACACCTCAGAGAATTCAGAATGTTGCTGATGTAGTTCTTGGTGACTCTTCCGAGAGGAAGCTGATAATTGTCTCTGCAATGTCCAAAGTTACTGACATGATGTACAGTCTCGTGCATAAGGCTCAGTCAAGGGATGATTCTTACACAGAAGAATTGGATAAAGTTTTTGAGAAGCATATGGCTGCAGCGAAAGATCTTCTTGATGGAGAAAACCTTGCAAGATTTTTGTCTGAGTTGCATTCGGACATCAGTAACCTGAGAGCAATGCTCCGTGCTATTTATATAGGTTTGAGATATTAATTCCTCATAATTCATGGTATTTTGTTTTAAAGTGGCTAGTCTTGATTGATTGTTAGGTCCCTCAAAAAAATGTTTTTTGTATAGCACCCCTCGAAATATGCTCTTTCTCTGATTGTTGGATTCTTTCTTTTATTGCTATTGCTGTTATGGGGGAGATCGTTGATGTCTGCCAGATCCTGAGTTTTTCATGCTTTAAATTTACATTGGAAGTACCATTGTCTTGTTTGAATTTATTTCATGTAAAAGTTAAAAAAAATTGTATTTGTTTGAGTGGTCACAATTTGTCCACCGCTTCCCCTACTCCCCACTACCCTTTTTTTTTTTTGCGAATCCACTACCCCTTTCCACACATGTGCTTCTGGTCACTTGATGTATGACGGAAACTAGTTGGGGAACAGCCTTTACATGTGGTTTACTGTCAGCTAGGGACACATGTGGTACACATGTGCTGATTAGCATGTTCACTTCTAATTTTCATCTAATTTTCTTTTATTTCAGAAAGACATAGAATCTTGTTTTACATCATTTTTCACTTCATCGGTTACAACTTCTCTTGGAGCACATCCTTGACCAATGACTAGTATTTTGTTATTTCCATCTTTCATCTTACTAATGCACTAATGGTTGACTTACCTGCTGCCATTTAGTAAATAGGCAATAATGTGAGAGTCGTAATCCTTTTAGATGTGTAACATCTTGGTTCTATTTGTGTGTACTTGCAGCTGGACATGCAACAGAATCTTTCTCTGAATTCGTTGTTGGGCATGGGGAGTTGTGGTCATCTCAGATGCTATCGTATGCTGTACAGAAGGTACACATGAAAAGTGCTTATAAAGTTCTGATATTATACAACTTATTAATGTATAAGTGCTGCAGCAAATTTATGCACTTCAACACATACTGCTTGCCTGCTTCGACATCCTATAATTGGAAAATTTCTCAGTTTTTTCTATGCTATTTGAAGTTGCATTTTCTTATGTGACTTGCTAACTAAACGATAACTACACAATAACATTCGTACTACATTAATAGTCCCACACTGTCACAAGCTGAATTAATAATACACCTAGGAAAACGGAAGGTAAGCATATGCGGTGAGAGCATAGGAGCTTCAAGTTTTGAAGGGCTGTTCTGCAAGATCTTTTTAATTAAGTAGCACAATGCCCGTCCATTGCTATGAAGCCATAAAAAAGACGAGGAGTAACCACTGGCTTAGGAGATCGTCAAAAGATGATCGTGTCCTGCGGCTGTTACATGGTTCATGATTAAAAAGAGATAAAAAGAAAGATAACGTTGCAGTCGTTGAAGAATCTTAAGCGGACCATAGTAGGTCCTTTGCAAGATCTATTGTGAGATAACATTTGAATTTTGAAACATAGGAGAATGGGCATGAGTAAGTTGAATGTACAAGTGGATTAGGTAGGAGAACAACGTCTATCGCCGCGTTGGAATTGTGATTTGCTCACTCTCTTCTACTATGATAATATGATATAGAACTGGAAGAATTGGTTGGGAAGATAAACTAAAATCAAGACCCTGAATTGGGGTGCATACTTGCATTTAAAATTTGTGTTTCTACAACTGTTATTCTCACATTAGGGGTAGCAGTGTATTTGTTTATCTGGGATAGTGTGACCCAAGTAAAAGTAACAAATTTGTTTATTTTTGTCTCTTGGAAGGTTGCTAGTCCCACATGTGGGTAGAAGTGCATTTGTTTATTTGCGTGGTCCCACATGTGAACTCACCACCAACTCCAACTTTTGTAAGTAGGAAAGATTTGTAGGGGTTTTTGTGACTTGTGACTTTGTGAGCTTTCAACGCTATGTGATGTTGTAGTTCAGCCCTTATCCTAAAGTTCCTTACAGGATGTGCATTCACCACCATATCCTGCTGTTGTTCGGTACTGAGATGATGCAAAAATATTGTGGCTAAACTCAATTACAGGAGCAGTGGCTCATGATACTGCTTTCTCCTAGTGACAAAGCTTATGTATTACTTTCCCTTCATCTTCTTCATAATCTAGATGTTTTGACCTAGTGTTAACCGTTCTGAACAAACTGACCTTTACTCTCTGATCTAACTTATGCAGTCTGGAGCATCTTGTAGTTGGATGGATACAAGAGAAGTTCTAGTTGTAAAACCTAGTGGTCCTGACATGGTAGATCCTGATTATGAGGAATCTGAGAAGCGACTCGAGAAATGGTTTTCACGCCAACCTGCTGAGATAATAGTTGCTACTGGCTTTATCGCGAGTACAGCTGAAAACATCCCTACTACTCTGAAAAGGGATGGAAGCGATTTCTCAGCAGCAATAATTGGTTCTCTTGTTAGGGCACGCCAAGTCACAATCTGGACCGATGTTGATGGGGTATTTAGTGCCGATCCTAGGAAAGGTTTGTAAAACATGGGTATTGTGCTTTTGAACTAAATATTTTCTATTGGATTCATTCAACTTGCTGTGTTGAACATTGACACACACATAATATTTTGGGGGAGTATCTAGTGCATGGAGATCTTCTATTTCTCTTGCACAAAGGAATTAAGAATGTATCTGATTGACAATCATCTGATTAATGCAGTCAGTGAGGCTGTGATCTTAAGCACATTATCATATCAGGAGGCCTGGGAAATGGTAATTTCTCTATTCTTGAACACTTGCGCACATTACTATTTTTCAGCTTTTACTTATGTTGAGCATGGCGACATAAACAGTTGGCGGGAAGCTGCATGATATGCAGCAGGGGCTCTTCCAAAATAAATAAATAAATAATGGTTGCCACTTTAAAAGTCTTTTGGTTGAGCTGGAGTTGCTTGTTGGGCATGAGAACCTAGCAATAGTGGGATCGCTGTGCACTAAATTTATTCATTTCTTGCAACACCAAACTTCATTGCTAACTTGGATCTGTTCTTTGCAGTCATACTTTGGGGCAAATGTGTTGCATCCCCGTACCATTATACCTGTGATGAAAGACAATATTCCCATTGTCATTAGGAACATGTTCAATCTCTCTGCCCCTGGAACTGTGATTTGCAAGCAGCCTGCTAACGAAGATGCTGATTTGGATGCTTGTGTCAAATCATTTGCTACTATAGATAAATTGGCCCTTGTTAACGTTGAAGGGTAAGTTGGTATTTTTTGTTCTTGAACCTGTAAGTTGTAATTTGAATAATCTGGTTATGATTTTTAATCTCTGTGATACAGTACGATCATGATCTTCATTAGCTTCAAAAGACGGTGCCTGTGTCTTGTGTTTGTGTTGAGTCCCAGTTTATTGTAGATTTTTCAATTCTAATAGTGTTTGGTGCTGACCTAGCAAGCTGAACTCATAACATAATAGAGCTATCGACATACAAGCAGATGTCATGACTTCGTATTATAATGGTTTCTTCTATTTTATTAATGATCTCCATATCTTTCTTTTAGAACTGGAATGGCTGGTGTTCCAGGTACATCAAGTGCCATATTTAGTGCTGTAAAAGAGGTCGGAGCTAATGTTATCATGATATCTCAGGTAGTTCATGTCTTTCAATCTTTTGTATCTCCATAATCCATATGATTCATTTAGGTTCTTCCTCACTCTAAGATATGTGCAGGCTAGCAGTGAACACTCGATATGTTTTGCTGTTCCAGAAAAGGAAGTTGCAGCAGTCTCTGCAGCCTTGCATGTTAGGTTTCGTGAAGCATTAGCAGCAGGAAGGCTCTCTAAGGTGATTCTTGTCTTTGAAAAACATGACCTTTATATAAATCCAACCAAAGTTTCTCTAATATAGATGTATCAAACTTAAATAGTATACTTTTCAACACTAAATTTGGCTATTCACTCTTCAATCCTGAACTATTAAGTCTTTGAATTGAACCACTCGAACTATTGAAGTAGTCCGCTTTTCACCCTCAGGTTGTTGCACAATTGGTTTGGGTGCAATGGACACCACATGTCCTCAACTCACTTGCTTGCCACTTCACATGACAAAAACAAACAATCTAAAACAGACTATACCATTTGGGAAAAGCAGGTATACAGAAATTTAGGGCGTGTACAATGGCGCTATCTTAGGAGTGCCACATAGGATAAATGCTGAGGTGGATGAGAGAGAAACCGGCTTGCCTTCTCTTAATTAAGAGATGATCTCTTAGCATGATTTCTCTCACCACATATTTAGGTATATGTAGTTACTAAAGATAAGACTAAGATATAACCCATTGTACTTGCCTTATCAAAGTTACGTGGCGAGGTTAAGATAAGACTGCCTTATCACCACTGTACATGCCCTTACTAGAAATGGAAGAACAATTGGTAGACATCGATATAAAAAAAAACCTGGTGACGTGGAAGTGAGGTGGCAAGTGGCATCCACGTCAGCTAAAACTACTTGCCAAACCACTTGAGGGTGAAAAGTGGACTATTCCAATAGTTCAAGGTGGAAAAATAAACTTCTGCAAGAGTTCAAGGTTGGAAATGGACTTTTTTCGTATATGGACAAACATGGCTAGATGAATAGACATGTAGAAGCAAATCAAGAAAATCAAACTTGGCATAACATCACCGTCTCACCGATATGTTAATAATTTTGGAAGTATTTGTCCTGTCAACTTTTTGTGAATATTTGTTGCATTGTCTTTATCAAAACAAACATAATACTACCTCTGTACCAAAATATAAGACGTTTTTGTAGGCTCTTATATTTTGATAAGGAGGGAGTAATCTGGAAATTATCATGTTGTAGTCTTTGTCAATGTTTTGCTAAAGAAACTATTGTTGTCATGCAAACGTGTAGCAAAGTATTTATTGTGTTAATCCAGACAAATTCATGTGTTGCACACAATTCTTTTCAGGTTGAAGTCATTCATGATTGCAGCATTCTTGCTGCTGTTGGCCTGAGAATGGCAAGTACTCCTGGAGTCAGTGCAATCCTTTTTGATGCGCTAGCAAAGGTGCTTACAGTTTTGGGTTGGTAAAATTGGGATTTCCATTTATACTGGATTCATTTACCCTGTAACAATTGGCGCAGGCAAACATTAATGTACGAGCAATAGCTCAAGGTTGCAGTGAGTACAATATTACTGTTGTATTGAAACAAGAAGATTGTGTTAGGGCTCTAAGAGCTGCTCACTCAAGGTTCTTCCTCTCAAAAACCACACTTGCTATTGGGGTCATTGGACCTGGTTTGATTGGGGCAACACTGCTCAACCAGCTCAGGGACCAGGTATCTTGAGTCTGATACTCATATTATGTACTGAACAATATTCATTTGTTTTAATTTATCATGGAGTTGTGACATCTCATGCCAACGATTATAAAATGTATATCCACAAAGAGGGAGAGATTTGACATCTCATGCCTAGGATTTAAAACAATGCTGTCAGTGTGATTTGTTGAAAAATCCTGATAAATACTCGGTTTGAAATAATAAAGTGGTCATTTGTGTCATGTTGTGGTATTTTGTAGTTCTAGCACTTACGATGTCAGCTGTACCGATGAGTATACATAAAGAAGACAATAAATAACCGTCGGTCATTAATGACGAGCGGTAGTTCATCGCTGACGTTTCATCTAGTTGCCCGACCAGATTGGAAGGGAAACGCTAAGATCTTCCTATCTAACATGGGCAACTATGCATGAGAATAACATAATATAATTGTTTCATTTTATGTTCTACATGACTGGAACTTTAGTGTAAGCCATCTTTGCTACAAAGTCTACATGGAAAATGAAGTGTTGGGCTTGACCTGACAACGGAACAATTTGAAGGTAGAGTTCACTGTTCAGTACACTTTTATTCCGTGCTGATTGAACTTCTATGCAGGTAGCAATCCTGAAGGAAAATATGAATATTGATGTGCGTGTCATCGGAATAACTGGCGCAAGCACGATGCTTTTGAGTGAAACGTATATAACCGACCCCTCCCCCCCCCCCCCCCCCTAAACTAATTGTTCCTTTGTTTTGCGATTGTGCTGCTTTTCTGCAAAGATTTACCTTCATTTCTGTTGATAAATCTTCTTCCATGATTGACTAAAAGTGGGTGCTTTCCGATGAATCTCTGTTGTCTTTTTTTTGGGCATTTCCCATGACTGTCAATGGCATCATGTAACTAGAATTCCTGGTTACCCATTACACTTTTGTTTGCTCCCTCATTAATGACCTAATATTGTAGTTTGGGAGTTATTTAATGTTGCATTACAATTAGTTAGGCAGGATCCTGAGAGATTTTGAATTAGATACAAACCAGTACTGATATATTTTTTCTGTCTCACCGAAACTGTTTCATTAACCAAATTAATAATTTGGCCATCATTTCGTATTTTAGTTTAATATTGCTGAAGTATATATGTGCATTGCCTAGCCCTTTCCATCAGTTTGGACTTTTGGTTGCGTTGGCTAGTGCATGAAGCTTGATGAATATTATATTAATATGTTGCATTCCTCTTCATTTACATGTCTCACAGTTTTTTTGGGGGGTTCTCTTTGTGTAGGGGAGTAGACCTAACCAGGTGGAAAGAAGAAATGCAAAAGGAAGCAAAACCAGCTGATCTTGCTAATTTTGTTCGCCATTTGTCTGAGGACCATGTGTTTCCAAACAAAGTATTGGTGGACTGCACAGCAGATACAAATGTGGCATCTCACTACTATGATTGGTTGAAGAAGGGTATCCATGTCATCACACCGAATAAAAAAGCAAATTCTGGTCCACTTGATCGGGTAAATGTTTGGCTGGCTAAACATATTTCTATGCCTTTTGTTTTTGAAATAATATTTAAGCTCTTTAATGATCATGGACTGTACATCAATTGACTTCACATTACGAGCTTTAAATGGACCGAGTCTACTTTGGTGCATATGTTCTAAATATGAAATGAAAAAAGAGGCACACATAATGATGATTTTTACAAAAACTTTACCAATTTAAATGACCAGCCAGTTATTTAAATGCCCCGCCGTCAAATATTAGTCAGTGAGCGGAAACATGGCTGCTCAATAATTTTAAATTCTGTATTTGAGATCTTGTTGCTCTCAGAATGAAGATCCTGAACACACATCAATGTTCATCGCCTGTGTACTAACTCTAACATGCACCTCTGCATGCCAGATTGTCTGCTGGATTGTATAAACTAAAGAAAATGTTTTTGTGTGTGCAGTATCTGAAACTAAGGACTCTACAGCGTGCATCATATACTCATTACTTTTATGAAGCAACTGTTGGTGCAGGCCTGCCAATAATTAGCACCCTGCGAGGTCTTCTGGAGACAGGTGACAAGATATTGCGTATTGAAGGCATTTTCAGGTGTGTTTATGCTTCAGGAACACAAACCAAGTTTTACTTTCACAAACTATATTTTTAAGCTAGTCACAAGATATGTCAGTGGAATTACTTGCAGAAGTAGATGCTCTTTTTGTTCGTGAATATAGGTTTTTGTTTCAAAAGCTTTTGCTCACCTTTTCATTAAGAGGAGAAATATGTTTTGGTTACAAGAGAATAGCAGCAGGGCGAACAACAGTCCACTGGCACAGCGTTTTTTTATGTTAATAAATATAGTACTAGGATGCTGGCTGACACAATGTTGACTGTTTCAATTGCAGTGGAACTCTGAGTTATATTTTCAACAATTTTGAAGGAACAAGGAGCTTTAGTGATGTTGTTGCTGAAGCAAAAGAAGCTGGATACACTGAGCCAGACCCAAGAGATGATCTATCTGGAACAGATGTTGCCAGAAAGGTAGATCTTGATTTCTTTTGAAGATACTGCCAGAAATTCCATGCTACTTTTTACCATACTGCTCTACCCAGATATATCAATTTGGTCGACTCATTTCTGATTCCCATCTTCATATCAACAATAAACTTTGCAACATCTATTTTGATTTGGACTAAGCCTTCCCTATTAGCCAAGTCAAATACTCTTGGGTGACATTGGGTACCAGATATGCCCTTGGAGCCTTTATCCAAGGTTCCACATTCTTCCTTGGCCCATTTCTCTGGCAGGATTCCTCTCAAGTATATATTTAGTCTTGTGCATATAAACAGGTGTTCCCATATGCAGTTTCCCTTCACTTGCCCTTGGTTAACATTTCAATCTCTCTCAAGCTTACTATTCCATCTGCTTCTCGAATGCAATGTTGATCTCGCATTTCATATCCAATCACTTGACGAGGTTTCTAGCTTTTCCTTGTTTAGGTAGACAATGCCATATCTGCAAACCAAAACGTAGTTCTGACAGACGTTATATTCTTTGATGACTTGGGTAAAATGAGAAAAAATATACTGGGTTAATAATTTCGACTTTGTTGTTCCAATCTTTATTACGAACTTATGTTTTCCATTAACATTTATTGTCAAGTGTTTCATCATAATTTGTGGCCTTTTGGGTGAGCAGGTCATTATCCTTGCAAGGGAGTCTGGTTTGAGACTTGAGCTTTCAGATATCCCGGTAGAGAGCCTTGTGCCAGAGGCGCTAAAGGTAAGGACCGGTTATATCTTATTCATAATAGCCAACACCCTGTTACACATCTACAGCTTTACACATGCTAACTGGGTTCGCCTGCAGTCATGCTCGTCGCCAAATGAATTCATGCAAAAGCTACCATCGTTTGACCAGGATTGGGCCAGACAGCGCCATGAGGCTGAGGCTGCAGGCGAAGTGAGTAAACCTTTTTCACTTTCTTAAATTGCCCCCATGTTTAATTCAATTCATAGCATGTGACTATAACCAGAATTGTTCAAATTCCCAAATCTAAATTGCCCACTGCAATACATCTACTCTGGATGTTTGCAAACTTTTTTGAGTAGAGGTGATTGAGTCTTTTAACCTGAAGGTACTGCGGTACGTGGGAGCGGTGGACGTGCTGAACGGAAAGGGAAGGGTAGAACTGCAGAGGTACAAGAGGGACCACCCATTCGCCCAGCTATCTGGTTCGGACAACATCATCGCCTTCACCACTTCGAGGTACAAGGAGCAGCCGCTGATCGTGCGAGGGCCGGGCGCAGGCGCGGAGGTGACTGCCGGAGGCGTCTTCTGCGACATCCTGCGGCTGGCGTCCTACCTCGGCGCCCCCTCATAGACATCTGTGACTGTATTGGTAGATTTTCCGGGGTAGATGGACGGCAACTGTACTCTTCTTCCACAATATTGGACCTGGTAGTATTTTGTTCTGAATACTTGCGAGGAAAGCAAATAAGGTGTTTTGTTTTGTTTGCCGTGCGCTGTTCCTTGGTAGCGGGTGTAGGGATCAGGTGTTTTGTTTTGTTTTGTTTGCCACCCAGGCCATGCCAGAACTGTTACTAAATTATCAATGCAATAATAAAGAAGGGAATGCCTCTTTCTACAACTGCCGGCCTTGGTGCTTTGCTATTGTTGGCTTGGTATATATTTCAACTTACTGCAAGCAAGTGCTAGTTCTGAGAATATAGAATCAAATATCTGCAACTGCGAGAGGGGGGAGGTGAATTAACTTGCTTGCCCCCATTTCCTACTTGTAAGGATTTGTTTGAATGTGGAATCCATGTGGACTCCTGATTTTCTCTTCCTAGTAAACTGTAGAGAGTGTCATCAACTCTCAGAGAGAAGATGTGGATTCCAGAAAAGATATCAGTGTTCGGAATCAAACATACCACCGCTCTATTTTTTCTTCGTCAAGGTTCTATGGACTTAACACCTCCCTGCATTTTTTAATATATATACACCTCGAGCCTACTCATCTCGGCTTTTCCTCGTGCCTTCGGGGGAAAAGCTATTTTGTAAACCAAACAACACAAATTAAACTGACATCAAAAGTATACAAGGGCCACATGAGCCGACAGCTTCAGGAAATGAAGGCCTGATAAGGGATGGAGCAAGCTAGTATATTTTTTTTCCGTCGAGGAAGGGTGGAACAAAGCTAGTGAGCACGCCCCAAGCTGAGCTACTTGTTATGGGCTAGGATCATATAAACTAGAGGACATCCCGCGCATTGCTGCGGGAATCGATTGTAATATTTCTTTAATGATTTGATTGTATGAAACATGAATAGTTAAATTAGTAATATATGAACAAAAACTAAAAATACATATTGTATATTGCATTTAATTATTGTATATAAATGGTTAATATAATAAAAACTTTTCTATGCATGTTGAGTGGGATTTTAACGAGGTGACATGTGTGATGAAATGAAATGTGTGACTGAGATCAATTAATAATGGAGAACAAACTCTCATGCATGTTGTGGTGGGCCTTTGATGAGATGGCATGTGTGTATGTTAAGATAATATATGTAGTAGGGATGAACTATTTAGGTATATATAGGATCAGAATTTTAAGATATTTCTTAGTTGTTTTGTTCGTAGGCCCAAGAACGAAGCACAATAGCCCTTGGCCTAGGTCTTCCCCTGCTCTAAAATATTAGAAAGGATTTTTCTGATTTATTCATTGCTATATGCAATTCATGAAATTGATATCATTTAGCAAAATGAAACACAACATATTTATCCATCTTTCGCCTCAAGAATTCCATGGGACATGATGCCCCGAGAGCTAGACATCAACACAAATCTAGCACCACGCCAGGCCAGTCCACAAGGCATCGGATGTAGGCCCAGTTCTTTCGGCCTATTCTCCCAGAATCTTGGGAACCGGACCCCTCATAGATTCTTCGAAAATTTTGGACCCATATTTTTTTCAATCGTAACTAACTAGTTGGATTGTAAAAAAAAATGGGTTTAAGATTCTGAGAGAATCTAGGGAGGGGTCCAATCCTCAAGATTATATGAGAATCGGCCAAAAGAACCGATCTGTAATCAGCCCCTCAATCTATCAACTTTTACTACTCACATACAAACGCCGACCAAATAGTTTTTTACTATGTGTCTAGTGAACTGTCCTCAAAATAGGCTTTCATCCCGCTTTATATAGAGAGCACAACACAAAGTACATGGCCGAATGATACAAGGCAACGAGGAGGCTCTCGTACAGCTGAGATAACCGGCCGACATAGACGCACGCGACTACGCTGCTGGAAGCTAACACAGGCAGACCTGGATAACTATGCCACGAGAGGCCCTAAGACACCTAAGTTCCACGACAACGCCCATAGGAAGGTGTACGGTGCGAAGCGTCGCCGCTGCCGAGTCCAAGACGGGCAAGGGGTTTTCATCCGGAATCCTGGCACAGAGAGGAGAACCACGATAACATCCTCAATATAATAGCGGCACCTACGGGTGTTGCCGCCATCGGCGCCAAAACGCGGAGCTTTCGCTCGGCAGCTCATCCGTGCCACCACGAGGCATCCAAGAGGACCGCGACAAGCACAAGCCTCCAGCTCTAGATTTGGGCACCGCCACTGCCACCGATGTCTAGTGAACTATAGCTGTGATGAAGTTTATTGCTCTTAGAACATCCGTGTGATGAAATTGGCACCAACCAAATTAAACTCATTTCTTGTTGGTAGTACGTAGAGATGTCTAGACACCACACATAGTCCAAACCTGGCTTATATATTGCCATATGTCACCTTCTCTTTTACTATTGTGACAACAGGGAACTTAAGAAATAGCAAGAGAACAAGCAAACACGTCAAGTGTTTTTATGCCTTCCCATAAAACATTCTTAAAATCTCTCAATCCAGGGAAGTCAACAGAAGCAACCAAAATCAAGGTGCTTGAATTGTGTGGTGCATTGCCTGCATGTGCACATATCTTCTAGGAAAAGCTTAATTATGTGTATCTTTTATAAGGCACTCCCGTACATTCATGCATATGACTTGGTCAATGAGATGGTGTGATATCTACACGTATTGTAGGTTTATACTTTTGAAATCTAGTAATTAATTATAGTGAAGTGACATTAAGCATTTGACTATCATGGCGTGTATACAAATTAGTAGTCCTAACTGGTAGTGACAAATACTTGTATCATTCCAGCCCCTTTCAGCAAAAAGGAGAAAAATGTTCTTACGTTACTTTAACAACTTTATCTCTTAGCCTCTAATGCCGGCCGTCTGCGTTTTCGTGACACATGCTGGACGGCCAATGCTTTGTTTTCTTTTCTAAAATTTCACTGTCACACGTACGGCCTCCCATGGTTTGGACAATATAACAAGTCCTCTACAATTGCACATTGCAAGTGAACACTAGATATTTCTTACATTTAAGGTCTGGTGTTTTTTTTAATAAAGGGAATATATTAATGTTGAGAAGATAGCAATTACACATAGCATTTGCATCAATACATATCAATAGCTACTCAAGACACCGAGGATACACACAAACAAATCATAAAAAGGAAAAAAAATGATCAACAAAAACCTGCAGCAAACAACAAGAGCCATCAATGATGGCAACCCCGGGTAACATGATAGGTGCTCCAAGAGCGACACCTCAAGTAAGAGAATGATGCATGGGCGAAGCCGCTGTTGGATCCAACCGCCGAGGCGATTTCACCCTTGAGGGGAGGCCGAGCAAACTCCATGCAATGTCTTAAATAAGGAAACATCGTGTGAATGACGCTGTTGTCAGTTTCAACTACCGAAGGTGAAACCTAGACTTTACATCCTAGAACTCGAGCCCTGCACTCAAAGAGCACCACCTGGCCAACGTTGCCATGTGCTACCACCACCTGTCAATCCATCATTACACACCACACAGACGTATAACATTGGTGGACCTAGCCACCCAATTGGAACCATCCCGCCGCAACACATGTTGCCGAGCATCGCGTAGGGACTCCCTGTCATCTCCACCGATCCCATGCCACCGAGAGTCTAGACCTCGTTCGGCTCAATTTAGGCTAGTCTCACGGGAGACCTAAAACAAGGGCGGAACCCACACATCTAGCAAAAATTGAGTCACAAGATCCACTGGCGAAGCTAGAGAGGAAATGATGGAGGGGCGAAAGGCAAATACATCAATCTTGAGGAGGCCAAAGAGTATACTTTTTTCTAATTAAGCACTTTCATTTTATTTTTCTTCAGATATTTTATCAATGTTTGGGGGGGGGGGGGAGGGGGGGCATGGCCCCTGCAGGAATACATGTGGCTCCGCCAGCGACAAGATCTACTGTCGCAGATGCCATGTTGGACCGTGTCGAGCACTCAAAACCTATGCACCAAGTGGGAGACATCCAATCACCGGAGTGGGCCGCCAGGAACCTCCAATACGGAGATTGAAACCCGCCGACCTTACGCCCCATAGAGACGGTTAGTAGCCTGGGGTCACACTGCTGGGAGAAAAATAACCAATGCGCCCCCAACCATGAACCATGCCAGCCATCAAATCGCCTCCATATAGAGACTGTCGCTGTGGTATGTGTGTTTTCAAAGGTGGTGGCAAATGTGGTTGTTTGTGGCTATGTGTGATTTATAGCTTCAACGTGTCATTTCGGTGTTACGCTTGTTTTTTTTCCTTTTTTTAGTAATGTGGTTGTATGCATCCTCGATATCTTGACTAGTTTTTGACATTATGTTATTGCAAAGACAAGATGTAATTGATAACAATATATTATATTTTATCCAAAAAGGTCCTCGGCGTCTCTGATCAGCGTCAAGTGCTCAACGCCCATGAATTTGTTTTGATCCTTGTTCGTTTCATTTTGCCTGTTCGTCTCCAGGTCATGCATCCGCTACCCAGCAATGCGCCGATGCACCCTTGTCCCGCCACAGCAAACTGTCTGACGTCCGACATTTTGCATTTCACATGGGGGTCTCAAATTCGTAGAGACGGCCTTGCTTATTGTGTTATATTTTCACTCATATTTTACAGAAAAACACAAACTTATTGTACGACATGTTTGTTCAAAGGGTAAAATCACTTCAAGGCGAATTCCATGCAAGTGCTAACCTAAAAGGACAAGTAGAAGAGAGCATGCCGGTCCTGGCGTGTTACCATATACTACTTTCAGAAGTGCACGATTTGCTAGCGTATACAATAGATGGCTACCATTGGTAGTCGATTATGGTTGGTGAACAAACTCAGATTTATCACTAAAGCAAGTAAAGGATTCTCTGAAAATACTGGAAGACTGCGTCACAACATCCATTTTCTTATCTTTGAAAGGAGCCTTGGACAGACCTCCGAAAAGGAGTTGGGTAAAGAGTTGGTGAGATCTGAGTAGGAAATCTGCGAGGAAAGATGTTTCAACGTGAAAGTTTAACGAGAAAGAGAGGGTATATGCAGTCACAACATCAACATCAAGCACGTACGTCAAAGTTCAACAGGAGAGATGGTAGATAGCCATGACACTTAGGATCGAGCACGTATGTACTCCTAAGACCCATGACACTGTAATATTGTGTTTTCAGATATTTGTGTTTGAAAGACGTCTATATGATTGCCAAATGAAGCAGGAATATCAGTAAAATTTTCAGGTATTTTTTGAATCTATGCAAAGCACAAGCTTGCTATCTCCAGTAGAATACATTTAAACGTGATGCTTTCGATCGATTGACTATTACACCAAATTTGTAACAATAAATACTCTAAAAAACACAAATCACATCATACAAACTGAGAAAAAACAGTACATTTTTTGTTGGATCATAATTACCTTTCTTGATATGCGCGCTCCCTCTACATTTTTTGTTGGATCATAATTACCTTTCTTGATATGCGCGCTCCCTCCACTCCAAATTAATTAACGTATTGACTCCGTTCTAATAAAGTCAACCCCTTCGCTCTAGCCTCCTATGACCAAGGCACTAGGGTTTCCTTGCCTCTTGCCACCGCCGCTGCTGGTCCGCCTCGTCTTCTATGGTTCTTGGACCATGGAGGCACGGTGGATACCGGCCCTTGTCGGTAGGAGGGCTTCGTTTGTAGGTGTTTTTTTAAAGTTTTGTTAGGGTTTGTGCCATGCTCAGGAAGACGAGCTGGTGGTGGCTTCCTAAAGGTGGAATAAGGTCCTCCCCGCCTAGCCCCCATCCCGGTGGAGTTTCTAGCGTCATCGATGGCCGTGTGGAGGTGTGTCTCCGGCTGATCTCGTGGGATCCGGTCGGCGTCTGTCTTCGGTGGATTCGGTCTTCATTCATCTACGTATGCAGTTTGGATCCTTCCGACCTATGCTTCTCTTCGTTAGCAGCGGTTGCTGTTTTAATGCGCTGGTCCTATATGGCCTTAGCGCGACGAATGACTGTGTACTACAACAATGTTTGCCCGGCTTCGACGAGGGAGGGGCGATGACGGCGGCGCGCCTTCGGCTCGCTCCAGTTCTTATAGTCATCGCTAGGTGGTCTACGGACTTGGATGTAACTTTTTTACTTCTGGTATTCTTTGCACTATCTTGATCGTTGATGAAAAGATCGAAAGTTTTCTCGTAAAAAAGCTTTGTTAAATTGGATCAAGTCTACAGACAAATGTGTAAATACGTAGAACATGAAATTAGTCTCATGAGATTCTCCATAAAAAATCATACTATGTGTATTTGCTGTTGTAGACCTTAGCACATTTTCTGTAGGGTTGGTCAAAGTTAAATAAGCTCTAGTCTCCTATGACCAAGGCACTAGGGTTTCCTTGCCTCTTGCCACCGTCGACGCTGGTCCGCCTCGTCTTCTATGGTTCTTGGACCATGGAAGCAGGGTGGATATCGGCCCTTGTCGGTAGGAGGGCTTCATTTGTAGGTGTTTTTTTAAGTTTTGTTAGGGTTTGTACAATGCTCAGGAAGACGAGCTGGTGGTGGCTTCCTAAAGGTGGAATAAGGTCCTCCCCGCCTAGCCCCCATCCCGGTGGAGTTTCTAGCGTCGTCGGAGGCCGTGTGGAGGTGTGTCTCCGGCGAATTTCGTGGGATCCGGTTGGCGTCTGTCTTCGATGGATTCGGTCTTCGTTCGTCTATGTATGCAGTTTGGATCCTTCCGATCTATACTTCTCTTCGTTAGCAGCGGTTGCTGTTTTAATGCGCTGGTCCTATATGGCTTTAGCACGACGAATGACTGTGTAGTACAACAATGTTTGCCCGGCTTCGACAAGGGAGGGGCGATGACAGCGGCGTGCTTTCGGCTCGCTCCAATTCTTATAGTCGTCGCTAGGTGGTCTACGGACCTGGATGTAACTTTTTACTTCTGGTATTCTTTGCACTATCTTGATCGTTTATGAAAAAATCGAAAGTTTTCTCGTAAAAAAGCTTTGTTAAATTGGATCAAGTCTACATCAAATATGTAAATACGTAGAACATGAAATTAGTCTCAGGAGATTCTCCATAAAAAACCATACTATGTGTATTTGCTGTTGTAGACCTTAGCACATTTTTTGTAGGGTTGGTCAAAGTTAAATAAGTTTAATTTAGACCATACCACCCCGGGCCGCCTCCACACGAAGTTGCGTTCGCCGCTCGGGCGCCGCTGCTGCGTTCGCTGCCCGGGCGCCGGCGCGGACGCGCTCGTCCACACGTCGTCGCATGCCAACAGTCATCGCCGGTTTCAGCTCGGACTCCGCTGCCACCCCGCCTCCACTGAGCTACGTCCACGACCTCGCGCGTGATCAGATTGATCACCCGCCCGCGCGGTGCGACCTATCGGGCCCGTCGGTTGCGTGCGCCTCAGCAGGTTCCGTGAAGATTGTCCCGAGTACAGCGCACCCCTCCACCAATCGAGCATCGGGCTGCCGGTGTGTCGCCCCGTCGGGCCGCAACGCTGCTGTCCCGTGGTTCTCCGCGCGGCTGCACTGACCCGCGTGCTGCCGCTGCGTCGCCCCTTCGGGTCGTAGTGTCGCGACCCGCGATCTACTGTCGCCCCGAGGTCGTCCTATCCAGGTCGCCTCCGTGGCTGCACCGACCCTCGTGTTGCTGCTGCGTCGCCCCATCGGGCCGTAGCGAGTGTGGCACGCGGTCTCCGCCGCCGCTTGAGGCCGTCCCCGCTGCTGCACTGACTCGCGCGCCACCGCTGCGTCGCCCCTTCGGCTCGTAGCGCTGCGGCCCGCAATTCACGCCGCCACCCCGAGGTCTTCCTGCCGTCACCCGACCCGCCTGCTACCGCTGCGTCGCCCCTTCGGGCCGTAGCACCGCGGCCCATGGTCCACTCCGCTGTCCCGGCACGTCGACTTCCCATGGTATGTACCGCGCCGCCTCCCTTGGCGCGGGAACGCCACCGTCCGCGCCAGTCTTCGTCACGCCGTCGGGTTCTTTGCCCAATTCGGGCACCGCCGCCGCGCTCCTAACTTAGCCGCCGCTGCCATCAGGATGCTGCCGATGCTCTTCTTTGGCTGACGCCGCTGCTACCCCGTAGCCGCCGCCACCCGTCTACCCCCTTCGTTTTCGTCCAGCACCAGCCCGTCGCCAGCGTCGCCGCTATCTTCCCTGACTACTTCGTCTACTCTGACCACCGTTGGTGACATCTGCCCCATGACGATTGGCGCCACAACTGTTGGGGAACGTAGTAATTTCAAAAAAAATCCTATGCACATGCAAGATCATGGTGATGCATAGAAACGAGAGGGGAGACTGTTGTCCACGTACCCTCGTAGACCGTAAGTGGAAGCGTTGTGACAACGCGGTTGATGTAGTCGTACGTCTTCACGATCGACCGATCCTCAGTACCGAACATACGGCACCTCCGTGTTCAGCACACGTTCAGCTCGGTGACATCCCGCGAACTCATGATCCAGTAGAGCTTCGTGGAAGAGCTTCGTCAACACGACGGCGTGGTGATGGTGTTGATGAAGCTACCGACGCAGGGCTTCGCCTAAGCACCGCTACGATATGACCGAGGTGGATTATGGTGGAGGGGGGCACCGCACACGGCTAAGAAAGATCAATGATCAACTTGTGTTTCTATGGGGTGCCCCCTGGCCACGTATATAAAGGAGTGGAGGAGGGGGGAGGGCCGGCCTAGCTATGGCGCGCCCTGGAGGAGTCCTAGGAGTAGGATTCCCCCCTTACCTAGTTGGACTAGGAGAGAAGGAAGGGGGAGAGAGGGAGGAAGGAAAGGGGGGGCGCCACCCCCCTCCTAGTCCAATTCGGACCAGAGGGGGAGGGGGCGCGCGGCCTGCCCTGGCCTCCTCTCTCTCTCTCCACTATGGCCCATTAAGGCCCATACAATTACCGGGGGGTTCCGGTAACCTCCCGGTACTCCGGTAAAATCCCGATTTCACCCGGAACCATTTCGATGTCCAAATATAGCCTTCCAATATATCGATCTTTACGTCTCGACCATTTCGAGACTCCTCGTCATGTCCGTGATCATATCCGGGACTCCGAACTACCTTCGGTACATCAAAACACATAAACTCATAATACCGATCGTCACAGAACTTTAAGCGTGCGGACCCCATGGGTTCGAGAACTATGTAGACATGACCGAGACACGTCTCCGGTCAATAACCAATAGCGGAACCTGGATGCTCATATTGGTTCCTACATATTCTACGAAGATCTTTATCGGTCAAACCGCATAACAACATACGTTGTTCCCTTTGTCATCGGTATGTTACTTGCCCAAGATTCGATCGTCGGTATCTCAATACCTAGCTCAATCTCGTTACCGGCAAGTCTCTTTACTCGTTCTGTAATGGATTATCCCGCAACTAACTCATTAGTTGCATTGCTTGCAAGGCTTATAGTGATGAGCATTACCGAGAGGGCCCAGAGATACCTCTCCGACAATCGGAGTGACAAATCCTAGTCTCGATCTGTGCCAACTTAACAAGTACCATCGGAGACACCTGTAGAGCACCTTTATAATCACCCAGTTATGTTGTGACGTTTGGTAGCACACAAAGTGTTCCTCCGGTAATCGGGAGTTGCATAATCTCATAGTCATAGGAACATGTATAAGTCATGAAGAAAGCAATAGCAGTAAACTAAAACGATCAAGTGCTAAGCTAACGGAATGGGTCAAGTCAATCACATCATTCTCCTAATAATGTGATCCCGTTTATCAAATGACAACTCATGTCTATGGTTAGGAAACTTAACCATCTTTGATAAACGAGCTAGTCAAGTAGAGGCATACTAGTGACACTCTGTTTGTCTATGTATTCACACATGTATTATGTTTCTGGTTAATACGATTCTAGCATGAATAATAAACATTTATCATGAAATAAGGAAATAAATAATAACTTTATTATTGCCTCTAGGGCATATTTCCTTCAACAACCGTCGTCGAGTCTCTTTCTCTGCTGGCCCCTCCGACTCCTCCACATGGCGTACAGCTCGTGTAGGTCCCTCATCTACGCATGCCTAGTGCTGGCAACACCGATGCATGCCTTCGTCCACGACGTGTCTCCGGGCTTGGCAAGCCTGGTGCGACGCTTCGTCAACTTCGTCTTTGTCCGTCTACGCATGTCCGGTGCTGGCAACACCGATGCGTGCCTTCGTCCACGATGTGTCCCCGGGCTTGGCAAACCCGGTGCGAAGCGTCGTCAACAACGTCTTCTTCCCGGCGCACCACTACTTCGACACCACTGCGCCCATGACTAACTCGGCGCCTCCTTGCGCCCGTGGCTCCTGGGCGACTTCCTCGACACCAGCTACCCCGACTCGACATCGACCACGGCGTTATTCGCACGGCTACATCGACCACGGCTACACCACCCATGCTCTTGGCTACCTCGATAAATGGCACAAAGGGCTGCCGCCTTGCTTGAGCAACCTCGTTGGTTTCTACTCCAGCCACAACTTCCGCGATGCATCGACCATTACTACCGTGGAGGGGATGTCCGTCGGATTACCTTCGGACAGTCTCACCGTCTGTGTCGCTACCGTTGTGACTGTGGGGGGATGTTGAGTATCATGATTAGTTTGGAAACATAGGATGGACTAGGAAGTATTCTGGCTTGTCTTGTACTCCAAATAGATCATGTACTCCTATATATATGCCCACGAGGCTCAAGCAATATATATTCATTCCACCAATTCCCTCTCTATCCCTTCTAACACACCATAAACTGAGGTCAAATCTCATCAAACTTATCATATATACTTTTTTGACGGATGAAATTTTCGTATCTTGAATAGTGACCAATCCAAAAGCTTGTATGGTTACACAAAATCCTTTTTTCACCTGACTGAAAAAATCATATTGAAGATTACCATTTAGAGTGTCATGATAATACATTGCATGACTAAATCATGATGGGAACAACAGGCTGCAATTTACACGTACATGATAAATTCCGATTCGTATGTACTGTCCTTTAACAATTTTGGTTTGCATACAATGGGTTTAGTTATAGCAAAGCGGATTTGCTACCAATCAAACATTCTGGGTATGTATCTGTCTCTTCAAAACATGGGTCCCTAAAGGAATTCCTCGCAGATCTGGGAAGCTATCAAAAATGCTCTTATATGATGAGATGGAGGGAGTAATTACCATGGTTTGCATGATGACAACCAAGCAAGATTCAGAATGGATATACATCTCAAAATGGTGAAGTTTAAAACAGAATGTTAGGTTGGAACATGTCGCGGTGAACATTCATAGTGATGGAGTAGCTAAGAGGAAAAGGTCCAAAGCTAGTCCTATTTTCCTGCCATCCCTATAGTAGCCTGATACTGCTTCTAGTTACCAATGCAAGTAATTGGTAGTAGAATAACATTGAGTAGGAAAAAAAAGGTCAGTCCTAGATCCTTGTTTCAAGATACACATATTACAAGGTCATTTTGATTTGTGCACTTATTCTATTGGAGGAAAGAGGGGCGAAAAGGTGAGTCCTTTGCTTTGTTTGATGCCAAAGAAGCCATCTATTTGCACAGAGCTCAACGACATATTGGTGCTAAATTCATTTACTTTGATGGATGTGTCATCAGAAGCACCAGCATCTGTGGCACCCACACCCAACATATGATATGCCTCTTGTACAAGCCAAACCTGATGTGTCCAAAGGGGTCATTTGGTGCCTCGATATTTTTTTCAAAACCTATTGTATAATTCTCAAAGGAGCCAATGTTTATTTGTATAAAGTTTTGTTAAAAAAATATATGTACTATACCATACTTTGACATACTGACATAATAACGATATCTTCGAACTTGGCCCCGGATCTCCCATCTCTTGCGGATTGGTGGAACATGTATATCGAGTCTCTGAAATCGTCACATCGAAACTTTTCTGTAAGGTGCACACATACGTTTTCTGGCATGTGTGGAATAAGAGAAACCATTGTATCTTTCACGATGCTTCCCTTCCGGTGGTTGATGTCGCTTACCTTGTAAAGGAGGACCTTAATAAGTCCGGTTTGGCAATTCTGCAACTGCCACCGGCATGCACTTCTTTAGTTTTAGTTCTCTACTCTATGTAAATAACGTTTGTAGTATTTCTTACTTTTCCCAAAGTAAAATCGGCAGAGCGCACGCTTGCTATATTGGGAAAACCCCATACTGACACAATAAGCTTAAGATCACAAAATTTTGAGCGTTGAAGCCAACATTGTTAGTTTTTTTTAGATAAATGGAAGATACATCTCTTCTCAGACGCCGCATCATACGGCACCCCTATTGCATATTTCCTGAAAATGGTATTATACTTATGCTTTAAAATGATTTATCGACTGTGCACCTTGAGTCATAGTAAAATAATTCCTTAAAATATTTTTTAAAGATAATTCTAAGTTACATAAATATTTTGGTGCACCCATCCCCACGGAGGAAGAAATTAAACACTAAAAGGAGTGAAAGTTTTGTCCCACGCCTCCTCAAAACAAGGGAAAAGGTAATCATGCATTGCATTGGAGAAGCAAGCTTAGATATCAAATGTAGTAAACAAAGTGTTTAACAAGGAAAAGACTCCACACATAGCCAAGAACAATTAATAATTTGCTAGTTACCAAGGTCTCAACCCCTCTACCCAGGGTGCTGTCTATCCTGTGGCAGCAACTCCATTGGTCAGGGTGACCTTCGTGATGTATAATAATGCTATTTGACTAATTGTGTTCAATTAGGAAAATAATTCCTCTGTCCGGGTTTTGTTAGCCCCTTGTGTTTTGGGTCAAATTTTGATCATAAATTGAACCAACAAAGTGTGAACTATATGCCACAAAAATTATATCACAAGAAACCTCTTTCGAATACAAATTCATTGTCGTACTTTTTTGTAGCATACAGCTCATATTTTGTTAGTCATATAGATGGTTAAAATTCGACCCACAATATGAGGGCTGCCAATAAACTTAGACAGAGGAGGTAGAAAAGAAGAAGTGATAATCCTCCGTAATTTGACTTATTCCAGACTAATCAGATGATTAACAGTGTTGATTAGCACTAAGGCCTCAAATAGTAAGCACCTCTTGCACATAGCAAGAACAGCATGTTTGTGTGTGGCGTGGCGCCGTGGCTGAGACGCATGCATTCATGTAGCTTGACGTTGAAGGATGAAGTGATAATATTGCTTAAGAATAATTTGGCCACCAAACATATATACCCAATCCGATTAGGCACGATGGTATAAACAAACGTCTGACCGTACGCAGCCTCAACGAAAAGAAAGGTGTGTGAACGTACGTGCTATGCATCCTTTGACACGATCTCACATAGCCAGTTAGCTTTTTTCTCGCAACAGGTTTGGGGGAAATGTGCCAGATGGTCGGGCTGCTCTTCGCTTGCACCAGACACGAGGTCTCCGCTCAGCTTGGCTCAGACTTGCCAACTCCTCATCAACAAGACTGCTACCGCAAACAGGCGCGGAATCAGAACTCTGATCATCATGATCGCCTGGGAATTATGGAGGGAAAGAAACCACTGCGTTTTCCGGGCAAAAACACCTCGGGTGGAAGATGTCATCGCGGCGATTAGGACCAATATCGAGCAATGGAGATTGGCCGGAGCCAAATTCATAGAGCCTCCCTTCGGGGACACAATTAGTGAAAATTAGCCTAATCAGAGGGGAGATAGCTGTACTTTTCTAATTTCATCCACTTGATCACTTGATCTACATGTTTCCACTGCTTTTTGCTAAATCAATGAAGCCGGTGATTTGCCGGTCTT
The DNA here is from genome assembly GCF_018294505.1 of Triticum aestivum. Taxonomy (NCBI): domain Eukaryota; kingdom Viridiplantae; phylum Streptophyta; class Magnoliopsida; order Poales; family Poaceae; genus Triticum; species Triticum aestivum. The sequence continues at coordinate 285,094,160 of NC_057808.1, read as the reverse complement.
TCAAAAAAAAGTTAGCTTTTTTCTTTTTTGAGGAACACATAGCCATTTAGCTAGGGACTTTTTTTTATGCAATACGATCCTACACGAACAAGGTCCTCTATATTTAACGGTGGGTGTATGTGCGTGTATGTAAGCATCTGCGCTTATACTGTGTTTAAAAAAAAATAAAAAATTCTACGTGTCTACACAATGGAGATGCCCGTAAGATATGAACTGTGAACGAGCAGTTAGCAGTTTAAGGGCTGGCCGGCCGGCCGGCCGGAAGAGCAGAGAGCAAGTCAACTACTGGAGAGAGATAATCGTCGCGTTTGTACGCCTAACTGCTGCGTCCCCTTTTGAAAATGTATGCATGTTGGCGATAAGAATATGGAGCGATGTTGCGTGACGCGCTCGAATACCGGTGTTTGTCGCCGCTGATCCATCACGTCGACGGCGACGTCTTTTGGATCGTCACACAAAGCGCCTTTTTATCTAGTCTAGATATCTAGACTAGACCAACATGCAAGGTCATGCAAAAACTCTTGGTTTCCTCTCTAAACATATACAAATCACTCTCGATTAATTTCCTTGATAAATGATTCGCAAAAAATCCCTTTTGCTAAATAAACATAATAATCCCTCCACTTTAAAATATAAGATGTATTTTTTTTTTCAAAACTCAAATGTTCCTAGTCTTCATTGATCGATCAATGAGCTGTATTTTCTTCTATGGTATTGTGTTCAACTACTACTCGTCGGAAGTTGCATTTTTCTAGTTAGAAGAAGCAAAGCATAAATAAAAGAAGGCATATATTGCATCACACATGCATGAATGTATCAAGTATGGCGTATGCACATTATAAAGTAAAATAAATCTTTGGATTCGACACCCGTGCGTGGAGGGCCAGCTGCTTAATTCAAGCATTAGTATGACCAAGTGGACGGCATTTTTAATTTGGCCTTGAAAAGGAGTGAGATGTTCACCTCATCGTTGCTTACAGGTCGTTCCAACCAAGTTGCACGCTTGCTCGGAGAAAATAAAACATGCTTATCATCTCAATAATGAGAGGGAAAAATAAAACAAGGACTCCGAGAAATAGTTTTCAGGTGATGCATGCATCGGAGACTCGATGACTAGTTTAGCAGTTTGTTTGTCAGGTGAGGCTTGATGTTTATTTTTTGCATGTTGAGAAATATATTTGGTTCTGGTCATCGAAGGCAATTTTATGTAGGAAAATTTGGTTCACCCCACAAAAAAAAGTAAAATTGGTTCGTGCAATTAAGCAAAGTGACCCAGATATTCGAAGGCTGCCACGAGAATTTCAATTGTGCAACTAAATAAAAGAATTTCAATTGTGGTTGTGCCACTAAGGAATGCAAATAAATTAGGTATATACCCCTGCACGCCATTTCTGCCGGTTGCCGGCATGCCAGGACTCATTTCGGTCTCCTTTGACCCGTTTCCTCCTCTATGAGACCCGTCACTTGTCATGTTAACCATATGGATGTGAAGATGCGTTTGTCAGTAGCACCCGTTGTAGGCCTCATGAACGACCGGGCGAGATATCACAGTTGCAGTGCTCGACATTGGCACAAAATTGAACATTCTGGCTCACGACCCAGGGGGTCACGACCCAGGGGGTCACGACCTGGGGCTGCATGGGCCCCACAGGCCTCTCCCCGGTAGGCGCCAGGCACCCCTGGGCCTCTTCCCATGAGAAATTTCTAAATGTATTTATTTTTTTATTTTTTTGGTCTTCAAAAAGAAATTCCTTTGATGCCATTACAAAAAAAACACTTCCATGATGATACATCTTTGTCACAGTAGATCACGCTTGCTGTCATGCATGCACATCTGTGAAGATTTTATGACAGAATCAAGATAGTCATACCTGTGCTGTCGTAAAAGTATTCCATGACAATACTTAAATTATCATTACGAAAGTGTCAACTTTCATGACGATAATTACCGCGACATGGAAGTGCTTTCGTCAAGGGTAACCGTCATGAAAGGTTTTGTTGAGTTTTGTGTGCTAAAGTTTTCAAATTTTGAGGGAGATCACAATGGATGAAGGGATAAGGAGTGGCAAGAGCCTAAGCTTGGGGATGCTCGAGGCACCCAAGGTAATATTCAAGGACTCCCAAGCATCTAAGCTTGGGGATGCCCCGGAAGACATCCCCTCTTTCTTCTACCAACTATCGGTAATTTTATTTGGAGCTATATTTGTATTCATCACATGATATGAGTTTTGCTTGGAGCGTCGTGTATTATATGAGTCTTTTCTTTGTTTGCATTTTAGTTTGTCACAATCATCTTTGCTCGACACACCTTTTTGAGAGGGACACACATTATTCGTGATTTGTTAGAATACTCTATGTGCTTCACTTATATGTTTTAAGTTAGACAGTTGCTCTAGTGCTTCACTCATATCTTTTAGAGCACGGCGGTGGTTAGATTTTAAAGAAATAGTTGCACTCTCATGCTTCACTTATACCTTTTTGAGAGTTGATAATAGTAATGGAAATTAGTATGGGTTATGAATTTGATCCTAATATGATAGGTATTGAAGAGGGATATAATAAAAACTTTCATGTAGATCACCAAATATGATAAGTTTGATTCCTTGGAATAGTTTTGTGATATAAAGGTGGTAATATGCGGGTTGTGCTAGTGAGTAATTGTGGTTTAGTAGGAATATTGGTGTTAAGGTTTGTGATTCCCGTAGCATGCACGTATGGTCTCCCATTATGCTAAGAAGTTGGAGCATGATTTATTATTGATTGTCTTCCTTATGAGTGGCGGTCGGGGATGAGCAATGGTCTTTTCCTACCAATCTATCCCCCTAGGGACATGCGTAGTAGTACTTTGCTTCGAGGGCTAATAAACTTTTGCAATAAGTATGCGAGTTCTTTATGACTAATGTGAGTCCATGGATTATACGCACTCTTACCTTTCCGCAATTTGCTAGCCTCTTCGGTACCGTGCATTGCCCTTTCTCACCTTGGGATGTGGTGCAAACTTTGCAGGTGCAACCAAACCCGTGATATGATACGCTCTATCACACATACGCCTCCTTATCTTCCTCAAAACAGCCACCATACCTACCTATTATGGCATTTTCATAGCCATTCCGAGATATATTGCCATGCAACTTCCACCATTCAGTTTTATTATGACACAAATCATCATTGTCATATTGCTTTGCATGATCATATAGCTGACATAGTATTTGTGGCTCAGCCACAGTTCATCATTTTTATACATGTTATGCTAGATCATTGCACATCTTGTACATCGCCGGAGGCATTCATATAGAGTCATATTTAGTTCTAGTATCGAGTTGTAATTTTCTTTCAAGTTGTAAGTAAATAGAAGTGTGATGATCATCATATTCATTATTAGAGCATTGTCCTAGGTGGGGAAATAAAAATAATAATAAAAGAGGCCAAAAGGAGCCCACAAAAAAAGAGGCAAAAAAAGAGCCCAACGAAAAAAAGAAAAAAAAGAAAAGAAAAAGTAGAGAAAAGGAGAGAAGGGGCAATGTTAGTATCCTTTCCACACTTGTGCTTCAAAGTAGCACCATGTTTTTCATATAGAGAGTCTCCTATGCTTTATTTTCATATAACTAGTGGGAATTTTTCATTATAATAAGAACTTGGCTTGTATATTTCAATGATGGGCTTCCTCAACTGCCCGAGGTCTTCACGAGCAAGAAAGTTGGATGCACACCCACTTAGTTTTATTTTTGAGCTTTCATACACTTATAGCTCTTAGTGCATCCATTGCATGGCAATCCCTACTCCTTGCATTGACATCAATTGATGGGCATCTCCATAGCTCGTTGATTATCCTCGTCAATGTGAGACTTTCTCTTTTTTGTCTTCTCCATACAACCCCCAACATCATACTCTATTCCACCCATAGTGATATATCCATGGCTTGCGCTCATGTATAGTGTGAGAGTTGAAAAGTTGAAGCGCGTTAAAAAGTATGAACCAATTGCCCGGCTTGTCATCGGGGTTGTGCATGATAAATACTTTGTGTTCAGAAGATGGAGCATGATAACACTATATAATTTTGTAGGGATAACTTTCTTTAGTGTTGATATTTTGAAAGACATGATTGTTTGTTGGTATGCCTTATATTATTGTTTTTTATGTCAAACTATAGACTATTGCTTTGAATCACTCGGATCTTAATATTCATGCCACAAAGAGAAATTACATGATGAACATGATAGGTAGCACTCCACATCAAAAATTCTGTTTTTATCATTTAACTACTTGAGGACGAGCATGAATTAAGCTTGGGGATACTTGACATGTCTCCAACGTATCTATAATTTTGATTGTTCCATGCTATTATAGTATCAATCTTGGATGTTTTATGTGTAATTATATATCATTTTTTGGGACTAACCTATTAACCTAGTGCCCAGTGCCAGTTGCAGTTTTTTTTGCTTGTTTTTGGCTTCTCAGGAAATCAATATCAAACAGAGTCCAAATGGAGAAAAAACTTTGGATTAATTTTTTCTGGACCATAAGAGACCCTAGAAGGTTCGGGAGAAGACCTAACGAGCCATGAGGGAGCGACAAGCTCGGGAGGCGCGCCCCAGGGGGGCGCCCCCAGGCTTGTGGGTCCCTCATGGCACCTCTTGACCTAATTTCGCCTCTATAAATTCTCAAATATTCCCTTGACATTAGAGAGGCGCCGGAAATATTTTTTCCAGCGCCGCAAGTTTCTGTCCCACGAGATCCCATCTGGAGGCCTTCTCCAGTACTCTGCCAGAGGGGGAATCAAGCACGAAGGGGATCTACATCAACCTTGCTGCCCTTTCGATGATGTGTGAGTAGTTTACCACAGACCTACGGGTCCATAGCTAGCAGCTAGATGGCTTCTTCTCTCCCTTTGATCTTGAATACAATGTTCTCTTCGATGTTCTTGGAGTTCTATTCGATGTAATGACTTTTTGTGGTGTGTTTGTTGGGATCCGATGAATTGTGAGTTTATGATCAGATTATCCATGAATATTATTTGAGTTTTCTCTGAACTCTTTTAGGCATGATTGTTATAGCGTTGTATTTCTCTCTGATCTATTAATTTGGTTTGGCCAACTAGATTGATATTTTTTGCAATTGGAGAGGTGCTTTGTGATAGGTTCAATCTTGCGGTGCTCAATCCCAGTGACAGAAAGGGACATGACACGTATTTGTATCATTGCCATTAAGGATAGAAAGATGGGGTTTATTCATGTGTGAGTTTACTTTGTCTACATCATGTCATCTTGCTTAAGGCGTTACTCCGTTCTTTATGAACTTAATACTCTAGATGCATGCTAGATAGCGGTAGATGTATGGAGTAATAGTAGTAGATGCAGAATCATTTCGGTCTACTTGTCTCAGACGTGATGCCTATATACACGATCAATGCCTTAGACATCGTCATGATTATTTGCTTTTCTATCAATTACCCAATAGTAATTTGTTTACCCACCGTATGCTATTTTCAGAAAGGAGCCTCTAGTGAAACTATGGCCCCAGTGTCTACTTTTTATCATATATTAAAAAAAATCTTGCTGCAATTTTTATTTATTTATTTTATTTTGTGTTTTAGTTATTTATTTATCACTACGAGATTTGATCCTTGCAATTAACCACCGAGGGATTGACAACCCATGGTTCGCGTTGGGTGCAAGTATTTGTTATTTTGTGTGTAGGTACTGCTAACAAGGTGTTGCGTGGTTCTCCTACTGGATTCATAACCTTGGTTCTTAACTGAGGGAAATACATATCTCTTCTGTACTGCATCACCCTCTCTTCTTCGAGGACATCCCAACGCAGCTCATAGCAAGATGTTGCTGTTAATCATATGCCACTGCAGAAAATGACACTGCTTAAATAACCCAATTACATATTTTTGCAAATAGGGTTGTCTATCTTCATATGTTGTCTATTTGTGCAAACAGAAGCACAAACCTCAATTTTAGTGGAACCTGCTATCAACTGACCTCACGGTGCTCCTGTTGGGGAACGTAGTAATTTCAAAAAAATTCCTACGCACTCGCAAGATCATGGTGATGCATAGCAATGAGAGGGGAGAGTGTTGTCCACGTACCCTCGTAGACCGAAAGCGGAAGCGTTAGCACAACGCGGTTGATGTAGTCGTACGTCTTCACGATCCGACCGATCAAGTATCGAACGCACGGCACCTCCGAGTTCAGCACACGTTCAGCCCGATGACGTCCCTCGAACTCTAATCCAGCCGAGTGTTGAGGGAGAGTTTCGTCAGCACGACGGCGTGGTGACGATGATGATGTTCTACCGACGCAGAGCTTCGCCTAAGCACCGCTACAGTATTATCGAGGTGGACTATGGTGGAGGGGGGCAGCGCACACGGCTAAAAGATCAATGATCAATTGTTGTGTCTATGGGGTGCCCCTTGCCCCCGTATATAAAGGAGCAAGGGGGGAGAGGCGGCCGGCCAGGAGGGGCGCGCCAGGAGGAGTCCTACTCCCAGTGGGAGTAGGACTCCCTCCCTTTTCCTTGTTGGATTAGGAGAGGAGAGGGAAGGAGAGAGAGGGAGAAAGGAAAGGGGGGCGCCGCCCCCCTCCTTGTCCAATTCGGAATTGGGGGGGGGGGGGGGGGGGCTCACGGCTGCCCCTTGGCCGCCTCTCCTCTTCCTCCAATTGGGCCCATGAGGCCCAATAACCTCCGGGGGGTTCCGATAACCCCTCCGGTACTCCGGTAAAATCCCGATTTCACCCGGAACACTTCCGATATCCAAATATAGGCTTCCAATATATCAATCTTCATGTCTCGACCATTTCGAGATTCCTCGTCATGTCCGTGATCACATCCGGGACTCCGAACAACCTTCGGTACATCAAAACTCACAAACTCATAATATAACCGTCATCGAAACTTTAAGTGTGCGGACCCTACGGGTTCGAGAACAATGTAGACATGACCGAGACACGTCTCCGGTCAATAACCAATAGCGGAACCTGGATGCTCATATTGGCTCCCACATATTCTACGAAGATCTTTATCGGTCAAACCGCATAACAACATGTTGAAATATGCCCTAGAGGCAATAATAAATTGGTTATTATTATATTTCCTTGTTCATGACAATCGTTTATTATCCATGCTAGAATTGTATTGATAGGAAACTCAAATACATGTGTGGATACATAGACAACACCATGTCCCTAGTAAGCCTCTAGTTGACTAGCTCATTGATCAATAGATGGTTACGGTTTCCTGACCATGGACATTGGATGTCGTTGATAACGGGATCACATCATTAGGAGAATGATGTGATGGACAAGACCCAATCCTAAGCCTAGCACAAGATCGTGTAGTTCGTTTGCTAAGAGCTTTTCTAATGTCAAGTATCATTTCCTTAGACCATGACATTGTGCAACTCCCGGATACCGTAGGAATGCTTTGGGTGTACCAAACGTCACAACGTAACTGGGTGGCTATAAAGGTGCACTACAGGTATCTCCGAAAGTGTCTGTTGGGTTGGCACGAATCGAGACTGGGATTTGTCACTTCGTGTAAACGGAGAGGTATCTCTGGGCCCACTCGGTAGGACATCATCATAATGTGCACAATGTGACCAAGGAGTTGATCACGGGATGATGTGTTACGGAACGAGTAAAGAGACTTGCCGGTAACGAGATTGAACAAGGTATCGGGATACCGACGATCGAATCTCGGGCAAGTACCATACCGATAGACAAAGGGAATTGTATACGGGATTGATTGAATCCTTGACATCGTGGTTCATCCGATGAGATCATCGAGGAGCATGTGGGAGCCAACATGGGTATCCAGATCCCGCTGTTGGTTATTGACCGGAGAGTCGTCTCGGTCATGTCTACGTGTCGCCCGAACCCGTAGGGTCTACACACTTAAGGTTCGGTGACGCTAGGGTTATGGAGATATTAGTATACGGTAACCCGAAAGTTGTTCGGAGTCCCGTATGAGATCCCGGACGTCACAAGGAGTTCCGGAGGTAAAGATTTATATATGGGAAGTCTTATTTTGGTAGCCGGAAAAGTTTCGCGCATTATCGGTATTGTACCGGGAGTGCCGAAAGGGGTCCGGGGGTCCACCAAGGGGGTCCACCAGCCCCGGGGGGGCACATGGGCTGTAGGGGTGTGCGCCTTGGCCTATATGGGCCAAGGGCACCAGCCCCAAGAGGCCCATGCGCCAAGAGATAAGGGAAAGGGAGAGTCCTAAAGGGGGAAGGCACCTCCGAGGTGCCTTGGGGAGGATGGACTCCTCCCTGGCCGCACCCTTCCTTGGAAGAAGGGCCAAGGCTGCGCCCCCCTCTCCCTTGGCCCTATATATAGTGGGGGGGGGAGGGAGGGAAGCAAGACCTAAGCCCTGGCGCCTCCCTCTCCCTCCCGTGACACATCTCCCTCCTCCCGCAGCGCTTGGCGAAGCCCTGTTGGAATCCCGCTACTTCCACCACCACGCCGTCGTGCTGCTGGATCTCCATCAACCTCTCCTCCCCCCTTGCTGGATCAAGAAGGAGGAGACGTCGCTGCTCCGTACGTGTGTTGAACGCAGAGGTGCCGTCCGTTCGGCGCTAGGATCATCGGTGATTTGGATCACGACGAGTACGACTCCATCAACCCCGTTCTCTTGAACGCTTTCGCTTGCGATCTACAAGGGTATGTAGATGCACTCCTTCCCTCTCGTTTCTAGTAAACTCCGTAGATTGATCTTGGTGGTGCGTAGAAAATTTTGAATTTCTGCTACGTTTGGAGATGTTCACCGATGATGACTAGTCCGTCTCACGTGATGATCGGACACGGCCTAGTTTGACTCGGATCATGTATCACTTAGATGACTAGAGGGATGTCTATCTGAGTGGGAGTTCATTAAATAATCAGATGAACTTAATTATCGTGAACATAGTCAAAAGGTCTTTGCAAATTATGTCATAGCTTATGCTTTAGTTCTACTGTTTAAGATATGTTCCTAGAGAAAATTTAGTTGAAAGTTGATAGTAGCAATTATGCGGACTGGGTCCGTAAACTGAGGATTGTCCTCATTGCTGCACAGAAGGCTTATGTCCTTAATGCACCGCTCGGTGTGCTGAACCTCAGCGTCGTCTGTAGATGTTGTGAAACATCTGACATACACGTTTTGATGACTACGTGATAGTTCAGTGCATAATGCTAATGGTTTAGAATTGTGGCACCAAAGACGTTTTTGAAACGTCACAGAACATATGAGATGTTCCGAAGACTGAAATTGGGATTTCAGACTAATGCCCACGTCAAGAGGTATGAGACCTCTGACAAGTTTCTTAAGCCTGAAAACTAAGGGAGAAAAGCTCAATCGTTGAGCATGTGCTCAGATTGTCTGAGTACTACAATCACTTGAATCGAGTGGGAGTTAATCTTCCAGATGAGATAGTGATGGTTCTCCATAGTCACTGCCACCAAGCTATTAGAGCTTCGTGATGAACTATAACATATCAGGGATAGATATGATGATCCTTGAGCAACTCGCGATGTTTGACACCGCAAAAGTAGAAATCAAGAAGGAGCATCAATTGTTGATGGTTAGTAAAACCACTAGTTTCTAGAAGGGCAAGGGCAAAAAGGGATACTTCATGAAACAGCAAATCATTTGCTGCTCTAGTGAAGAATCCCCAGGTTGAACCCAAACCCGAGACTAAGTGCTTCTGTAATGAGGGGAACGGTCACTGAAGCAGAACTACCCTAGATACTTGGTAGATGAGAAGGCAGGTAAGGTCGACAGAAGTATATTGGATATACATTATATGAATGTGTACTTTACTGGTACTCCTAGCAGCACCAGGGTATTAGATACCGGTTCGGTTGCTAAGTGTTAGTAACTCGAAATAAAAGCTGCGGAATAAACGGAGACTAGCTAAAGGTGAGGCGACGATATGTGTTGGAAGTGTTTCCAAGGTTGATGTGATCAAGCATCGCATGCACCCTCTACCATCGAGATTGGTGTTAAACCTAAATAATTGTTATTTGGCGTTTGCGTTGAGCATAAACATGATTGGATTATGTTTATCGCAATACGGCTATTCATTTAAGGAGAATAATGGTTACTCTGTTTATTTGAATAATACCTTCAATGGTCTTGCACCTAAAATGAATCTCGATCGCAGTGATACACATGTTCGTGCCAAAAGATATAAAATAGTAATGATAGTACCACATACTTGTGGCACTGCCATTTGAGTCATATTGGTATAGAACGCATGAAGAAGCTCCATGTAGATGGATCTTTGGACTCACTCGTTTTTGAAAGGATTGAGACATGCGAACCATGTCTATTGGTATATATGCGTGAAGAAACTCCATGCAGATGGATCGTTTGGAATCACTTGAGACATGCAAATCATACCACATGGGCAAGTGACTGAAAGGCCTCGTTTTCAGTAAGATGGAACAAGAGAGCAACTTGTTGGAAGTAATACATTTGATGTGTGCAGTCCAATGAGTGCTGAGGCACGCAGTGGATATCGATATGTTCTTACTTCACAGATGATTTGAGTAGATGCTGAGAATATTTACTTGATGAAACACAAGTCTGAATTATTGAAAGGTTCAAGTAATTTCAGAGTGAAGTTGAAGATCGTCGTGAGAAGAGGATAAAATGTCTATATATGATCATAGAGATATCTGAGTTACGAGTTTGGCAAACAATTAAGACATTGTGGAAAGTGTTTCACAATTAATACCGCCTGGAATACCACAGTGTGATGGTGTGTCCGAACATCATAACTGCACCCTATTGGATATGGTGCATACCATGATGTCTCTTATCGAATTACCACTATCGTTTATGGGTTAGGCATTAGAGACAACCGCATTCACTTTAAAAGGGGCACCACGCAATTCCGTTGAGACGACACCGTTTAGAGAAACCTAAGTTGTCGTTTCTTAAAAGTTTGGGGCTGCGACGCTTATGTGAAAAAGTTTCAGGCTGATAAGCTCGAACCCAAAGCGGATAAATGCATCTTCATAGAATACCCAAAACAGTTGGGTATACCTCCTATTTCAGATCTGGAAGCAAAAGTGATTGTTTCTAGAAACGAGTACTTTCTTGAGGAAAAGTTTCTCTCGAAAAGAATTGAGTGGGAGGATGGTGGAGACTTGATAAGGTTATTGAACCGTCACTTCAACTAGTGTGTAGCAGGGCATAGGAAGTTGTTACTGTGGCACCTACACCAATTGAAGTGGAAGCTTATGATAGTGATCATGAAACTTCAGATCAAGTCACTACCAAACCTCGTAGGTCGACAAGGATATGTACTACTCCTGAGTGGTACGATAATCCTGTCTTAGATATCATGTTGTTAGACAACACTGAACCTACGAGCTATGGAGAAGCGATGGTGGGCCCATATTCCGAAAAATGGTTAGAAGCCATGAAATCCGAGATAGGATCCATGTATCAGAACAAAGCATGGACTTTGGTGAACTTGCCCGATGATCGGCAAGCCATTGAGATAAATGGATCTTTAAGAAGAAGACGGACATGGACGGTAATGTTACCGTCTATGAAGCTCGACTTGTGGCAAAGAGAATTTTCACAAGTTCAAGGAGTTGACTACGATGAGATTTTCTAATCCGTAGCGATGCTTAAGTCCGTCGGAATCATGATAGCATTAGCTGCATTTATGAAATCTGGTAGATGGATGTCAAAACAAGTTTCCTTACCAGTTTTCGTAAGGAAAGGTTGTATGTGATACAATCAGAAAGGTTTTGTCGATCCTAAGGATGCTAAAAGGTATGCTAGCTCCAGCGATCCTTCCATGGACTAGAGCAAGCATCTCGGAGTCAGAATATACGCTTTGATGAAGTGATCAAAGTTTTTGGGTTTATACAAAGTTTGTTAGAAACTTGTATTTACAATAAAGTGAGTGGGAGCGCTACAACATTTCTGATAAGTATATGTGAATGACATATTGTTGATCCGAAATGATGTAGAATTTCTGGAAAGCATAAAAGGTTGTTTGAAAGGAGTTTTTCAAAGGAAGACCTGGATAAAGCTGCTTACATATTGGGCATCAAGATCTATAGAGATAGATCAAGACGCCCGCTGATACTTTCAAAGAACGCACACCTTGACATGATTTTGAAAGAGTTCAAAGTAGATAAGCAAAGAAGGAGTTCTTGGCTGTGTTACAAGGTGTGAGTATTGAGTAAGACTCAAGACCTGACCACAGCAGAAGAGAGAGAAAGGACGAAGGTCGTCCCCTATGCTTTAGACGTAGGCTCTACAGTATGCTATGCTGTGTACCGCACATGAAGTGTGCCTTGCCATGAGTTGGTCAAGGGGTACAATAGTGATCCGGGAATGGATCACATGACAGCGGTCGAACTTATCCTTAGTATCTAGTGGACTAAGGAATTTTCTCGATTATGGAGGTGGAAAGGAGTTCGTCGTAAAGGGTTACGTCGATGCGAACTTTGACACTAATCCGGATGACTCTGAGTAGTAAACCGGATTCGTATGGTAGAGCAATTATTTGAAATGGCTCCAAGTAGCGCGTGGTAGCATCCACAAGATGACATAGATATTCGTAAAGCACACACGGATCTGAAAGGTTCAGACTCGTTGACTAATAACCTCTCTCACAAGCATAACATGATCAAACCAGAACTCATTGAGTGTTAATCACATAGTGATGTGAACTAGATTGTTGACTCTAGTAAACTCTTTGGATGTTGGTCACATGGTGATGTGACCTGTGAGTGTTAATCACATGGTGATGTGAACTAGATTATTGACTCTAGTGCAAGTGGGAGACTGTTGGAAATATGCCCTAGAGGCAATAATAAATTGGTTATTATTATATTTCCTTGTTCATGACAATTGTTTATTATCCATGCTAGAATTGTATTGATAGGAAACTCAAATACATGTGTGGATACATAGACAACACCATGTCCCTAGTAAGCCTCTAGTTGACTAGCTCATTGATCAATAGATGGTTACGGTTTCCTGAACATGGACATTGGATGTCGTTGATAATGGGATCACATCATTAGGAGAATGATGTGATGGACAAGACCCAATCCTAAGCCTAGCACAAGATCGTGTAGTTCGTTTGCTAAGAGCTTTTCTAATGTCAAGTATCATTTCCTTAGACCATGAGATTGTGCAACTCCCGGATACCATAGGAATGCTTTGGGTGTACCAAACGTCACAACGTAACTGGGTGGCTATAAAGGTGCACTACAGGTATCTCCGAAAGTGTCTGTTGGGTTGGCACGAATCGAGACTGGGATTTGTCACTCCGTGTAAACGGAGAGGTATCTCTGGGCCCACTCGGTAGGACATCATCATAATGTGCACAATGTGACCAAGCAGTTGATCACGGGATGATGTGTTACGGAATGAGTAAAGAGACTTGCCGGTAACGAGATTGAACAAGGCATCGGGATACCGACGATCGAATCTCGGGCAAGTACCATACCGATAGACAAAGGGAATTGTATACGGGATTGATTGAATCCTCGACATCGTGGTTCATCCGATGAGATCATCGAGGAGCATGTGGGAGCCAACATGGGTATCCAGATCCCGCTGTTGGTTATTGACCGGAGAGTCGTCTCGGTCATGTCTATGTGTCTCCCGAACCCGTAGGGTCTACACACTTAAGGTTCGGTGACGCTAGGGTTATGGAGATATTAGTATGCGGTAACCCGAAAGTTGTTCGGAGTCCCGTATGAGATCCTGGACGTCACGAGGAGTTCCGGAATGGTCCGGAGGTAAAGATTTATATATGGGAAGTCTTATTTTGGTCGCCGGAAAAGTTTCGCGCATTATCGGTATTGTACCGGGAGTGCCGAAAGGGGTCCGGGGGTCCACCAAGGGGGTCCACCAGTCCCGGGGGGCCACATGGGCTGTAGGGGTGTGCGCCTTTGCCTATATGGGCCAAGGGCACCAGCCCCAAGAGGCCCATGCGCCAAGAGATAAGGGAAAGGGAGAGTCCTAAAGGGGGAAGGCACCTCCGAGGTGCCTTGGGGAGGATGGACTCCTCCCTGGCCGCACCCTTCCTTGGAAGAAGGGCCAAGGCTGCGCCCCCCTCTCCCTTGGCCCTATATATAGTGGGGGGGGGAGGGAGGGAAGCAAGACCTAAGCCCTGGCGCCTACCTCTCCCTCCCGTGACACATCTCCCTCCTCCCGCAGCGCTTGGCGAAGCCCTATTGGAATCCCGCTACTTCCACCACCACGCCGTCGTTCTGCTGGATCTCCATCAACCTCTCCTCCCCCCTTGCTGGATCAAGAAGGAGGAGACGTCGCTGCTCCGTACGTGTGTTTAACGCGGAGGTGCTGTCCGTTCGGCGCTAGGATCATCGGTGATTTGGATCACGACGAGTACGAGTCCATCAACCCCGTTCTCTTGAACGCTTCCGCTCGCGATCTACAAGGGTATGTAGATGCACTCCTTCCCTCTTGTTGCTAGTAAACTCCATAGATTGATCTTGGTGATGCGTAGAAAATTTTGCATTTCTGCTACGTTCCCTAACACAACATACATTGTTCCCTTTGTCATCGGTATGTTACTTGCCCGAGATTCGATCGTCGGTATCTCAATACCTAGTTCAATCTCGTTACTGGCAAGTCTCTTTACTCGTTCCGTAATACATCATCCCGCAACTAAATCATTAGTTACAATGCTTGCAAGGCTTATAGTGATGTGCATTACTGAGTGGGCCCAGAGATACCTCTCCGACAATCGGAGTGACAAATCCTAATCTCGAAATACGCCAACCCAACAAGTACCTTCGGAGACACCTGTAGAGCACCTTTATAATCACCCAGTTACGTTGTGACGTTTGGTAGCACACAAAGTGTTCCTCCGGTAAACGGGAGTTGCATAATCCCATAGTCATAGGAACATGTATAAGTCATGAAGAAAGCAATAGCAATATACTAAACAATCGAGTGCTTAGCTAACGGAATGGGTCAAGTCAATCACATCATTCTTCTAATGATGTGATCCCGTTAATCAAATGACAAATCATGTCAATGGCTAGGAAACATAACCATCTTTGATCAACGAGCTAGTCAAGTAGAGGCATACTAGTGACACTTTGTTTGTCTATGTATTCACACATATATCATATTCCGGTTAATACAATTCTAGCATGAATAACAAACATTTATCATGATATAAGGAAATAAATAATAACTTTATTATTGCCTCTAGGGCATATTTCCTTCATCTCCAGGTATTCCTACATTGGTAACTAGGTAGAATGAACAGCGCAAGATGAAATAAGCTTATTTGTATGTTGACTTGCTGATTGCAGTGTGGAACGAGCCTATCATGTGTGGAGGAGCAAACAAGCACTGCAGCCACGCCGCAACGCAAGATAAAAGAGAACGAGTCATCGATGGCTTGGCCGACGAGTAGGGGTCGTGCAAACAGCGGTGTATTATTTTAGTGGAACTGCACAAAAAAGATATTGTGGTCAGTCGGACAAATTTTCTACAGCCACACAGAAGGAATTGCACTCATCGATTGGATAGAATTTCCTCCATGGCATCAAAGCAGATCCCAAGGTGGAAATCAACTAACCACTTATACAATTACGCATAATCTTCCTCACGCAGGCATGTATCCCTTTCGTCCAGATGATCGTGTTTTGTCATGCCGAGCTATTGATATGTGCTACTATTTTGCAACACCATTTAAGTATAGCTATTGCTTTCCTATCCTATCACATTCAGGACAATGAAGATGATTTCAGTGGAACTACAGAAAATGGTCTGTTGTTGAGTCATCTCTATTGCCTCCTCTATTTGCTACAATGTGTCAGCGTCAATTGCAAGATGAGCCAACAAGCTAGCTGTGGAGTTGCCAGCATGCTCAAAGTGCATGCAACATTGAGCAGAAAGAAGCATGCCCAGGAAATTAATGCGTGCGTAGGGAGGCCCTTTGCTTAGAGAAGCATCAATCATTTTTTCTTTATTTCTACATATTCTCACAGCTTTGTCTTGGTTATAGTCTAGTGAATCATTGAGATGCATAAACATGCTGAACTTATGTGCTTGTGAATGTTAGCTAGTATGCATACCGTATCTTGTGAAGCTTAGTTTAATGTGAATGTTGCCTAGCGTGTCAACCTTTACAATCTATATTGTGGGCCTATTATTTGACCCCTCATTTTGCCGCGCTACAACCAGTGTGAGTGTCTGCATGCAGTGCCGCATCCTGTAATCAGGTGGATGCCCAGGGGCCCAAGAAGGAGCCATGAGTTTTCTTAAAGTTGAAAAAGGTTACTGAGGAGGAACCATACGCTGGAGGGCATCTCTTTTTTTCTTTCAAATGGGTAATAAGCTAGAGAGCTGGAGAGTGTCTCTAATGGGCTGCCTCTAGTGTTAAGACCGTCGAGTACGAAACACGGCAGCCCACTAGGCTAATACAAAAGCCAATCCATCTTAAATCCCATGTGTTTTTTTGCGAGGAAAAGCCTGATAACCCACAAGCATAGGGGATAGTTTGTAGCCTTTTTCGATAAATAAGAGTGTCGAACCCAATGAGGAGCTAAAGATAGAACAAATATTCCCTCAAGTTCTATCGACCACCGATACAACTCTACGCACACTTGATGTTTGCTTTACCTAAAACAAGTATGAAACTATTTTGCGAGAATAAAACTACGAGTACTTTGTGAGAATAAAACTACGAATAAAATGCAAGACAATAAAAGTAGATAGCTTTTGTCAAGAAGAAAGTCATTTGTCCCTAGGTGACCGATAACTAAACCGGTGATCATTGTTGCAATTTTATATGAGGGAGAGGGATGAGCTAACATACTTTCTTACTTGGATCATATGCTCTTATGGTTGGAACTCTAGCAAGCATCCGCAACTACTAAAGATCATTAAGGTCATAAAACCCAACCATAGCATTAAGTATCAAGTCCTCTTTATCCCATACGCAATGACCCCCAAACTCGGGTCTGTGCTTCTGTCACTCACACCACCCACCATAAGAGAACCATGAACATATTGCAATACCCCATAGTGGGGATCCCTCCATTTGTGCAACACGGAGGGCACCGTAGGACAACACCAAAATAAAATATAAAACTCAAACCAATCATGATCATCTATCAACCCATAGGACAAAACGGATCTACTCAAACATCATAGGATAACCACATATCATTGAGAAATAATATGTAGTATTGAGCACCATGTTTAAGTAGAGATAACAGCGGAGAGAAGAGGTGTTACACCGCTGCATAGAGGGGGAGAACGTTGGTGTTGACGGTAGCAAGATTGTTGACGTAGATCGCTGTCACAATCCTTGCCCCGGCGGCACTCCGACGCCACCGGGAGAGAGGGGGAGAGAGCCAAAACGGATCATGATCATCTATCTATAAAACTCAAACCAATCATGATCATCTATCAACCCATAGGACAAAACGGATCTACTCAAACATCATAGGATAACCACATACATTGAGAAATAATATGTAGTGTTGAGCACCATGTTAAAGTAGAGATTACAACGGAGAGAAGAGGTGCTACATCGCTACATAGAGGGGGAGAAAGTTGGTGTTGACGGTAGAAAGATTGTTGATGTAGATCGCGGTCATGATCCTTGCCCCGGCGGCACTCCGGCGGCACCGGGAGAGAGTGGGAGAGAGAGCCCCCTCCTTCTTCTTCTTCCTTGGCCTCCTCCCTAGATGGGAGGTGAGTTCCCCCTCTGGTCCATGTCCTCCATGGCGGCGGAGGGGCGGGAGCCCCTCTGAGATTGGATCTCCCTCTCTGTTCTTTTCTGTTTCGCGCTCCCCAGATCTGACCGAAAACCGTTTCTTAAATATCCGGAGATCCATAACTCCGATTGTGCTGAGATTTTAACACGATTTTTTCTGAATATAAGCTTCCTTGTGCCCGAAGTAGATCTCCAACCGACTTATGAGGAGGGCACAACCCACCACCACACGCCTGGGCTGCCTGGCGTGTCAAGGTGTCTTGTGGTGGCCGTGGCCCCCTGTTTGCATTCATTCCAACTCCCAAAAAATCACATATATTCCAAAATAATTCTCCATAAATTTTTATCGCGTTTGTAATTCATTTGATATGGATATTCTGCAAAACAAAAAACATGCAAAAAATAGGAACTGGCACTAGGCACTGTATCAATATGTTAGTCCAATAAATCATATAAAATGTTGCCAAAAGTATGTGAAAGTTGTATAATATTGGCACGAAACAATCAAAAATTATAGATACGATGGAGACGTATCAGCATCCCCAAGCTTAATTCTTGCTCGTCCTCGAGTAGGTAAATGATAAAAAAAGATAATGTTTGATGTCGAATGCTACCTAGCATAAACTTGATCATATATCTAATCATGGCATGAATATTAAGACACGATTGATTCAAAGGAATAGTCTATAATTTGACATAAAGACATCAATACTCAGGCATCCCAACAAGCAATCATGTCTTTCAAAATATCAACGCTAAAGAAAGCTATCCCTACAAAAATCATATAGTCTTGTCATGCTCCGTCTTCTTAACACAAAGTATTTATCATGCATAACCCAGATGACAAGCCGAGCAATTGGTTCATACTTTTTAACGCGCTTCAGCTTTTTCGACCCTCACGCAATACATGAGCGCAAGCCATGAATATAGCACTATGGGTGGAATAGAGTATGATGATAGGGGTAAATATAAAGAAGACAAAAAAGTAAGAAAGTCTCACATCGATGCGGCTAACCAGTGGGCTATGGAGATGCCCATCAATTGATATCAATGCGAGGAGTAGGGATTGCCATGCAATGAATCACTAAGAGCTATAAGTGTATGAAAGCTCAATATGAAAACTAAGTGGGTGTGCATCTAACTCTATAATGAAAAATTCCCACTAGTATATGAAAGTGACAACATAGGAGACTCTCTATATGAAAAACATGGTGCTACTTTGAAGCTCAAGTGTGGAATTAGCATGCCCCTTCTCTCTTTGTCTTTTTTTCCCTTTTTTATTTTTTCTTTTTTTCTCTCTTTTTGTCCGGAGTCTCATTCCGACTTGTGGGGGAATCATAGTCTCCATCATCCTTTCCTCACCGGGACATGCTCTAATAATGAATAATGATGATCATCACACTTCTATTTACTTACAACTCAAGAGATAAAAATTACAACTCGATACCTAGAACAAAGTATGACTCTATATGAATGCCTCTGGCAGTGTACCAGGATGTGCAATGATCTAGCGTAGCGGAGATATCAAAAAAACAGACAAGCCATGGAAATATCATGCTAGCTATCTTATGATCATGCAAAGCAATATGACAATGAATGCTCAAATCATCAAAACGAAAGCGGTGGAAGTTGCATGGCAATATATCTCGGAATGGCTATGGAAAGGACATAATAGGTAGGTATTGGGGATATTCCCCATGACTATAACCCGACAGACAGTTATGACCCGACACACAGTTATGACCCGGCACACAATTATGACCCGGCAGACAGTTATAACCTGGCAGACAATTATGACCCGACAGACAGTTATGACTCGACAGACAGTTATAGCCCGGTAGACAGTTATGACTCGGCAGACAGTTATAACCCGGCAGACAAATGAGTCGCCTGGAGTTAAGAAGTCCAAGACGTTAAGAAGCCCACGGAGAGAAGCCCAAGATCTTAAGAAGCCCACGGTGAGAAGTTAGAATAGTTTAAGTTTTAGTCCGACTTGGACTCTACATGTAAACCGCCCCTTCAACTTATATAAGGAGGGGCGGGTCACCCCAAGAGGGTCAAGTTTTTCTAGACGTCTCAATAGATAGGTCTCAAGAGACAGGTTTTAGACAATGTCCAAATAGATGCTCTCGAGATAGAGGTAGCGAAACCTCGCCCTTGTAACCGAGATCGTCATCATCATCAATATGAATCAAGCAGGATGTAGGCTTTTACCTCCATGGGCCGAACCTGGGTAAAAACCTCGTGTCTCTCATCCCGCTCAACCCCTCTCAAGCTACCAGTTAGATGCGTTGGCCTCACGACTAAGTCCTCACACTAAGGACATCTGCCGTGACAAATCCACGACAGTAGGTATGGTGGCTGTTTTGAGGAAGATATAATAAGGCTTATGTGTGATAGAGCGTATCATATCACGGGGTTTGGATGCACCGGCGAAGTTTGCACTGACTCTCGAGGTGATAAAGGGCAATGCATGGTACCGTAGAGGCTAGCAAATTGCGGAAAGGTAAGAGTGCGTATAATCCATGGGCTCACATTAGTCATAAAGAACTCATATACTTATTGCAAAAGTTATTAGCCCTCGAAGCAAAGTACTACTACGCAACCCTAGGGGGATACATTGGTAGGAAAATACCATCGCTCGTCCCCGACCGCCACTCATAAGGAAGACAATCAATAATAAATCATGCTCCAACTTCATAGCATAACGATAGACTATACATGCATGCTTCGGGAATCACAAAGTTTAACACCAATATTCTTACTAACCACAACCGTTTACTAGTATCTCCCACATATTCCATCTCTATATCGCAAAAACTATTGCAAGGAATCAAACACATCATATTCAGTTATCCGCAAGTTTTATGTAGGATTTTATGACTAACCATGCAAATGACAAATTCCTGTTGACTCTCTAAATAGATATAAGTGAAGCATGAGAGTTTAATTCTTTCTACAAGAGACCATGCTCTAATAAATATAAGTCAAGCAAAAGAGCATTCTACAAACAACAATTTTTCTATGTGAAGAGAAACATGCAATCCAAACTTCAAATGATATAAGTGAAGCACATGAAGCATTCTATAAAGCCATACTCAAAAGATATTAGTGAAGTGCAATGAGCATTCTATAAATCAACCATGGACTATCTCATACCAGCATGGTGCGTAAACGAAAAATGAAAACTAAACACAAAAGACGCTCCAAGATTTACACATATCACATGAACGAAACAAAAACGAAAACATACCGATACTTGTTGAAGAAAGATGGGATGCCTTCCGGGGCATCCCCAAACTTAGACGCTTGAGTCTCCTTGGATATTTACTTGGGGTGCCTTGGGGATCCCCAAGCTTGAACTCTTGCCTCTCCTCCTTCTCATATCGAGACCTCCTCTCTCCATCCACACAAAACTTAACAGAAAACTGGTGAGATCCGTTAGTATAATAAAGCAAATTACTACTTTAATTACTGTTGCAAACCCATTCATATTTTGTTTTTCACTGTAGCTACTGTATTATTACTTTTCCATGGCTTATACCACCGATACAATCGATAGTTTCATCAAAACAAGCAAAACAATGCATCAAAAACAGAATCTGTCTTAAACAGGACAGTTTGTAGTAATCTAAACTCTAACCATACTTCTGTAATTCCAAAAATTCTGAAAAATAGGAAAAAAATAAGAAAATTGTATAGCAACACTGTGCAAAAAGTTTCAGAAACTTTTGACGTTCAATAAAAAAAATGTAAAATCACGCACTACAACCAAAGTTTCTGTTTTTGCACTGCACATACCAACAAGCAATCTAATCATCCTAAAGGCAAATCTTGGCACATTATTTTTATGATACAATTTATTTGTACAAGGGGATAATTATTTTTGTTGAAAAGTTTCTGTAATCAAGATTCACAAAGTTTCCATGGGCATGAACAAAGTTCAAGGATATCCCCCACCTCCACGGTGCTCGTCTTTCTCACTTTCACTTTTCTTTTTGTGAAGTTTTAAGTTCCCCTATATATTTGTTGTTTTTAAACTTTATAAAAGAACACAACAGAATAAAATGACTCTCCAAAACTTCCGGGTTGTCTCCCTGGCAGCGCTTTCTTTAAAGCCATTAAGCTAGGCATAAAGTGCTCAAGTAATGGATCCACCTGGATCCCAAGATATATCAAAACCAATTTTAATTAACAATAATTTGGAATTTAGTAGTGAGCACAAAGCAACATATATCATGTAATGACGAAGTCTAACTCTCTTCCTATGCATCGGAATGTAATAAAAGAACAATTCATGCACATCTAGTAAAGGCCAATACATAGCATAAGTAGTTTCTTGCAATTTTATCGTGTTGGAAACAAAGAGAGGCGGGGATATAGTTCCTCTCTCATAATAATTGAAAGTAGGAGCAGCAAGCACATGCATATTATATTCATCAAAATCATCATGTGCAACGGTAAAAGGCAACCCATCAATGTAATCCTTAATAAGTGCAAACTTCTCGGATATAGTGTAGTTTGGAGAGTTCAGAAAGATAATAGGACTATCATGCGTGGGTGCAATAGCAACAATTTCATTCTTAACATAAAGAACTATGGCAAGTTCATCTCCATAAGCATAATTCATATTGGTATCAAGGCCACAAGAATAGCAAGCATCAAGTTCATCAAAAAGGGATATTTCAAATGAATCAACGGGAACATAGCAATTATCATAGCATTTATCCTTCGGTAAGAACGAAGGGGCATTAAATAATGTATGAGTTGAAGAGTTACTCTCATTAGAAGGTGGGCACGGGTAGCTAACCCGCTCTTCCTCCTTTTGTTCTTCGCTCTCCTCGTCATCTTTTTCATCCAATGAGCTCACAGTTTCACAAATTTCTTCTTCCATAGACTCCTGCAAAATATTAGTCTCTTCTTGGTTAGCGGAGAAGTCCTCAATATATGGTTTAATATAAGCATTAGAAGAATAATTTTCATAGCAATATTTAAGTATGGCAAAATTTTCAGATTTGTAAAGAGTAGCATCATACTTTTCCATCAAAGAAGCAATTTCATAAGCACCCTTAAAAGCAACAAATTCTTCAATTTGTTCAATATCATAATAATTATAAACACCCTTGGCATAAGATTATAAAATTCCATTATCCTTAAACTCACATTGGAAGGGAAGGTGTTTTTTAGGGTCTTCAGAACAACAAGTAAAATCATGTACTTCGCATAAATTCAAAGCATAGCAATACAAACTATTAATATGATGCCATAAAAGTTTCCCTTTTTGAGATAGGCGGCGTCGCACAAAATAAGCATGCTCATTTAATGATTTTCCCTGAACTAAGCAAGTTGGGGTTTTAGCACGAGCACATAGGGATCGAAGATGATCCAATTAGAAAGCTTCAGTAGTATGATAGATTTTGGGTGGTTCTTCAACCATTAATTTAGTAGGTACAAATAATTTTGTTGGTATTTTATGTTCCTACCCATAAATAGAGATAGAAAACAAGAGCACAAAATAAAAACTACTTAGTGATAAAGCAAACAAGCACACACGAGAATATTCACCCCATGCTATTGCTCCTAGGAAACGGCGCCAGAAAAAGGTCTGGATAACCCACAAGTATAGGGGATCGTTTGTAGCCTTTTCCGATAACTAAGAGTGTCGAACCCAACGAGGAGCTAAAGGTAGAACAAATATTCCCTCAAGTTCTATCGACCACCGATACAACTCTACGCATACTTGACGTTTGCTTTACCTAAAACAAGTATGAAACTATTTTGCGAGAATAAAACTACGAGTACTTTGCCAGAATAAAACTATGAATAAAATGGAAGATAATAAAAGTAGATAGCTTTTGTCAACAAGAAAGTCATTTGTCCCTCGGTGATCGATAACTAAATCGGTGATCATTGTTGCAATTTTATATGGGGGAGAGGCATGAGCTAACATACTCTCTCTACTTGGATCATATGCACTTATGATTGGAACTCTAGCAAGAATCCGCAACTACTAAAGATCATTAAGGTCGTAAAACCCAACCATAGCATTAAGTATCAAGTCCTCTTTATCCCATACGCAATGACCCCCAAACTCGGGTCTGTGCTTCTGTCACTCACGCCACCCACCATAAGCGAACCATGAACGTATTGCAACACCCTACAACAGGGATCCCTCCGTTTGCGCGACACGGAGGGCACCATAGGACAGCACCAAAATAAAATATACAACTCAAACCAATCATGATCATCTATCAACCCATAGGACAAAATGGATCTACTCAAACATCATAGGATAACCACATATCATTGAGAAATAATATTTAGTATTGAGCACCATGTTTAAGTAGAGATAACAGCGGAGAGAAGAGGTGTTACACAGCTGCATAGAGGGGGAGAACGTTGGTGTTGACGGTAGCAAGATTGTTGACGTAGATCGCTGTCACAATCCTTGCCCCGACGGCACTCCGACGCCACCGGGAGAGAGGGGGAGAGAGCCCCCTCCTCCTCCTCCTTCTTCTTCTTCCTTGGCCTCCTCCCTAGATGGGAGGAGAGTTCCCGCTCTGGTCCATGGCCTCCATGGCAACGGAGGGGCGGGAGCCCCTCCGAGATTGGATCTCTCTCTCTCTCTCTCTCTCTCTATTCTCTTCTGTTTCGCGCTCCCCAGATCTGGCCGAAAACCGTTTCTTAAATATCAGGAGATCCGTAACTCCAATTGCGCTGAGATTTTAACACGATTTTTTTTGCGGATATAAGCTTCCTTGCGCCCAAAGTAGAGCTCCAACTAACTTACGAGGAGGGCACAACCCACCACCACGCGCCTGGGCTGCCTGGCACGCCCAGGTGTCTTGTGGTGGCTATGGGCCCCCGTTTGCGTTGATTCCAATTCCCCAAAATCACATATATTCCAAAATAATTCTCTGTAAATTTTTATCGCGTTTGGACTTCGTTTGATATGGATATTCTGCGAAACAAAAAGCATGCAAAAAACAGGAACTGGCACTGGGCACTAGATCAATATGTTAGTCCAATAAATCATATAAAATGCTGCCAAAAGTATGTGAAAGTTGTATAATATTGGCATGAAAGAATAAAAAATTATAGATACGACGGAGACGTATCAAAGCCCATATTTCTTGAAGAGTGGCGCTTCCAAGAAAACCTCCTTCCTCCTCGCCTCCACTTAATGCAGCTCACTGGATTCTCCCCCTTCCGTCACCCCCATTTGCCCCGCTCCCCTTCTTCACTCGTACAGAAAACGCTTGCTCCCCTTCTTCCTCACTCCTACAGAAAACCCTAGCCCTCCTTCTTCCCCACTCGCACTGCCACTATGCCCGTCTCTCGCTATCTGCTCAAACTCGTGAGCTCGTCACGACGCCCGCAAGGAAAATGGAGTCGGCTGGCCCCAACGCCAAGAAGATGAGGCTCCCGCCAGCGGCGACGCCAGTTGTAGATCCCACACTCGGCAGCGTGGGGAGAAGCGGTGAGCCCCCCGGATCTCAGGAACCCGTAGAATCTCAGGTGGACCGCATCAGTGATCTCCCGGACGCCATCCTTGGGGAGATCATCTCGCTTCTTCCCACCATGGATTACTGCCGCGCCCAAATCATCTCAACTCGGTGGCGCCCTCTATGGCGCGCCGCGCCTCTTAATCTCGATTGTTGTGGCCTATCTCTTATTCATGATATTGAACTCCCCGGTGCCGTCATCTCCTCCCACGGGGGCTCCGTTCACCGCCTCTCCATCCCTGTGTGCTACGTGTATATACCCTGCATGGCGGACGCATGGCTGACATCCCCTGAATTCCGCTAACTCGAGATGCTTGAGTTCTATTATTCCTACGATACTCACATACCACTAACCGAACACCATGTGTCTGACCCGTCGCCACCTATGTCCATCTCACAGTTTTCCTCCTCTCTCCACATCGCAGCCTTTGCCCTGTGCAAACTACCAGATAATCTAGCACAAAAGCTTCATCTCCCACTTCTCAAAAGACTTTCACTTCTATTGGTTCATATGTCGGAGACCTCACTACACCACATCACAATACCAGTCAGTGCTTGCTGCTTTTTTTGACTTTAAAATAGGCTATCTCTGAATAAAGGCGCCTAACCTTGTAAGCATTGGAATTTTTTTGGAAGAAGGGGAGCTCATCATCGAAGATGCCCCTTCACTTCAAAGGTTGATCCTTGATCCTTCATATTCACCTCCATGAATTATTGTTTTCTCTACGCCTAAACAGGAGACCTTGGGTGTAATTCCTGATCTTTGTGATGATTTCAAGATTTTGTTTGGCTCCACAGTTATTTAGGTACTGTATATTATCATTTACACTTTTGTAATCATAAGTTGAATTTTTCATTTGTACGCATAAGTTTTATATCATCTTGGAGTACACTTTTTGTACTAATATTATGTTCTATGCTCAATGAAGAGTTTGTCCATGGATAGCCTATCAGTGGTGCTGGACTCCATGAAGGTCTTATATATCAGTATCAATACTTTTGATCTGAACAAGATTATTGGCTTGCTGCGATGCTTTCCATACTGGAGAACTTGTATATACAAGTGATGATTTCATGCTCATTGGAAGCCCATAGATAGTGTAGTAGAATTAACCATTTAGCTTTTGCTCTTTCGGCATACTCTTTTTTAGACCTTAATTGTTTTCAATCTTCATTTCTATTTGGGCAACAATACGGGGTATAAAAGGTATAACCAATCGGTGGTGTCAGAAGAACCGGGGTTTTCTCAGTTCTCATGACATTCATTTGAAGACAATAACGTCAGAAGGATATGTAACCAACCATGCAAACACTAGATTTGTCACATTCTTCCTGCTGAATGCAAGGTTACTATTGTCCATCAGGCTTAAGTTTATCAGCGGCATAGTTTCGATGGATGGACACGTCAAAGAGCAGAAAAAGAAGTTTCAAGTGGACGAAAGGGCTTCTAAGCGTGCCCGGCTTATATTTACAGCATCCTGTAGTCATCTTCTAGTAAATTTTACGACCAACAATGGTAATTTTATGGATCAGACTGATTAATTTGATTGTGACTACCGAAAACAGTGCTGGAGTTAGATGTTGTTGCCTTTTCAACTATATTTAACGATGGTCATCTTGTAGTTCTTCCTTTGTCTAAACCTGATGAACTGTGGCTCTTTTGTACAGTTTGTAAGCTGGAGTTAGATGTTGTTGACCTTTTCAACTAGGCCGTGGCTCTCATATTTTCTATGAAACAAGGAAAATGGCTGCCCATTTATTTAATTAAGAGAGAAATATTGTAACAAATCCCAACCAAGGGAAATTACATCACTCTCGTTGGCTCCTTGAGCTCATTGTGCGTTGTAGAACCCAAGTGCTTAGCACGCACCAGCACCCACAAACTTATTTTGAGCTAGCACACCAAATGAGTTGTAATTATTAATAAGAAAGGTTGCATGGCAGTGACATATTTGGATTCTGACATTTGGAACCCATGTGGAGAGGATGACAATATGGACCCACCAGGGTGATGGCAGTACGCAAGCAAGTGCCTCGTCATTACAAACCAAAAACTGCTTCCTCCTAATGGTTTCTTGACATACGGGTCCCACACCATTGTCAGTAGTCAATAAACGAGAGAATTACACAACGAACAGCTGCACCAGGGACCCAGCAGCTCGCCCAGATGTTTTTTGTTTTTCAGAGGGACTAGGGTATCAACTGGGTTGTGCGGGGGCTGTGGCCAGTCTAGCCAAGGCTTTTATTTTATGTTTACCACATGACCAACCCAGTTGTTTTTTATTTCTAAAAATGGCTAGCCCGGTTCTATTTTTTCAGAATACCCAACCGAGGCCTACTTGCTTTTGTCAGCCCTGTTGGGCTGCAAATCATTCAAGACGAGGAGGGTTGCATTCGGCTTGCCGAGAAAATGGGTTGTAAGTTATAAGAAATGGGCTGTAAATGGTAAAAACACAGCAAAATGATGATTAGTTTCAAATTTCCTTTTTTTGGATTTAGAGATTTTAAATTTCATTGATTTTTTTGCGGGCAAAATTTCATTGGATTTTAAATTAATATAAATTTACTTTTAAAATTTGTTTGAATCTGACTTGAAATTTTGGCATTAAAAACAGTTCAGACCCCATCAAAATATGCAACATTTCATTGATTCTTTTACCATGGCCAGAATATGGGCTGTAATGCTAATAAAAAGAATATGGGCTTCAAAAAATCTTTAAGAATTAGCAAATGTTTTTTTACAAATTTTAAGCAAATGGTCTCTAAATTATGAAAAATAATGGGTTGTATGCTTTTTTCCATAGATTTGGAGGCTCACCTGTGGGCCTACTAGGTTGACGCGTACGCAAGGTTTTGTCAACTTAGTCAACACACAAGAGCAGTGACTGTTGGATGTCCATCCAATGGCTGTTGCGCTTCTTCAATCTCTAGCCGCCCAAACCAGTGCATGCCAAACCGGCCCACCTTACTCCCACCGCTGGCCAAGCCATCCCTCTACCCGCTCGCACTTCCTGTTATTTTCCGGCGACGACAGCCCCACCCAGCAGCCAAACCAGTCAACCCTCATACTTCCCTCACCGTGGGCATCCATCGTTGTAGCTTTGCCGGCTCCGGGTTTGTTCGCACACGAACACGTCACAGTGTACCTCCAACACCGAGGGTGATGCACCGCAGCTCACGTCGAAGGAGACCCGTCCGGAAGCGCGGCACGCAAGCAATCCGGCGGGTGCTTTTTAGGACCCGAAACCCCACGCGCCCGGGAGGGACCCCGTCTGGACGCGCGGCGGCTATGGGCTGCTCTAGGTCCGTTCGCCCGCCCCTAGAGCCTCGAGGATCGCTGTCCTTCAACACGAAGAACGAACGAAGAACGAGAGAGAAAGAACCAGGGAGAGATGTAAAACTAGGGTAAAAAGTAGATGGGTTTTGCGATTGTGTGTTGTTGTTCAATCGGCCGTCACCACTTAGGTATATAAGAGGCGGGTGTACTTCCCGTGCAAGGAAAAGGCTTGTATTCACATCCAAAACCCTAGTCAAATTCGGATTGGTTTTGTCCGAACTTTCCAAAACTGTTTGGTTTAAACTGGCTGCACCTTGCGGGTCTTTTTTGTGGTGGTAAATGACCTCAGATGAAAACGAGCCCAGAAGCAATCTTGACCATTTCGACGAGGCGAACAATTTTCATGTTGAACGTTTTTTGATCCGAGGTCATCATCAGGGCCAAATTGCTCGCGCAAAACAGCTAAATATTCACGCAGCTCATCAGACATACCCACATATGTGTCTCGTTCCGGGCGTCATATTTTGCCCATTGGAGGGTTGCGCTGTGTGGGCTCTAACTTTCGCATACGACCTCAGATTGGGACAATCTTTATATCAAAATCAATCTTTCCGACGAGACGAAGACAATCCGTGTAGATCATTTTTCCATACGGGGCAGTCTTGGGGGCGTAATGAGCCGAATAGTGTTCTGAATATAAAATCTCAGTATTTCGAACACAACTTCGGCCTTCGAGATGAGATCGAATGGCGATGGAACAAACTTCAAAGATATTCATATCGAAAATACGAAACTTTTTTATGTAGATCACTTCTCCATTCGAGGCCATATTAATTACGTTCTTGACCGTGCCAAAATCTGGTGTCAACACATGCCCCCCTGTTTTTCGGCACAACTTGGATGCCGAAAAATAATTTGCCTAGAGTTAGTTATAAGGACGATGTCAACACTCCATCGTCCATTTATATGTGCTAAGGGCGATAATTATATATCGGCCATGATTTATGCTAAGGGCGATAGTCATATATCGGTCATGTCTTTGCTTAGGGCGATAGTTATATATCGGCCGTTGATTTTAACTTCTTGTTCACATCATACCTTGTAACCAATTACCACCAATCGGCTTTAAAGAGATGGGAATGAACCCGTTCCTTGTATCACTAAGGAAATAAACTCCGAGAGGTCACGCCCTGTTAAGCAAGTAACATCGGGATGATTCCAATCCACCGATGCATCGGCCAAAGCAACACAAGCCGAATTATCCGCGTGAATGGCTTCTACCTCATCATCGACCCATTGTATTAAGAATTGATGCATGGTGGATGGCACACATTGGTTAGCATGAACCCAATCGCGGCCTAATATAACATTATAGTTACCTTGCACCTCGGCGATGAAGAATGTGGTGGCCAAAGTTTTACTTACCACGGTGAGTTCCATGCACATCACACCTTTGGCCTCTGTCTTTTCTTTACCCTCAAATCCATTAAGTACCATATTGCTCTTCATCAATGCATCATCATCTAACCCCAACTTCTTGAAGACCGAGTAGGGCATAAGATTTACCACGGTACCACCATCAACGAGCATCCTAGCAACCGGTGATCCGTTAATATGACCTTTGAGGTACAACGGTTTCAAGTGTTTCACCGGTTCTTTTGGCTTCTCGAAGATAGCATTCTTAGGACCAAAATCCAGCTGGGCTACCTCCCCTTCTTCACCTATAGCACGAAACTCGGCAGGTAAGTAATATACCATATTAATATCCATACCTTCCTGAACCGGCGTAGATTCATAATCCACCATCTCATCTTCATCTCCCAATGTGTATATTGGGCTTAAAGTTTCCTCAATTGAAGGGGATGTTTCAGGTGGTGTGGACGATGTAATAGGGGTCGCATCATCCTCTTTCGGTGGTGAAGGTATTGCTGCAGCTAATGTAGAAGCATCTGTGTTTTGTTTTTGTTTAGGCCTCCACACTTGTTTTGTGAGTGCCATGGGCCGAATTTCACTGAACAATTCGTCCCTTTGCCTCTCCTCTTTATGCTCTACCTTCTCGTGGTTCCTCATGCGTTGTAATCTTCTTTTCATGGTCTTAGTTAAACCGGGAGGACACCACTTAGGTTTAGTATATTTGGGATCCCTTGGTTTGGCCTTGCTTGTGCTCGCCTCATGATCATTAACCATGGAACCCTGCTGAACAATAACAATATCACCATTAGAAGTAGCCAGATTACCAACAACCGGCTTTTCGATCTCCTTTTGCTTGTCACATTCTACAATTTCCGCATTAGCTGTCTTAACACGCCACACGTTTTTGTTGGCCTTGCTTGGATAAATTTTTGTTGGCTGAGTAGCACCATAGCTCAAACGGCCTTGTGTGGGATAATAAAGCCTCTCGGGAGCAAGCCTTCTAGGTGCTGCCCGCCCCATATGAAAAGCATAAGGAGCCACTGGGGGCTGCCCCCATCCTCCACTGAAGCCTCTCATGTAATATGGCGCATAGGAGGGTTGTGACATCCATGTCGGTGCCCATGACCCATATGGCCTTGCATAGCGTCGAAACTCTTGCTCCGGAGGCAACCTTGAACGCTTTGAATGTGATGGCCGATTAGAACTAGAACCGGCCGAGTGACTTGCATATTTGGATAGCAACATATCAAAAGTTGGCCTGATCGTTTGCACTTAGCTTCACTCTTTTCGCACTTGCCAACTTTTGAATTCTTGGGCTTGATAAATCTAACATGAGTATCTTCTTGTACTTGTGGTTGCCCCCCGAGTGAAGGATTTTTTATGGTGATCTTCAATACTTCTTTGCCATCGGGTTGCTTATCAAGCACAACCTCTCGTCCCAAGACTTTGTCGCCCTCCTTGCCTTTCCTGGGTTCACCAATAACAACATTATCTTTATTAGCAGATTCGGCTATGCTAGGCCGAATCAACATTTTCTTTCCCTCCAAGTCCATGGTGTTTATCAGGAAGGGCTGTTTATCAACTTGCATCTCAGCAAAATTCAATCGTCCGTCATTAATGGCCGATTGTATCTGTCGTCGAAAAACATTGCAATCGTTAGTAGCATGAGAAAATGAATTATGGTACTTGCAATAAGCACACCGTTTCAGCTCCTCAAACGGCGGTATGGTGTGTGATATTCTAATCATCTTATCTTGCAAGAGAGCATCAAATATTTTATCACACTTTGATATATCAAAAGTAAACCTCATCTCGTCATCATGAGCATTGCACATATAGGGTTTGGCCTTTGAGGACCAAACAAATTCAGTAGTATAGACATCAACCTCATCGTCCGAATTATCATCATTGGGTTCAACCATATGCATTCTAGGACGATCGGTTGTAGACCTATGAACCTCTTTACTTCGACTCTCTTCGGCCAAAGCTTTTTGTAAGACTTGATTAATGCTCAAAAACTCATAACTTTCTAACCTCTCTTTAATGTGAGTTTTCGAACCATTAAGAACAAGATTCGCCAAGTCTCTCTCAGTTATCACTAAGCTATAACATCGGTTCTTTATATCTCTAAATCTCTTGACGTAATCGGTGACCGGTTCCTCATGTTTCTGCCTAACCAATGTAAGATGTGACAACTTTAGCTCATTATCACAGCTATAAAAGTGATCATGAAACTTTTGCTCTAATTGCGACCATAAGAGAATTGAGCCATGTGGTAAAGCAGTAAACCATGAAAATGCGGTACCAGTTAAAGATAATGGAAATAAACGCACTTTCAATTCTTCTATGGAACCTGCTTCACCCAACTGCGCTAGATACTGACTAACATGCTCCCAAGTTGTTTTCGTACCCTCACCACTAAATTTAACAAAATCAGGAACCTTATAACCTTGAGGGTAAGAAATTGCATCAAAGTGTTCAGGATAAGGCTTTCGGTACACACGACTCTTTACTTTCGGCTCGTTTCTGAAAGTTTCTAGAAACATCTTATGCAAATCCTCCCCTAATTTAGCTAAAATTGGATCCGAGGTAGATGAAGATGTTTGTGGCAATGATATAGGAGCAACCTGAGTACTAGCTATTGGTGCAACTTGTGGGATGGGCGCCGAACCATAATTCGGCGGAAGACCAAACATGCTCGCGCCTATGGGTGGTGTGACAAAGTGATTCAGCGTAGACGCCGAATTGGGCACACTCATAATAGGATTAGGGTATGCAGGTGCAGCCACAAGCTGGTTGGTTTGAGTAGGGTAAAAATTCAACGGCATATTATATTGTGGTTGCATAGGTGGTGCCGATGAAATAGGTAAAATTGGAGTAGGGTTTTCAGATATACCAACAGTACCACTAGATGATGGAGGCATATTTTTGTGAGCATTAGCACTAGCCACAAAAGAATTGTATGCCATCACATTACCCTTACTAACAAGACTTTCAATCACAACCACTTGCCCTGGAGTAAAAACTTTACTCACAGTGATTACATCTTGTTCGTCGATGAGGGGAGGAAGATTGACGTTTACAACCGAAGTGATGTTGCCTTGACAGTCCTTCTTGAAACTTGAAAGAAACGCTTCCAAATCCTCCTCCTCGCGCTTCTTCTTGAGCGCCTCAAAAGCCTCTTCACGCTGCTTCTTGCGCGCTTCGTAGGCTTGGCGATGTTCATCCGATAGTTCATCAAGACCGGGCTTAATGATGTTATCGGCGTCAACTTCTGAGGGCTTGGGGAGATTAGACATGGTTGATGATGATTCTTGATCTTTCGTCCCCAACGGAGTCGCCAAAAAGTGTGTTCGCACATGAACACGTCACCATGTACCTCCAACGCCGAGGG
The DNA here is from genome assembly GCF_018294505.1 of Triticum aestivum. Lineage (NCBI taxonomy): Eukaryota > Viridiplantae > Streptophyta > Magnoliopsida > Poales > Poaceae > Triticum > Triticum aestivum. The sequence continues at coordinate 285,060,843 of NC_057808.1, read as the reverse complement.
TGATGCACCGCAGCTCACGTCGAAGGAGACCCGTTCGGAAGCGCGGTACGCAAGCAATCCGGCGGGTGCTTTTCAGGACCCGAAACCCCACGCGCCCGGGAGGGACCCCGTCTGGACACGCGGCGGCTATGGGATACCCTAGGTCGGTTCGCCCGCCCCTAGAGCCTCGAGGATCGCTGCCCTTCAACACGAAGAACGAACGAAGAACGAGAGAGAAAGAACCAGGGAGAGATGTAAAACTAGGGTAAGAAGTAGATGGGTTTTGCGATTATGTGTTGTTGTTCAATCGGCCGTCACCCCTTAGGTATATAAGAGGCGGCTGGACTTCCCGTGCAAGGAAAAGGCTTGGATTCACGTCCAAAACCCTAGTCAAATTCGGATTGGTTTTGTGCGAACTTTCCAAAACTGTTCGGTTTAAACTGGCTGCACCTTGCGGGTCTTTTTTATGGTGGTAAATGACCTCGGATGAAAATGAGCCCAAAAGCAATCTTGACCGTTTCGACGAGGCGAACAACTTTCATGTTGAACATTTTTTGATCCGAGGTCATCATCATGGCCAAATTGCTCACGCCAAAACAGCTAAATATTCACACAGCTCATCGGATATATCCACACATGTGTCTGGTTCCGGGCATCATATTTTGCCCATTGGAGGGTCGGGCTGTGCGGGCTCTAACTTTTGCATACGACCTCGGATTGGGACAATCTTTATATCAAAATCAATCATTTCGACGAGACGAAGACAATCTGTGTAGATGATTTTTCCATACGGGGCAGTCTTGGGGGCGTAATGAGCCGAATAGTGTTCCGAATATAAAATCTCAGTATTTCGAACACAACTTCGGCCTTCGAGATGAGATCGGATGACAATGGCCCAAACTTCAAAGATGTTCATATCGACAATACGAAACTTTTTTATGTAGATCACTTCTCCATTTGAGGCCATATTAATTAAGTTCTTGATCGTGCCAAAATCTGGTGTCAACAGGGTTGTCCCTTCCTGGGCCTCGCCATCGTCCATCGCGTTGGTGCTCTCGGCGCGGCGTGGTCAACGTGGTCAACAAACGACGGCCATCGAAAGAGGGATGTAAGTGGAGAGGCTAACAGTAGGGACCCATATGGTCCATGGCCACACTCAAGCAAGTGCCTCCTTATTATGTGAAAAAATGATTTCTCCCCGTGACAGCTTGAACCCACTAGCTACATCTTCGCATGCAAAGAAGTGCCTCCTTATTACATAGAAAAAAATGATTTCTCCCTATGGAAACTGGGGCGCACCAGGTTTGGAGGCTGACTGTGGGCCTAATAATTTGATGCATATGCAGGGGTTTGTCAACTTAGTGAACAAACGATTCTAGCAGCAATGAACATTGGATGTTAATCTAACGGCTGTGCTGCTTCTTGAACCTCTGATCTTCTTCTCCAGCTGTCCAAACCAGTGCCGGTCGTACCGCTTCCTCCTGCCTCCCGTGGCTGCCTATGCTTTCGCGTAGGCCTCGCCACTCCACCCTAGTCCCACCGCTGCCCAGGCCTTCCCTTTACTCACCCACACCCCATGTTATTCTCCGGCGATGGCAGCCTCACACCGCAGCCGAACCAGTCAACCCTCCTACTCCCCTCAGCATGGGCATCCACTACAGCATCTTCCTTGGCTCCGTGTCGTTCCCTTCCCAGGCCTCGTCGTCGTACACCGCCTTGGTGCTCTTAGCGCGGCGTGGTCAACGTAGTCAATGAATGACAGCCATCGGAAGAAGACTGTATGCGGTGACGCTGACAGCCAGACCCACCAGGTACATCTTCGGATGCAAGGAAGTGCCTCAATATTACATGCAAAAAAATATGATTCCTCTCCTTGACAGCTGGGACCCACCAGCTATATCTTCACACGCAAAGAAGTGCCTTCTTATCCTCCCTGACAATTGGGACCCAGCCGGTTGAAGCGTATGTAGCATTGTCTTTCTGGTCGCGAACGTGTACGTACATACTGGTCGATCGGTGTCTCTGCAAGGATGAACCATGGTTGAGTAAGCAGTGGCATGTATCATAGTACAACCCCTACGTAGTAGTACAGGCAGTCCCATCTAAATTGAGTACATGTACGTACAGCCACGCTGCACAAAATACGGGCACGTACGTACATACGGGCAGGGTCTCAAACACGTACTCACGTATACCTATGGCCAGGGCTCATGTACATGGAGAGGCAACGGACAGCAGTAACGGCCTCCTGTTCATCGGCAGCCAATTGGCTGGGTCGGAACGGAGGAAACAACGTCGTGTTCACCGAGCCAAGCGACTGGGTCGGAACGCGTCCTGTTCATCGGGAGCCAACCAGCTTGGATAGAACAACTGAAACGGGATCTGTCATACCACAAAATGGAGGAAACGGACTTCTCGTCAACCCCATATGGTCGAAATGGGGTCATGTTCATCAGGAGGGGTGTGGCGGACCGCAAAATGGAAGAAACAGACTTCAGTTCGAGTGCCTACGGTTGAAACGGGGTCCTGTTCATTGGGAGGGGTGCATCATACTACAAAATGAGACTCCACGGGCTACTGTTCATCCACCGTCTACTGCCTCGCTCCAGCCTCCACGGGCTATTGTTCATCGACCATCGACTTCCTCCAGCCTCCACTGACTACTGTTCATCCACCGTCGACTTCCTCCAGACTCCACCGGCTACTGTTCATCCAACCTTCTTGGGGTCCTGTTCATCCACCGCCAACCGGCTAGGGTGTGGCGGCCTCCTCGGGGTTCCTGTTCATCCAGCGGCAACCACGGGGTCCTGTTCATCCAACCCCCACCGGAAACTGTTCATCCATAGCCAACCAACCAGCTCGACTCAATATGCGTTTCGACTCGTTCTACGTATCACGCGCGCGGCAGCAACGGGAACTGTTCATCGAGAGGCAACCCAACAACGGATGGCGACTTCTCGCACGGGGGTTTGATTGGCTTCAATAAGTAGCAGTGATTGATCGCTTGGGTTCAGTTAGCAGCAGCAGTGAAGGAATCACTCGGGTTCAGTTAGCGACGCAGGAATCGCTCGGGTTCAGTTAATAGCCAAGGGATAGATCACTCGTGTTCAGTAACGTAGCTAGTGCAATCGCTCGGGTTCAGTAAGCGAATGCCTCACTTGGGTTCCGTTAGCCAACGCCTCGCTCACACATGCGTACGAGAGAAATGCGCGAACCACACTATATCGCTCGGCCCCGACCACCCACTATAACCGGGAACTCCCGAAATTTTCCTAGCCCTCACTTCTACCATGATTTTTTACATCATGGACGGCCCAAAGAATGTCATGTCGGCGCATCTTCGGCCCGCCCAAGACGAAAAGCCTATTTTCTATCATGATTTTTTGTCATAGAAGTAGGGGCCCACCACATCTATGATGATACATATTTTTGTCACAATTATCGTCATAGAAGCGTCACAACCATGACAGAAAAAGTTTTCGCTTAGGCCATAATGTCACGAATGTGTCTTTTTTCTAGTGTGCCCTTTTTTTGCTCCTTGTTCTCCAGCTTTCCAGAAATTCCCCTCTCTTAATGAATCATGCAAATTAAAGGAAAAATGGCATTAGGACGATTCAATTATGTGAATAATTTCATTAATAAGAAATAGTGATGCAAAATGGACGTATCAATAACCAAGTAATATTTTGGTTGTTAATTATCTTGAACATGAGCATGACCAATCAATCTCATAGAAGTTACAGAAAACATATACAAGTGAACAAGTTATTGCTTTTCATCTTTCCCATATTGTTATTGCAATCTTACCATAAACCAACCAGAGGCCGACCGAGTAATAGTAATTACGCAACCTTTCTGTATTATATCCACTCAACACGCATGCAATACTTGAGAGCGAGTCTAGTTGAAGCAAAATTGCATACTAAAGAGGCATATTAGTGTTGCTCCTTCTCTCATCTCCTCTCTTTTATTTTCTGTTTTATTCTTATTTTTTCCCTCAACTCTTTTTTATCTCTCTGGAACCTCCTTGGTGCATCATTTATTTGATCTCTCAAGGTAGAAGCACTCTATAACGATGAGCATGTAACAACCTGGATCTCGTAGGATCCCAATCTCTATGTTTATTGTGTGATCATTGGATCATGGCTTGCACACACAGCAACAAGAGAGAATATCAAATAAACATACATTATTTTACTAGAAAACATTGGATTGAGAGTTACATACATATACTACTTCAAGAACACATGGGTGACACAAATTACAATGGAAGCATACTTCGTCGAGGGCTCCATGAACGTCACCGGGCTCATTGAGTGTAACATGTGGTCCTATCGCATCTTAACTGTCGACATGTGCACATGACATGTGCAGATGCGTACGTCCAATGTACTCGCAAGCTGCAAAGGAAATAATAACTGAGTGTTCATGTGCTGTAAGTCAAAAGAGTTGCTAAAGGGTTTTGTTTGCAAAAAGCTAATTTTAACTAATACGAATATTTTTTTTGATTTCAAAGGATACAAAGGGTTAGAGTGAAATGCTTGGGTAACCACACCAAGGCTCAGTCTCCAACCTAAGTAAAATACTTAGGGTTGAAGTGAAACACATCCATGTGCTAAATATCCAACCTAAACCCTTGAAGCAGATTTAAGAAAAGAAAGGGGAGATTCTTCTTTAGTTCAAGTCATTAGTTGCTCAAATTACTCGTATCTGTGGGCATGTCTAATTGATTAGGTTTGAATCCGCAGCATATGTACATGTTCCCCACATGACACAACCAACCCCATGTTGTCGTTGAATCCATTTATGCACGATCGGGGGGAGATTGTGATGAAGCCTTTCCTTAGCAGCCCCTCTACTTAGTTCAAGTTCACCAGATGCTTAGGCAATTAAGGCCTCTCTCTGATGGCAGCACCAAACTAAAGGGTTTCCTAATAAGTACCAAGCTAGGCCATGTATGATAATAGCATGTGGTTATTCTGGAAAGTACTTCATACTAAAACTTGGAAGATGTCGGTCTCATGGACGACGATCCCCTCCAAAAACCTGTGTGCAAGACACCAGTCATGCGCAATCACTTAAGGGTACAAATCCCCCGTCGGGCACAATCACTAAGTATGCAATATCCTAGTCGGGTGCAATCACTTGTAGACGCTCCCATCAATCCATTCTGCTGAGAGAGTAGAGTAAATCTTTGTATTTTTTTAAAACAAACATTACACAAGACATTACTCAAGGAGGGAGCAAGTCCAAAAGTTTCAAAACAAGTTTTACTTTAATCCACCCCCATTATACAAGCATGGATAAGCATAAGCATAAAGTATAATAGGAATGAATCCTAAGGTTTTAACTACCACGATAATACTTGCCAAAACTTTAGCAAGTAACCTACACATGCACACTACTAAATTTAAAGTATATCATGTATAAGATGAAAATATAGGACAAATGATGGTCAATTTGCAACTTTCCTGTGTTTCTCGTGGAAGACAATATTCTATTCCCTATTAACTATTCTTCTCGTTCGATATATCTAACGAGAAGAGAAATATTTCAACAAACAGAAAATACAAATAGAAGATACAAATTATTCACTAGTAATATTCCTAGGATAACATTAGGGCATTTCTATGGTCCAAAGACTTTGCTTATAACCCTTTTCTCATATTGGTCTAGATTATGCGATCAAAGGGTTTGAAAATATGTTCAAACACAATTTAGTTTAAACATATGGAAATGTGAAAGATTGATCATGGCTTAAGGTCTTGATACTTGTGTCGGTGTCAAAACCGGCTGATCTCGGGTAGGGGGTCCTGAACTGTGCATCTAGGATCGATGGTAACAAGAGACGGGGGACACAATGTTTACCCAGGTTCGGGCCCTCTCTATGGAGGTAATACCCTACTTCCTGCTTGATTGATCTTGATGAATATGAGTGTTACAAGAGTTGATCTACCACGAGATCGTAATGGCTAAACCCTAGAAGTCTAGCCTATGAGTGTATGGTAATGAATCTGTCCTATCCGGACTATGCTCTCCGGTTTAGATAGACACCGGAGAGATCTAGGGTTACATGAGGTCGGTTATATAGGAGGGAATCTTCATAATAGGTCGCCTAGCTTGCCTTCCACGCCAAGTAGAGTCCAATCCGGACACGGGTATTGTCTTCGGCCTTCGTATCTTCACAGCCCATCAGTCCGGCCCATGGACAACAGGCGTGACGCCCGAGGACCCCTTAGTCCAGGACTCCCTCAACTTGTATAACAATCCAAGTCATCATGTACAAGTTAAATCTTATAATCCAATATCATGGTACGAAAATCTAAAGTCATGGTTCAAATCTAATATATTCTATACTAAGTTTCTATTGAATAACAATATCCAAATAAATCCCATATGAAGTTTCCATCTATGGTCCATGGCTGGGTCAAGAGTTTGGCACAAGGGAATCGTATTAGAACTAATTCCTAGAACAAAATTTCTCTAATTACATTATTTGGAAAACATAGTTTGCTAAGTTTCAAGAGAGTTTATGGTCTATACTTTAACATGTGAATAGCTTGCTACTTGATCATTAGAAGTTTTATGATAAATAATCTGTTGTTCATGATATATAATGATGGTAGAAAAGTGATTAGAATTATCATTGGTCAAGCTTATGCACTATTCTAGCATTCACACTTCATAAATTGTTTCTTTTATCATTTACCTATATGAGGACGAGTATGAATTAAGCTTGCGATGCTGATATGTCTCCAACGTATCTATAATTTACGAAGTTGCTATATTTACTTGAATTCTACATGGTTTTGGGGAACTTCTATATTATTTTTATGGACTAACATATTAATTTTGCTCCTAGTGCCAGTTCCTATTTTTTTTGCATATTCTTTGTTTTGCAGAAAAACTATACCAAACAAAGTCCAAACGTGATAAAAATTTACGATAATTTTTATAGAAGAAAAGAGACCCAGGAAGCTTCGGAGGAGATCCATAAGGTTCCCAGGGGGGCCACAAGCTGAAGGGGCGCCCCCTAGGGAATGCCATGTGAGCTTGTGGGGCCCTCGGACCCCCCTTGACATGAATCCAATGCTGAAATATACTATAAACTCATAAATCTGCGAAAAGTAATCTAGAACTTTTAATATGCCATCGCAAGTCTCTGTTTCGAAGCGATCTCATCTGGAGGCCTTTTCCAGCACCCTACCGGAGGGGGAAGCCACCCCGGAGGCCATCTTCATCATCCTTGTTGGTTCCATGGCGATGCTTGAGTAGTTCATCCTTGGGGCTGAGGGTTTGTACCAGTAGCTATTGCTTTATCTCTCTCTGTCTCTCTCGTGTTGTTGCTTTGGCATGATCTTGATGTGTCACGAATTTTGTTAATATAGTTGGATCGTAAGATGTTCTTCCCCTCTATCTCTTTTGTGGTGAACTGAGTCTTTATATTTGAGGTTTCTTTATGTTGGATTTGCTCGGAAATGTAGTACAAAACAAAAAAAATCGCACCTACGATCACCCAAGATCAATATGAAGATGCATTACGGGTAGGGATCACGATCATTACCATCATGGAGTTGCAGCGGAAGAAGAACATGTTCGGTGTAGATTGTACTTGGAGTCCCTTGAGCCATCGATGAACGATCCCTCGTACCGCCCACAAACGGTCCCTCGAACCGAAGACTGAAAGCACGGCCTCTCTACTTGGTTGCAAGCGTGCAACCTTCACGATCTGGCAGCGCTTCGCCGTCCAGAGCTAATCGATGCCGGAGAATTAGAGGGAGGATATTAGAACCACATTGTGCTTCTAATTATGATAAGAGGATTAGCCAAGCTCTAATTAGTCAACTAGTACCAACTAGAACATGAACTGGAAGAGCTAGAGGAGGCTCCAAATATTGTGTGTCCAAAAGAGCAAAATGCCCTACTATATAGGTTGGAGGGAGAGGGTGGGCTGCCACCAAAGAGGAAATATTCCGCCTTGGTGATACAAGTCTAGTATGGATAGTAGATATAGGTTTTTGTAATCTAAAAAATAAAAAAATAGCAAGGTAGCAAGTGATAAAACAGAGCACAAACGGTATTGCAATGCTTAGAAACAAGGCATAGGGTTCATACTTTCACTAGTGCAATCTCTCAACAGTGCTAACATAGTTGAATCATATAACAATCCCTCAACGTGCGACAAAGAATCACTCCAAAGTTCTTATCTAGCGGAGAGCATAAGATGAAATCGTTTGTAGGGTACGAAACCACCTCAAAGTTATCCTTTCCGATCAATCTATTGAGCTATTCCTATAATTGTCACGAACAACCCTAGAGTTTGTACTGAAATAACACCATATGATACACATCAACCAACTCTAATGTCACCTAGATACTCCAATGTCACCACAAGTATCTGTGAGTCAATTATACGATATGCATCAAACAACTTCAGATTGATAATATCCAATCCAACACAAAGAACTTCAAAGAGTGCCCCAAGATTTCTACCGGAGAAAGTAGGATGAAAACATGCATCAACCCCAATGCATGGATTAACCCAATGTCACCTCAGGAATCCGTGAGTTCAGTGCCAAAACATACATCAAGTGAATCAATATAATACCCCATTGTCACCACGAGTATTCATATGCAAGACATACATCAAGTGTTCTCAAATCCAACAAGTATTCGATCCGATAATAGTGAAACCTCAAAGGTAAAAACTCAATTCATCACAACAAGATCGAGATGGGAAAACACCATATGATCCAACTATATTAAGAAAGCTCGCGGTACATCAAGATCATGCAAAATCAAGAACACGAGAGAGAGAGAGATGAAACACATAGCTACTTGTACATACCCCTAGCCTCGAGGATGAACCATTCTCTCCTCATCATGGTGGCCGCCGGGATGATGAAGATGGCCTCTGGTGATGATTTCCCCCTCCGGTAGGGTGCCGAAATAGGGCTCCAGATGGTATTTTGAAGGTACAGAGGCATGCAGTGGCGGAGTGAAAGTTCTAGGGTTATTTCTGGTGGTTTCTTTATTTATAAGATTTTTTGGCGTCGGTCTCACGCTAAGATGGGCCACAGGGTGCCCACTACCCACCAGCCCACGACCAAGGCCCCTGGCACACCCTGGTGGGTAGTGGCCACCTCCTTCACCTTCTGGTCCTCCCACGAAGCTTCTAGTGCCTCTTTTGTTCCAAAAAAATCGTCAAAAAGTTTTGCTGCATTTGGAAAACTTTTATTTCTACACAAAAAACAACACCACGGTAGTTCTATTGAAAACAACTTCAGTGCGGGTTAGTTCCATTCAAATCATACCGAAACCATATAAAATTGTTGTAAACATGGCATAAATACTTCATAAATTATAGATACGTTGGAGATGTATGCACGTGTATATGAGTTTTCAATTGAATCACATATTGTAGGATCATGGCAGTTATAGCATAGAATATAAAATCTTAACTATGAATATGGAAATATAATAATATAATTATTATTTCCTCTAGGGCATATTTCCAATAGTCTCCCACTTGCACTAGATTCAATAATCTAGTTAGCATTTTAACTTTTACACCAATGGCAATCCGGTGTACGTCCATGCTTTGCTTGTGGTACGCCCTATTGAATCTGACAACTTCAAATCCGTGTGTATCTTTTGCATATCTATGCATCTATCATGTTTTCACATGAATTCATAATTTATGTGAAGCAAGCTTAGTATATATTGACTCACTGGCAATACATTTGATTCCTTAAATTGAGCTATAGAACCACTATTTGAGAATAGTGTTCTATTTGCACAATCATTTAGAAACCATACCAAGTTCATAAATGAACCTTTGATTCATCACCCTCTATTTTTGCTTCTAAAGCGACAATATACTCAACCTTCTATTATCGAATTCACCGCAGTAACTTTCTTGGACCAATTCCAACTTACTGTGCCACCATAAATCATTTAATTAAAATTGAAATTCTCTTGGAGCACCGATTGAAGATTTTTGTCGATGTACTACTTACATCAAGCATGTGGTGATGTAAAATCCTTACAACAATATCTTCATCTTTGCCGTATGCGAGAAACATGTCGTCGGTACACAACGACATTTTCATTGTTGTCACATGATCAACAATTTGACCTTGTACTAGACTTATCTGGTTATTTACATAATATGGAATTAGCACAAGCAAAATCATGCATTTCACTCATCAGTATTTCAAGATACCGATTCTTGCTAAGAACTCCTTCCATGTGACTTTTACAAGAAAACTCTTCTTGATGTTTTTCATACTAAACTGCTTTAGTACTTTGTCAATATGTATTTTGGCTAAGCCCAATTAGACACTACTATCTCCACAGATTATTATGTCTAATCCAAGGGACATATTGCCTAAGTACTTTACTTGAAAAACTATTTTCAATAAAGTCTTAATCCATGTCAAGAAATTTATATAATTTCCAATCATCAATGTGTCATGCACACAGTGTTTAGGATATTATCATGCTCCCACTTGTAAATACAAGCATCTTTGTTTCTATCGATGAAATTATATTATTTGATCAATTCATAAAAAATAAAGATTCCAACTCCACTATGCTTGCTTGAGATCATTACTGGATCTCTTGAAGTTTGCAAACTAACTAGCATCCGCTAGATCAAGAAAATTACCTTGGACCATATCAAATATACAACCTTGGTTCTATTTCCATCTCATGGGAATCATTTTGACATCCATGTGTTATATCTCATAACTGAAATATTTAGTAATTGTTAGTTTAATCCGAACTAACTTTAAGTATTATTATGATGAGACAATCTCGTCATAATTAACTCTTTGATCTTGTCATAAAATATTTGTAACAAGTCAAGCATTATAAAACATTTTTATCTTTGTCAATCTATAGATCCATCACTACACTTTAGAATTTAAGTCTTTTAGAGGGTCTATCAAGTTCCAAACTTAAATTATGTGCATGGATACTATCTCGGATTATTTTGGCATATTGCCAGTTCTGGAGTCAGGGCCCATAATTGCTTCTCTGTGTATTATAGGTTCATTGTTTGTTTGAACAATATTTCGTCTCCATACACTGAAGGTTTGTACGAATTTTCCAACCTATATAGTTTAGTTGCATGTTCGAGCGAAGTCTCTATATCTTATGTAGAGGTTTCTGCATCAGTCGTGGTAAGAAATTTTAGAACCACTTCTAGTGTTTCTTTTCTTTGACCTGATCACGAAGATTCTGTAATCTCGTCGAATTGCACTGTCTTCCCACTCACTCTTTTGCAAAAAACATCTTCTCCAAAATTTTCGCACTTTGTGAGAAAATACCTTGCCTCGGCATAGTGATAGAAAAATACCCAACCATCTGGGATAACATACAAAGTAGCACTTATAGCAACAAATTTAATGGCACTCTTTTCAGTGTAAAAGCCATAGTCTCTAAAGCATCACATTAAAAAGTATACTAGTGAAACAATCAATGTCTCTGATCTCACCATGTCATACATAGCTTGATTACATCTACTCAAAACACTCTACTCTTAGTAAAGTTCTGGAAAGTGCAAGCTATAAAATTCTTTTACAACTCATCAGACATTCGCTAAATTTGTAACTCAAATATTTTGAATTGCAGAAACATAATTTTCTTGTTACAATAATTTCTACTTCATTCTGAAAATCTTGTGACACATTTCAAAAGATCCAGTTTTATGTCTCAATTAGTAAATGTAATATCTACTTGAGTCATCCTTGAAGATAGATAAATCCACTGCTTGCAACAATACTTATTGGACTACATACATAAATATGCATATTTCCAATTATTTTGTTGCTCGTTCTTTATGGCTTGTGAACGGTATTTTAGTTTGCTTCACTATTTGGATGAAAGTTGCAAGTGTCAGATGATTCATAATAATATGACTCCAAAATCCATCACTATGTAATTTCTCCATGCGGGTTTCTCCAATGTGACTAAATGCAGTGCTACACATATGTGGTATTCTTTTAGTCTTGCGACATTTAGCGTCAGTGTTATGGATGTTCAATTTTATCATCAATATTCATAACTTAAATCCTATTCATAATAGGAGTATGGCCCTTTTGTTCATTACATCAAACAACTATTGTTCTCTTATGAACAACCCCCTCACAACTTCTATGCAAGGGGCTAGAGTGTATAGAACTCTAAAATGAATTATGAGGATAAATTCAGAGGTAATATGTTGATCAAAAAGTATCATAACTTCTACAAAAATTTCAACACATATTTTAACCTCATTAATTTGTAGATCATTAGGCCATAGTAATTCTTGCATTGATTCACAACAACATGCAATCGAGTCGGTATCCTTGTGATAAAATTTTAACCACAATTCCCAAAGAATTTGGTGTTTAACAATTTTTAATCACAATTCTCAAGAATCACACTTTATTTGACCGACCTTCTTTACATCTCATAACTTGTAGACATTCATACCTCAGCTGGACATTCCAGTCTTCTTTTCTTTCCTCTAAACTTCATATAGTTTTAATTTCAATATTTCTCCCACTCAACAGAAGAACTATTTAACTTTTAAGAGTAGTGTGAGCCTCGAACTTCCTTAGGCATGTAAATCTTATTACATCCTTTGGTTTTGTTCTTTATCTTTAAGTTCTCTCCATCAACTCATGACTGGCGTTCTTCCGGATCTTATGCATTTCAATCTTAAACATAGTTAAACACTTCACTAGATCTTGTAAACAAAACACTTCTTTATATATCACATATCTTTTAATCTTTTGTTTGTTTATGAAAACAATTTTCAGTTCCAAGAATATCACATAACTATCCCAAATATTTTTGAAGTTCAGGTTTCTCGGAAGCAATCAAACCATAATGCAATTTTTAATTTTTGGATCGAAGGGCATAAGTCTTGTCATCCATAGCATTAGAAGGAGAGCATTGCAAGCATGTAGTAGGAAAAAATCCTTCTAGGCACTCTTAGAGGACAATCTTCTCAATCATAAAAGATTCAACCAGATAAATAAGAGTCAATCAATTTCAATAGCAAAGGTGGAACCATGAGCGATAATTCTACAACTATAATGCAAACTACACATAGATATTGTTCGTAATTTATTTGCACTAGTGATTAAACTAATTAATAAATAATTGTTCTCCTACTCAAATCAGTATCTCTCATAATTTATTTTATGCGATTCAAGATCCAAATCTAGTTCTCAGCCATTGATGTGGACATCACTGATGACAAGAATTTTGACCGGTGGGCAAATTATTGTTGATCATATCACCATATGACTCTTGTTCATCTTTTGATGCTTTGTGCTTCGAGCTCAGAACGATTCTGCTAGAACTTCCAGATAACCGAATGCTATCTGCACATATGGTATGACCATCTCTGTCTTACATCTTTCAACTCGTTTGTACTCATGTGGACATTAGGCGCTCCGAGATGCTAGAATGTCGTAGATGGTTGCAACAATGGGAAGAGCACCTTTCAATCTTGATATTTACTTTGAGAGATCACCCTAATAATTGACTATTGCGCAATCAAAGGATGCAAACAACAAAGGGATAAACATCTCAGGCAATTCATAATAGCATGGTACGGTATAGCCACTACAAAAAAAGACACATTGGTGACATTTTGGGTCGAACGATTTTTTTTTCTGTCATGCTTATGACACTTCTATGACGATAATTGTGACAAAACCCGGTATCATCATAGATGTGGTGGGCTCCTACTTCTATGACAAAAAATCATGACAGAAAATGGGCTTTTCATCCTGGGCGGGCCGGAGACGCAGCTGCATGACATTCTTTGGGCCGTCCATGACGGAAAAAACCATGGTAGAAGCGAGGGCGAGGAAAATATCGGGGAGTTCCTGGTTACGGTGGGTGGTCGGGGGCCGAGCGATGCGCGTTTCTCTCGTACGTACGCGCGTGTGTGTGAGGCGTTGCGCTCTAACTGAACCCGAGCGAGGCGTTAGGCTCTAACTGAACCCGAGCGATTGCACTATAGGCTACACGTTACTGAACCCGAGCGATCGATCGAGCCCTTGCTGTTAGTTGAACCCGAGTGATTCCTTCGCTACTGCTGCTAACTGAAGCCGATCGATGCTGCCTCTGGA